>NC_135441.1:12374545-12685909 GCF_051991255.1 Vanacampus margaritifer | reverse complement strand
AACCTTGTGCACCCTGCATGATTTTTAACTCCACCATGTGGTCAGGGATGACTCATTTGAAATACAGCCAATATTGCGGCGAGGCTTGCATGGAGTGGGAGGTGATTTAATTGCCTTCCATACCTGGTGAATTCTCATCAAGCATTATTACACTCATAATAATTCGTAATGACCGTATTACTGTCAAAGAAATGCTCAACGTCGTCTTTTTTTCCCTTTCTTTTTTACCTTTCCTGGATGACCCACCTCAGTTGAATTAATGAGGAGAGACTGCAGGCTGCACGTCTCGCGCACCAGCTGTCAGATTCAGGGTGCGGCACGGCGGCGACGACGACGACGTGCTAACCGCTATGTGAGTCGAGCTGTGTGATTATCCAGGCCGGTTTACATAATAGTCTTGACACGTCATGACTGTTTTCTTTAATAGCCGCCATACTCGGAATGTACTGATTAGTAAACACAAGCATAAAAAAGAGACAATATCCAGATGCTGTAGAGGAAAGAGATACTTCCGAATTTAATCGCAGTAGTCTTTTAATTCAACCCAAATGAAATGAAACCCGCTTCGACATAGTCGTTTACGGTGCTCGTTATATTGTTACGCATCTACTTCATTGTCTGATCCAGCTACGAGCGAACATAAAATGGAAATTACTGCAGTGTTTTTTGTTGTTGTTTGTTTTTATCTTTTGAGCACCACTGATCCTCACACAAATACTGGACAAAATGTAATGTGAAGCACCAGGCACAATGTTTGGTACATATGTACAGTACGTACGATCTAACATGAATGATCCATTTGGAGCTCAAGTTGGTTTTTTTTTTCAACAATATTTTTCAAACTTTCAGGGATTCGAATTATATAACCAAATAAGACGCTTATACACGTTGAATGGCATCATACAAATTTTCAGGAATTCTTACAACTGAATTATTATTATTTATTTTAACAAGAAAACCAAAGCAGTTTCAATTATATCGTACATAATGATGACCCCAGTAGATGAGGGCAAAATATGTATATATATTTTTTGCACTTAAACCCATCAAAACACACACACCACTATTGACACTTGATGGTATTATTGTAAGAGAGTGCTTCTCAATGTTGTATGCTCCCTCCTCCCCAAATCTCCAATGTGACCACTATTACAATATATCATTTGTCTATAAAATTGTGGTACATACACAATATTCTGCACTGCACTCTGACAATGAAAGCACACTGCCACCTACTGTAGTGGATGTGCAATTACATTGTATTCTAGTATGACCCAAAAAAAAAAAACATGTTTCCATTTCACATACCTTTTCAATAATTTTTTGTTGGTCGTATGACTTTATAATGATGGTTTATCATGAGAAATGCTTTATTTTTTTTATTATAAAGGAATTAGAGATTTGGACCCTTGGTAGCGTTGATAGCATAGTGAAACACATAGCGGTCTTTCATGGGAAATATTTCCATAAATGCAGCACTCCTAAATCATCCTGTGATTGAACGTGTATATGTTTCATTTGGTCATCTAGAAGTACTCCATGTCTTGTGCCACCATGCCAAAGACTGACCTTTCGCTGTGCAGACGTTGGGCGGGGGTACGACAAGTGAAGATGCCCCACACAAAGGTCATTTTCTTCCTTTAAAAAAGGAATATTGGAGGGAACAACATCTGTCATGGGAGAAGTCGTCCGAGGACTGTGCGCTTAGTTCCTATGATAGCACTTATTTCGGGACCATCTCCACCAAAAATGTAAACAGCAACCCGGTGATACATGATGACGGGCAGACTGCAAGCCTGTGTGTTTGTGTGCTGTTTCCACGTAATTTAAGCCGACAAGTGACAATGATGCTTTGCAACTCCCAGAGCCTGCCACAGTGATTGAATAATACATTCTGAAAGGGTTTTACAGGCATTTGCCACGTCTTTGCCACTCATCTCCCGCCCCGTCCGATCCTGCCATCTGGCTCTTCGACTGCTTCTTAAAACGAGAGTGTGTGTGTGTGAGGAGAGGGGTCTTGTGATGTGATTCGGGACTTTAAGTCAAGAGTCTCTGATATCGGGAATGATCAGCATGGGGGCACTCCTGATGAGCCTATTAAGCTTGTCTGCTGGTTTGATTCGAGTGAAAGTGACAAGTAAATTTCTTTCACAGCAAAGTTAGCTGTTGAATTCAGGCTGAAATTCTTGATTATGCTTTAAAATTGTGACAGACCACTGTTGTCTTGGATATTGAATCTGCTAAGCACTTAGAAGATCTGGGTTAGAGCTCCGATTACCTCACACATCACCAAAATGTGCTTCTTCAGTTTAGTGAAGACTCTAAATTGCAAGTAGGTTGTTTTTCTCTCACCAAAAGCCATGAGGTATAGAAAATGGATGGATGGACATTTAAATTGTGATGAGGTATGTGCCCTGCAATGGCCGTCAAAGAGACCAGGGTATACATACGTATACTCGATTCTCAGGACAAAAGTCAGTTGGGTGCCGAAATATCCTTCCTCAAACCAAAAACATGCTTCTTTAATTGGGTATTGAAGACTTTGCTTATTGTTTATTTGTGTTCCCGGCGATTTAGTGGCAACTAGTACAGGATGAACTCCAATACTCTCTCCAAAAGTCACCCTGGATCATCTCAAGTTGTATTGAAAATGGATTGCTGGAAATTCTAAATGGTACAGTGTTGACAACTTGCTTGAATTGAAAGAATCCATTCAAACACTTTATAATGCTGGTCAAAACGTTTTGAGGCCAAATGACAAAGAAATGAAGCAACTTCAAAAGAAAGATGGTACGGTGACAAAATGTACGATTTTGCATGGACATGTCCAGTTTTTGACAAACTATCCAGGCGTTCTTTTTTTTTTGGTGCGTGTTTTTTTAATTCATGAAAATGTCTGTTTTTTTATTGTGAAACAAATGAGGCAGAGTGCACCACTACAGACTGCTGCCAAATCGATCGCAAGGGTGTAAGGAAAACAAAGGTGGATTTTGTGTGTGCACATGTTATTATTGTTATATATTACAAAAGTATTTAAAAAAAATTGTAAAGAAAAAGGAGGTCAGCTTTTTACATACCTCAATTCCTGAGCGTTCAAAAAAATAAAAAAATAAAAAGTCGATCAAGGAAGCAAAAAAGGTTGGGCTTAGAACATAATTTATGTCACTATTTATTCATTTCTCAAGTAAGACTAAAAGAAAGCTATGTTTTTGGTTTTTGGTTTTCTATCCACACAGCGGAGGCATACGTTAAAATATAAATAGCAATAATGCATGGCATTTTTGTGTAAACATTTAGTATAATATACTTATCTCAAGGCTGGGCCGAGGCTGAGTGTCCTATTATTTGGAAATCAAAATAGGGTCACACTAAAATATGGTCCAAGCATATTATACGAAATGTGTCACTTGAACCTTATTATTAACTCTTTGACTGCCAAAAACGTTATATAACGTTTAATAAAATCATATGGAGGAGTGCCAAAGACGTTAAAAGACGTTTTTTAAAACAGAGGTGAAACTAACCATTTTCTATTGTTGATTACTGAAAAACGGAATAAGGTAGAAACAAACTTTTTTTTCTGATGAAAGATGAGAGTCCAATCTTTCATTTGGTAGTATGTGTGTTTCCATAGTCCAAACACATAATTTTCTGTGGACCTTGAAAGATCAGTCAAAAATGCTTAATCGGCTGGCACCCACGGCATCCCTTTTCTGAAAACGTCTGGCAGTCAAAGAGTTAGGATAATTCAGGATTTAATATGTTTTAGCAAGACAAATTAAAGTGCATCTCCATTTTCTCACTGTGCTTTAGAGATAATTTGCACAGATGAAGATGCACTGTGTCGCCAACCCTGTGTCAACCTTAATTGTTAGCTTGACTCGGATGCTCTTCACTGTGATAATATTAACCGTTAAGGAAATAAATAACTTGCCAACATCTTGTAACATATTAGTGCGGGTGCGGAGGTCTGCTGCTGACCTTGCCCTTTATTTGCATAAAATCTATAATCTCTCCTATAGCAACATCACGCCCGACCTCAGCCCGAGCAGGCCTCATTAAAAACAGGCAGCATTGAAGAGGTCAGATGCAGTCGGCCGTCAACGTTAGCATCTAAAATATATGTAAAAAGAGTCTCGCCTCATCAAGGGAGCTCACCACTGAGATGCACTTGAAGCACGGGTAGTACTTTACATGCTTTGTAAAATAGCAAGGAAAACAATACATTGCAGCACTTACATTATGTTAAATCTTTCAGGATGGCAGTCAAAAGAGTTGTTTGTTCTTATATGCTAGGTTGGATTTGATGTTTTAACCACCCCAATACTGTCAAAATCCAAATCTAGGTCCAGCATAACCTCCAATATCACGGGATATCCTCCTATTTTCTAATAGGAAATAATTAAATAAATAACCCTAATGGAACACTCTATGAATCACCAGGTATATTATTAGTCTAGCGTCGTAATCAATCGTTTTGGGCGCCCAAACATTATAAAAGAGAAGGGAAGCGTTACTTCAAAATAATATTACTCAAGTAAAAGAAAAAAATTGTCATCAAAACAGTCACTCGAGTACAAGTAAAAAAGTATTCTTTTTAGCAAATACTTTTTACTGAGTAACTGCTTGAACATGAAGTCTGATTTATTTTTAAAATGTCATCAGACAGACAAAAACATAAAATGATGTGCAAATTCTGGCATAAAATAAAATAAATGAAATAAAATAAAATAGAAATAAATAAATAACTTTCAAACAACAGTACAAGCAGATACGTTAGCCAAAGCATGCACAATCCATTCTCAAATTGTTGCGTAACTCGCTCGGCGTAGCCTCCCTACGGAAAAGGATTAGGGCCAGTGAAGAGGAAAAACAAGTGTGTGAGGATGTTCACTTTAATCACAGAATTCTGACTTTAAAGTGAGAATTCTTAGAATAAAGTCAGAATTCTGACTATAAAATGAGAATTGTGACAATTCTCACTTTAAAGTCAGAATTCTGTGATTAAAGTCAGAATTCTGAGAATCAAGGTTGAATTCTCACTTTAAAGTCAGAATTCTGAGAATATAGTAAGAATCCTGCCACACTTTTTTTCTCTCTTCACTGGCCCTAACCTTTTCCGTACCTCCCAATCTAATCACCATATAGGTGGCAGTTTCTTAAAGCGAAAGACTCATCCCTCAGTTGACTCTTTCGAGTTCTCATCATGCCTGCCAGTCCTTAACCAGGGTCACATTATAAGCAATGTGTCCTCGGAAATGCTCCTTATAGTCAGTCAAGCGGAGCGCTTACCAAAGTCACACAACAGAGAAAATGTAAGACTTAAGTGAGCCTTATGGCCGTAAACATATGGTGAATCTAATGTATGAAATGGGGGGTAATGGCTCTAGTGTAGCCCAATATAGTGGAATAAGAGTAGTGTTTCTTCTTCAGACATCTATTCAAGTAAAAGTGAAAAGTTTTGTGTTAAAGCGACTCTTAGAAGTATGTTTTTTTCAAAAAGTTACTCAAGTAAATGTAATAGAGTAAATGTAGCTCCACCACCACCCACCTCTGGCTATTGGAATGTATTTCCAAATGAGACAGTCCTTCCTTTATTATTAGCAATTTCATACATGCAAAGAAAAACGTGTTAAAAGTAAGCTCATCAAAAAGTTTGAGCGATCAAAGGTGTGAAACGACGGCTTTCAAGCGTGTCCCCAGTCCGTTTAGACAACTTTTTAGAGTTAAGCCCGTCTCATTGGAGCCGCGTATGATTGGCTGCTTCCTGTGTTTGTTTGTCCTTCACCGCCGAGACATGCTTTGATGTGACGAGCGTCCCCGATTCGAAACGGGAGCCGGACGATGGTAGCGGGTTCCCTGATGAATATTCAACCCGCTGTTATTGCCGGCTCATCCTATCAAACAGTCGGGAAACAAATCATCGTAATTTCTACATAAACAATAGGGACCTCGCAGCAGTTGCTGCTCGGGCCCTAATTAAGAACATCTGCAGCGGGGATACAACTCTGGTAAAGCCGCACCCCACCTCCACGCTCACCCCCTCTGAAGCCCAACGCATGCTCCGCCAACAGTGTCACGGAGGACAATATGGCCGCTGTAAGGTCCGCTGTGACAAGAGCAGGCTGACATAATCAGCTTTCCGAGTTGTGTCGACACGAGATGAGCGTTAAGGCGTATTGCACTTTGATGCCGCTCACTCAAAGCTGCTTTTTGAAGGATGCGGCGTGAACATACAGGGAGCACGAGCACGCTGTGCCTGACTGACATCTGCATTCAGTGACGATAAACCAGGCGGCGGGGGTGGCATGAGGCTTGTGTGTCCCTCTGGCAACCTTAAAAAAGGACTGTAAATTGTTTGATGAAAACACATATGTGCGTATTATTGTCTGAATTGATTTTCACAAAAAAAATGACATGTCAATGAAGTCTTGAGTGTCAACTTGTGACTTGAGTTGCTCGACAACAAGTCAAAGGTGACAGTGGACGAGATAGTCGTCCATTGCTGGAGCTCTCCAATGCAAGTCGGCGAGGCTTCCTTTTTCCACCGAGCCGCTCACTCGACCAATGAAAGGCAGTTTGCAACGGCGGAGTCCAACCCAAGACACGCTTAGAACGGCCCCCCTGATTTGAATAACATTTCATACTTTCAGAGGGTCTGCAGATGAAATAAATAAATGTGACAGCAGAGCGTTTTTATTTATTGATTGATATTTAATTCTATGTATATATTTATTTTTGTTTTCATTTTGACATTTATTTATTTTTTATTTTATTTTTTAAATCTAGTTTTTTATTTTTGTGTTTATTTTAACTTTTATGTATTTATTTATGCATATATGTATTTTTTATTTTATTTCCATCTATATTTTTTTGGGGGGGGATTTAATTTGGGAATTATATTTTTATATTCGTTTTTATTATCACTTTCAGTCATTTATTTATTTAGTCATGTGTTTTAAATCACCTTACCTTGTCACCTTGTTTCATCGTTAGGTGTATCCACTTCAGCTCCAGAATAGAAAATGAATGAATAACGTAAACACGTCTTTGCTGATTGGCTGAAGTCATTCATACGTCAATTTGTAGCACCCACGTATAAAGCAGATAAGGGGTTAACAGGGGCATTTGTTTAAGTGGCGGTATTAAAGGCATTACTGAATTGCAGAGAAGTGCCAATTTGCACCGTTGGTAGAGGCTAAATCCCACGCTGCAGAGGATTTGTTTTGTTTTAATCCACCTTGTCAGGAGCACATGAAGATGTCACGAGAGCTTCAGCTGGAGAATCGCTTTGCCAGAGACCAAAAAAAACAAAAAAGCTTAGCTCTTTTTTTTTTTTACCCCTTTCCCAATACAAAATGACAAAGCCACCTCACATTCCGCTAATCTATTCCACCCACATATTGTATTATACAAGCTCTAGTTGAAAGTCTGCCTTCAAAGCAGTGTCTCAAAATGAAAATGAAAAAAAAAAACGCCTGAACCACTCTTGACTACATTGCTTATTCTGGAGCCATAAGTGAAACCGAGACAACACTGTATTAATATTTTATGCGCACATGGACCCCGCAAGCCCAGTGCAAATCAATATCCACACCAGCTTTCCTAATCTGTGCAGTCACTTGACAAACGAGGGGAACTGGGGTTGAGGCAAATATGAATCGCAGGAATGGTGGCGGATCTGGAAATGACCTGGGAGTCGCCGGCCGGGTCATTAAATTATCTTCTGGCGTAAATAGTGAATGTTACAAGCAGGCGGACTTGTAAAATGGATTATCATCTTTGGCTCGGATTTGTCTGCATCCCCTCTAACCCGCCCTGATGATAAATTAGCGAGCAGCAAGGACCGGTTTATTTACACGCTGATAAATGGGCATCTGCGCAAAAGCACGGCGGCAATGTGTGTTCTGTACAGGCCAAAGTGGAGGTGAGCCAAAAAGTCTCAATTATTTAAAACGAAACCGTGCTGTTAAGCACCGCCTCTGGCGGTCGATGAGGGGTGAAATACACCCATAATCCTGACCACCAGTAGCAATGTACGGTAAAGTAAAGTGTCACCGATTAGTAATTCAGCCAGGTCTGTGTATATTGTATAAATTAACTGGGCACAATTTTACATCTTTATCTATATTCATTGCTTATCCTGCTTAAAATGAACAATTTCAAATAAAAATGTAAATGCAACAACTTCAAAGATGTTCCTGAGAGTCGGCAGCCTGTCCTCTAACTTTTTCCTTTATTCATACTATTCCATCCTTTTTTACAATTTAATGTTTGTTTTGCATCATGTTAAACCATTTAGCACTATTTATTCCATTTTTGGGCGGAAAATATTCACACTTGTGTGGGTTTGCCAACCGGTCGGCAACCCGTTTAAAACATCTTTGTTGTCTCCTTTGCTTTCCACCCACTTATTCTTTCTCTGTTGTGCTAGAGTAATTGCACATTTACAGCATTTGTGCATATATTTTAATTTGTTTATTTTGTGTATTTTGTCTAGCAGAAGAGATCACTGCTATTGGACTTTCAGTGCTCGTCTATCATTCTACAACCACAAAAAGTTTCGCCCCATCATGACACACCAGTCGGGCCGATTGATCCATGATTTGCCCATCTGCAAATAATGAGCCATGATTGGTCGTTACCTACTTCCTTAGCACAGGTGATGTCATCTTCAGTCGACAGCAAGTGGAAAAAATTGTTTTTAAATGTATTAATTGTAGCTACATGAAAAAAATGGAAGTTATCAAATTAATTCTGGGGAAAAACAAAATAAAAACGTTTTAGGCTATTGCTGAAAATAGCTCAATGAGTCAATTAGTATCCCTTTAAGGACATTTTCATTGACCCCAAACTTGTGAACAGTAGTGTGTGTATATCCATCCTTACATTATCTGAACCGCTTATTCCTCATGAGGGTCGCAGGCACGCTGGAGCCTATCCCAGCTGTCTTCAAGTAGGCCGATTGCACCCTGAACTGGCTGCCCGCCAATCACATTACACATCACGTTATGAGAGTATCATAAGAGTCAAAAACATCATAAAATGGCTTATAGGAAAGTAGTAATTGTTTTTTTTTTTACAGGTGGCAAAGCAGCTACATACACACACATGCATGCAATCATCTCATGTAAACCATTTTAAATGTAATGATGTAATATGAGTTTTAGATTATAGAAAAAATAAAAGCATATGTCCCTTCCGGCGGCACGGTGGCTGTCTGGTTAGCACGTCCGCCTCCCAGGGCAGAGGACGTGAAATCGAGTGCGGCCTTCGTGGGTGGAGTTTGCATGTTCTTCCCGTGCTTGCGTGGGTTTTCTCCGGGTACTCCGGTTTCCTCCCACATTCCAAAGACATGCATGGTAGGTTAATTGAACACTCCAAATTGTCCATAGGTGTGATTGTGAGTATGGTTGTTCGTCTCTGTGTGCCCTGTGATTGGCTGGCAACCAGTTCAGGGCTTACCCCGCCTACTGCCCGAAGCCAGCTGGGACAGGCTCCAGCACCACCGCGACCCTTGTGAGGAAAAGCGGTCAAGAAAATGGATGGAAATGTCCCTTTCATAGCCAACTGGGCTCCGTGTGCACACAAAGGCGAGGGTTCGATTTGTTCAGCTGGGCTTGAGTAACGAGGAGGGAAATGATTTGACTGCATATTCTTGATGGTGGCTCTAATTCCATTAACTGAGGCGCTGTTTTGACTACCCTAGCCCCCCACTGCGGTGACAATGGCGTATGGGGTGGGAGGACAGGATGTGTTCTTTTTAATGAAGTCTTTTACAGTGACTCCTGCTGTGTGGCAAAGTACACACACGCATACACACCCTCATTATTGCACTGACGCTGGCAGTTCATTAGTTAGAGCAGCTTCCTTTGCCCAGACTGCATAGGCCTGCTCCGCTCCCCCTTTCAGGAGACTTTCTCTTATCTGATTACCTGTCGATCTCATCTGGTCTTCTCGGCTTGCCCCGTCCTTTTCATGTCAGCCAATCAGCATCCGAGTCTACTGAGCCAACCAGGTGTGGCTCAGTTTTTTGTCGCCATCGTGTTACATATTCCGTAACACTTGCAGTTTCTCAACTGGCGTCCTTGTCCGTTTCTATCTCGTGAAATTTCATCAGCTGAGGCCCAAGTCATTTTTTCATTTGAAAGTATGCACTCCTGAACGTAGGCAATACCCGGATGCTGTTCTTGTCTGCTGGTTGGTCCCAAGATGCATTTCATGCTGATATCAAAATGGCTGAGGTGAGGACTTTGTAGGTTGTTGTTTTTTCCTTACACAGCCCTAGTACACAGCCCTTCCGATTTACGAAGAGACAAGCGATGTTGGGAAATACGTTCTCAGGAAGATTGTACTTGCCGAGTTTTTGAGACCATACTCCCAAGTTTTTCATACTGACAAACGGCTACTAACTTAATGCTAAAAACAGTAATTAGGGAAAAAATAAGGGAGGAACTGTGGATGAATAATGGAATGTGGTTAAGTAAATATTTACTTAAAAGTATATATATATATATATATAGTCTTATATATAAACATTTAGGTGGGAAAACTACTTTATCGATTGGAATGAAGTGTAAAATATACTGTAAGCGTTGAGATAATTGAAAAAAAAATCTTTATTTTTAATTTTTAGAACGAATATATTAGATTTTAACTGTAAGCCACAGCAGTAATCATTACATTAGGTGGCAGTAATGCATGATTTCAGTTTGCAAACTGCTGTTAACGGATGGTGGTCGGGGTGGGGGTGAATGCTGCTGCAGTGAATACCAGAGCCAGTGTTTCGTGCCACAAATGCTAATGATGCTAAATATTCTTAGAGCTTTTGCTCCGATTCTACTGGGCTAATACTACAGTAAAGGTAACGGCTACTGCTAATGTTAGTTATAGCTCTCACAGCTAGTATTGCTAGTATGGTTGTCGATAATGCTACAGTAAATACTACAGTCCCAAGACTTGGTCCTAAAAAAAATTTAATAATCGGTGATGTTGTAGTGTTAACACTAAGTAAATAAAACTATTGATACAGCTACGTCTACTGTATCAAGTGTTAAGGCTAACACAGCGAGTCTTGCTATTGTTACTGCTAATGCTACAGTGAAAGTGTTAGCTGCATGGGAAAACGCGTCCCGTGTTCATCCCTCTAATGAATTCTGAACTGGGGCTCGACTTAACGTCTCTCTGCCTGCCGTCCAAATAAAAACCGTCTTTGTCTAATTGACGCAGCTCGGCGCGCATAAAAGATAGAATCAAGGCTGAAGGTGAATCAGATTCAAATGCAATTTCTGTGCTTCACCAGAGCAGAGAGAGACGTTTTGTCTTCAAAACGAACACTGACACCTTTATTATCAAGCTCCTCTTCATCTCGACGGGGCCACCGTTATTAAAGCAGAATCAAATGTGCCTCTGAATGAAATTGGTTGTGATTAGGGTGTAGTGGGAAACTAAGGAATAGGTGTCATTTAGATCATTAATTTGGCTTTTTTTTGTTGGGGGGGGGGGGGGGGGGTATTAAGAGTGTTTACACCAGATGTTACCAGAATTCTTTCAGTTGTTAACAGACTTGTCTACATCTTCTTCTCTTGACTTCCCTATCTCGGAAACCTTAATCCAGGCTATGAGCCCAAACCAGTTTGTACCCTGAAATTGTAACTGTAATTGTAATTGGCTAGGAACACTTATGTAGAACTCAGCCTGTTTTAAAACCCAACTTTGAAATCATAATCCTATCTTGAAACCCTAGCCTTGGTTTAAAAATCTACTTTTGTAACCCTAATTCAAGATAGAAACCCAAATTTAAAATCTTAACCCAGGCTTGACACTCAACTTTGAAATGAAAACCTTGTCTTTGAATCACGAATGTGAAACGATAGCACTGACTTGAAATCATAATCCTGGTTGCAACCTTACTTTAAAACATTAATTCAGGCTAGGAACGCTAATTCAAAACATTGATCCAGGCATCAACCCCTCATTGAAAACTATAACCATTGTTTAAAAAAAATTGAAACTATAGCCCTGGCTCAGAACCTTAACCCTGGTTTAAAACCCCCGTCTGAAAATTCAAAATATTCAACGTTCACCCAGTTTTGAAGCACTTTTTGAACCATAACACATGCTTGAATTTTTTTAATCAAGGACGCATCTGTCGAGGAAGGACACATCTGTACTTGCTCCTGCACTCGCTAGTGACTTCATGTGATCGATGTAACCTGTAATAATGTGTCCGAAAGGAAAAAATGAATAAAACAAAACAAACAAACAAAATAAATGATAGCCCTGACATGAAGCCCCGGCCACTTCAAAAATATTAATCCTATTTTGGAACTCTAATCCTTACTTGAAGCCTTACTATGAAAAAATAGTGTTGCCTTAATTAAAAAAAAAATAATTTAAAAAAATTATCTCTGTAAACCTGTTTTAAAACCCGACTTTGAAATAATATCCCAAATCCTGTTTTAAAACAGTAATCTGAACTGCATCAAAATCCTAGCCCTGTTTTCAAGACCTATTTTGAAAACCTAATCCAGGCTACAAAGTACCCTAACCCCAAATTAAAACCTATATGGCTGTATATATACCTGTTGATAAATTTGTGCTTATGTGTCCCCATGGAAATGCAATTTCATGTTGCCTGCATAACTGATATGCTTCTGGTCAAATGGCAATAAATTTTGATTTGAGTTTAATAAAGCTTATATGATGTCGGACAGTTTGACCCACAAAAAGAGGAATTCAATTTCCATAATTTCCTTTGGGGAATAATGGTTTTGGGGGTTCAACATTTTGGAAGTTCAACACTAATATCCCAGCAAGCATGTTAATAAAACACACACCACCTCACATCAACTCACGTCGTTTATCACTTTTTTCCCACCAATGAGCGGACATGACGGCAGGATGTCGGCACCATGAAATTGATCAGCCCTGAGCCTGTATGAAAAACACTGAACACCAGGCGCTAGTTTTAGCAGGCGATCCTACGCTTGGATGCACAAACACCGGCCAACTCTTTCACTTAGGTGCTCGGCATAAATAAAGCCGATGAGTAATAGGCAGGTTTTTTTTCTAATGCCACTTGAGCTCCCGTAATTGCGCTCATAACTTTTGCCGAGTGGTTTTCGTCCCACGCATTGCGATCCACCTGATGCTGCTTTACTTTCACACTTAATGTGTCAACTGTCATTTGTGTGTGGTTGAAATGCAAAGCGATGATATTATTCCAGCCTGAATTTTAGATACATTTGACCAGACAAAATGACATTTTGAAGTCTTTATCAGACTCACTAAATGTGGCTCTAGTCTATTGAACCCATCCATCCATTTTTTCTTCCACTTAAAATCCATCCTCTGATGTCAGGTTCACGACGACATGCCTACAAAATGTAATTCCATCATGAATAGAAGCAAAATCTAAGAAGCCATGCCCGAAAAGAGACAGGAACTTGGCCATTTTGGTTTGAAAAGGCTATTTTAGGAGCATTTTAGCCATTCTCGACAACTTTAAAAGATGCCAGTTTTAATTGCTATTGTGCAATTTGGTAGGGTTGTCACACACACACACACAAATCTCATGAAGCCATTTCTGAAAAGACCCAGGAAGTCTGCCATTTTGGTTGGAAGCTGCCTTCTTAGGGGCATTTTATCTATTCTCTTCTATTTGAAAATTCAGCCCCCGAATCCAGCTTTACTTCGTATCATGATATTTGGTATGCATGCCTATCATGAGGAGTCTCACAAAAAAAGTCTCCTAAAGCCATGTCTGAAAAGACAGAGGAAGTCTGCCACTAAAGATATTTTAGGTTTGTTTACAGTGGCCCTTCAAAGATGAACTAGTCCTAGGGATTGGTACCATAGTTGAGCCAGGTATACTAGAGAGAGGAGCAACGCTATTTTATGCAGGTTTTTATATATTCACATCACAGCAACGTTTAATTACTCTAGGTAAGTAGGTAGGTAGGTAGGTGGATGGATGGATGGATGGATGGATGGATGGATGGATGGATGGATGGATGGATAGATAGATAGATAGATAGATAGATAGATAGATAGATAGATAGATAGATAGATAGATAGATAGATAGATAGATAGATAGATAGATAGATAGATAGATAGATAGATAGATAGATAGATTTTGCCTATGCTAACGTGGGTGCAGCATGTCATCAAAATTTGATAAATTCTAGGATTTGTCATGAAAAAGGGCCCATCATCACTGCTTTCAACTTTACTATTAATTAATAGACTACTGCTGCTCTGATGTATTCAGCGTAATTGTTGTCCTTATTTCTGTTTGAGATCTTTCCATTTCTACTGTTTGAGATCTTTCCATTTCTGCCGGGGTCACTGGTCAGGCCAGCTGTCCCTCCTCGAAGAACCTCAAACACAAAAGGCGGACAATACGACAAAACGTTTTGTCATCAAAGATAAAATCAGAGCCGCTGTCAAAGGGATTTGTCCTCATTCAAATTGTTTTTCCCTCTTTCCGTTTGCTTTTCATTTCCTGTGACGCTCTTCAAACACACACGAGTCAGTCTGTTTTATTTATCCATTAGGCCCTCCCAGCATCGATTTATGCAGTATATTACAACCCAGCCGTCTTAGCATGAATCTGATCTTCAGCAGCTTTAAGTCATTGCAGTAGCCTGATGTTTTTGGAGGCTGTAACCTAAAATGAAATGTGACTGTCCAGGCATGGTGATTCATCTGATTTTTTAAATTTTTTTATTATTGATCTTGTTTAGTAAATTACATCAGACTACACTCTATTTCCTCCAGGATCAATAAAGGCACAAATATTCGGAGGAAGAACCCAAAAGATTTATAGGATTGGTCTTGAAGAAAAGGACTCATCACCGGGTGTTATTTTGTCAAGTTTTTCTGAAGTGATTTCTGCTAGTCAGAAAATCATCCTAATATAGAGCGACCCTAGATGACTGTTAAATAGAGTCCAAGCAAGAACAAATGTCCATCCATCCATCTTCTTTCACTTATCCGAGGTTGGGTCGCGGGGGCAGCAGTTTTAGGAGGGAAGCCCAGACTCCCCTCTCCCCAGCCACTTCAACCAGCTCCACCGGCGGGATCCCAAGGCCAGCCTCTCTCGTGACTTGAGCAGATTGCCGCCACGACAGGCACAGACCACCTTACGGCCACCGCTCCAATCGGCTGCCTCAACAATGGAGGTGCGGAACATGGCCTACTCGGACTCAATGTCTGCCGCCTCCCCTGGGACAAGGGATAAACTCTGCCGGAGGTGGGTGTTGAAACTCTTTCTGA
Source organism: Vanacampus margaritifer (assembly GCF_051991255.1). Classification (NCBI taxonomy): domain Eukaryota; kingdom Metazoa; phylum Chordata; class Actinopteri; order Syngnathiformes; family Syngnathidae; genus Vanacampus; species Vanacampus margaritifer. The sequence continues at coordinate 12,670,629 of NC_135441.1, read as the reverse complement.
CAGGGGATTCCGCCAGACGTTCCCAGCAAACCCTCACATTAGTGATGGGATTTTCGGCTCTTTTGAGTGATCCGGTTCGTTTGGATCGGCTCAATGAAAAGAGCCGGCTCTTTTTGGCTCTCAAATAGCTCATTTAACTTTAGCTTTTCTTTTAATATTTACGACACATTTATTTATCATTTTGATAAATAACTTGGTGAACTAAGTATTTCAAATATAAACTACTGATGTTGCACTTTCATACAAAGAAAATATTTCACATGCTCGATACATAATTGAATACTTAGTTCAGACTGTTTACACTGTTGCTATTACATAACTGTGTCAATCATTTTCTTAAAAGAAGACAAACTATTGATGAGATTTAAGGTATTGCATATTATGAAATATTTAGTTTAGACTGTTCAAACTGTCACAGTTGGACCAGTAAAGAAGACAAGATACTGTAACGGGTTATAGTCTTCTATTCATTTCACCAAAAGCACTCATTATATTTGGGATAAAATATTAATGCTTTACTTTTGCTTTTATGACCCATATGCCACTCTCACCCGTTAAAACTTGGTGTCATATTAATTGGGTTGCATCATGTTATTGAGTCTATTGCTAAGGAGGTTTTGCGTGCTTCTGTAAGTTAGCGCACCTTTTACTGAGATTTGTTTTTGACCTCCAGAAGAACCAGCGAACACGTCGCGGGGATGCCGCTGTGGAAGAAAATAAAAACGCAGTGAGACCAAATTTGACTCAATTTCTTGAAGGCACAACAGAACGCAGAGGGAAGCCACCTCGCGGGTTATACTACCAATGCTACACGTTCCTAAAAAAACAAACAAACAAAACATAATAATAATAATAATAACAAGCTGATTTACATTTGAACAATTGTATATTATAAACGTTGTGTTCAGACAGATCAAAGTGTGACTGTTGCACATCTACGTCATTGTTAATTTTTGAAAAAAAAAAAATTGGGGGGAAAGTTGCCCTTTCCTGGAACATTTGAGTTTAATACTATTTGCAGTTCAGTTTTTGTTTTATTTTAAACTGTGTGAACTGAACTGTGACCTTAAAACTGAAGAATGAGAAAGCCTGTTATTTTTGGTGTACAGTTGCACCCCTTGTTGGCAATACTGATACACAACGTGCCCGTAGAGAGCTAGGAAAAGTGAGCCCAATTGTCCGTTCACAGTATTTTTATATGCAAAATTCCTAATAGCTGCTGCATTATGTTCTTTTTATTGTCTCTGAAGATGGAATCTAATCGGGGAAACGTAATCTGGGCACCAAAGCACCCACCCGCCGAGTGAACACGCAGCACTTATTTGGCAATTGCTGACAGTCGCGGCTGGGCTCTTCAGGCGGCATCTTTGCACAAGCAAGCGCAAGAGAAGCTCCTTCAAGGTTTGAGAGATAATTATATATTATTATAGAAAAAGCCAGGATGGGGCTGGGTCACATCCAAACGTTGCCAGCCAGGTAGTTAATACAGGGGGTCGAGGGAAGGATATGTTGACTGAACCATGAGGTGGGAGGATGACTTGAATTCTGCACACTTTCAATAGTCACAACTATTTTTCTGTTCCACTCCAGTCTTCGGGGTTGTGTGAAATAGTGGGTGCAAAATGACACTTTTAGCAAATTCAAATTTCCCCCGAACTCAAAATATGACCCGGGTTGAATTTTGGGCGTAGCTGTACATGTGTTGAATCATGAACATCTAATTGTCCCTGGTAGGCTATAACATAGTCATGTACATCTGTGCTTATCAAGTTTCTTTTGGGGGGAAAATTAGAAGAAAATTGACTGTGTAGCGCCACATGAAAATTCAGCCCCTGAAGCCAGTTTTCCTTTGGAACATGGAATGCGATAGCAATGGCTATTATGGGGAGACCCACAAAAAAGTCAAGAGGCCATGGCTGGGAGTGTCTACCATTTTGACTCAAAGTGTCATTTTGTGCCAAAGAGGCCAAAGAGGAACGAGCAGGCTCCCTTTTCTCGTTTAAAATTGGAAATTGAAAAACAGAAAACGAACCGTTATCTGATCTTCTATTATGTGTTTCTTTTACACAAATTGGGAAAAAAAATGCGACCTTAGTTTTTTTCCCTCAAGCTTGTTTTGCCACTGAAAGACACTCTTCTTCTACTAAAATAAAATAAACACATAATGGAAGGTCAGATAAAGACTCGATTTCTCTTTTTCAATTTCCAATATAAAAAGAGAAACGGCTCGTTCCTGTTCAATAGCGACAGTAACACTGCCTCCCCGTGGACGGAGGAGGAACGGGCCTTAGACATGTAAATAACTGAGGACTTGTGTGTGTGAATATCTCGAAACAGTGTGATGTATGTCTAAAAAATATATGCGTGTGCGACGATCCACAAACGGACTTTCGACAACTCGCAAGCATAAGTCATGCAAAATGCACACACAAAATAAAAAAAGATATCATTTTTTTGTGGATCTAAAAAAACACGTGAAAATTGTGAATATTTTTGTGGATCTGAAAAATCATAAATTAATTTGTGTGAATAATTTTGAGACAAATTTCTCCCTACATTTTTTAGGGTAATTTTGGACATTTACAAGAGTCGTTCAAAAACAAACACATCCAAGTCAGTTTTCCTTAGATACATGCAATTAGGTAGGCATATCATGACTAGACCAATACAAATTCCCAAAAAACATGCATGAAAAAAGACAGGTAGATTTTGGGCATTTCCAGGGGTCCTTTACCCCTGGAAACTTGTCCTAGCTAATTTTCTTGAGCAGCATGAAATTTGGTATGCATCTCACTTATGACTAGACCCACACAAAAGTCTCCAGAAGCCATGCCTGAAAAGACACAGTGAGCTCTATTTTCATGCAAATCCAGAATAAAGCACAGTCTGACTGTGTGCATGGGTGTTTTCTTTCTTTTTTTGTAGATGCGTGCAAGTAAAAATGGGTGTTGGCACTGCTGTGAGAGTGAACACAGTCAACTTGCTTTGCAGCCATTGGAAGTAGTTCCTCACATTCCCTTTAAATTCAGTCCAGGAGACGCGCACATTTTAGACATTTCTATAGCTCATTGAAAGACAAAATTTCTACCAAATTGAAACCCTGTACACTAGACACACGGAGGATGCTAAACTGCAAAAAAAAAAAAAAAAAAAAGTCATTACAGTCTATGTGCACGGCAAGGAGTTAAAATTTGGTAATTTGCCCTAAAACACGAAATTCAAGGTCAGATAATCCAGACTTTGTTTCTCTTCATTGGTTTCTTCTTTTCTCCTCATCATGTGAGCTCTCCTCTGCCTGCGTCCACTTTTTAACTTGGGTGGTGTATCTTTTGTCAGTGTTTACAATAAATGTTGAGCTCTTCAGTTTCCGTCTTTTGCGTCCAAGAAGCGGCACAACAAATGGTGCGCTGAGCCCGAGAAGAATGATGGGATTGGGTATGAATGCAAGCGCCCCGAAAGGACTTATATTTACTTTGCAAATAAGAGACGTCCTCTGCCGGGAGCCAAGGAGGGGGGTAACGGATGACGTCCATGTGTAGTGACAATGTCCACACAGGGACGCCGGACGGATGGCTCGGTAAGAACGCGGGACCTTGCCACGGGGGCGAACGCTGTTAGACGCATCCTAAAACCTCTTTTTTATTTGGTAATGTTTTTGGAAGGCCCTTATGCCGGATCATTCTAATGAGTGTTTGGGGGACTCGTATTAGGGAGACAGAAAAGATATGTGGCATTTTGCTCTTGCCAGGAGGCCCTTAGGACGTAAATGCTCCTCTAGGTCAAGGTTTGAATAATCTACGTTTGTATTTGCGGGGCATCCTCACGATAATGCGCCAAATTTGTAGCTTCCGAAATATGCTGTGAGCCCGTACCTCGTAGGTGATTATTGACAATAAATTGTGCTTTCTCTTGTGGTCTGGTTTGAAAAATCTTGTACGATATTTATTCAACGGATAATTGACTTACAATGGTTTATGATCATTTTCTTTGATATACAGTACAGTCAGAAGTCAAATGCAAGTCAGGAAGTAAAATTTGACAAATTTGACAAACATTTTGGGAAAAATCCACATTGAAAGTCTCACAAAACTGCAAGGCAACTCACCTTTTGCTAGCTTTGACGTGGGCGTTTTATTGTTACATTTTGATATTAAACTGGTGGGTTGTCATTTTCACTCTTTTTTTTACACTCTTTCAACTGTTAAGAAGTCAACGTTAAACATTTCTTGACAATAATATGTTGTATGTGACCTCATTAGTAAATAGTAAACATGACATAATATTACATTTGAAGAATATGAGTTATGAAGCAAAATCCAGCTGTTTTTGTCCACCTCAGGGGGGCAGCCATTTTGCCACTTGTTGCTCAGGTCTCAGGTAATAACCAATCACAGCTCAGCTTCAGAAAACAGATGAGCTGTGATTGGTCATTGCCCAATCCCTGAGCAAAAGTGATGTCATTGTCAGTCAACAGCAAGTGGCAAAATGGCTGCACCCTGAGATGGATAAAAAAGGATGGATTTTGTTTCATAACTCATATTCCACAAATGTAATATTAATCAGAATAGTGAGGTCACATATAACATGTTACAGTATCGTCATTAATTTTTGGGGGGGTTCATTTCACCTTTAAAAAAACAACTAATTTCCTGTACAACGAATACAGGTAAAATGGGTTCCTGTGGAAACCGCAATTGAATAAGGCAAAAAGCCAACAGTGATGAGGAAAGAAAACGTTTACATGATCTTTTATTGGAAGATAACAAAATACTTTTTGATCACCAGATGATTAAGTGATGATATGCAAAGTGTCACAGTAATAAATGACAATGTGTCATAGAATCTTAGTGGCTTTACCTGCCTAAACATTTGAGTATGTATTACTGCAAATCAAATGTTTAAAATGTAAAAAAAAAATGCCATAAATGCTTTGTGGTAACCTTTTGCAATTGATCACATCAACAGTTAATTTGGAGCTAATTAAGCACTATGAGCTAATCAAACCAGGAAAGGGAATGCTAGAAACTCCGCCTGAAGCGCAGATTTACAGTATTTTCTTATGCTGCCAAACAAGATTGCCACAATCTGACTGTAGACTTAGCGTATTTGCATAATTTTTCTTAAGTTACAAATAATAATCCTCCACATTTTGGGTGAAAAACATGGGCAGAAAGTACCACTCTGGAGTTTGGGCTCATCTTAAAGAGAGCATACTTCATTTTAAACTGCCATTGGAATTTGTTAAAGAAGCCCAATTTCCTCCTCAAGCCCGAATTTGTCCTCCCCGCCTCTGGGTTAACATTGAGAATGTGTTGGGTGTCATCCTGATCTTTATTTTAATGAGGCGTAATGAGCTGCGTCCTTTTAATTAGTGCTCCCTTAACGTGAAAGGATGTCAATTGAGCTGTTGATCGATGGAGGCGGCGATGCGTCATTTCACTTACCTCCGGGGGGCTGGAAGTATCTTTGTGTTTGACTCACACAGTGCTGCGACCTTTCAAAGTAAACAATTCAATTGTGTGGGTTTGTGTGAGTTTATAGTGAGCATATGAATGCAAAAGAGACTTGGCTGTTATTGACAAGAAGAAAAAGCATTTTTTTGTGATTGATCATGAGCTTTGTGCAATTTGATGCATTAAATGCTGGCAAACAAAACCGTCTTTGAGATAAGATAATATGTAAGGTAACAAATACGATAACTATAATGTCAGAGTAATCTTACTGCTATTTAACCACTTAAATTAGGGTGACCATATTTTGATTTCCAAAAAAAGAGAACGCTCAGACAGGCCTCGAGATTTGTAAATGATATTCAAAGTTCACACTTGAAGTCCTACTTCACAATTGAATAGGGGGCGGGGGCGGCTGATTGGGGGTAAAAGAGTTTGTTTGGTCACCCTATCTTAAATGGGCTGCTGTATCAACTGAAAGTAAATAGGATAGCCTAAATCTAACACAGGGTCAACAAAACTCTCTTTGATAGCAAGTGATAGGTGTAGCAAAAATATCAACGATTATAACTGCCTCAAGAGGCTGCAGTAAAAACTGAAAGTAAACCGGACAAAGCTAACAGCAAAACAGCAAACAGTCTGGTAAAAGACAAGTGATGAATAGTGTCATAGGAATCGTACTTCTTTTAGCCACTTAAATGGGCTGTTGAAACTATATAGGACACATCACAACAATAAGCTAACGCTCTGAATAAACCAGTTTTTGATGACAAGCAGTGATGACACTTATAGTATCACAAGAATGTCACTGCTTTTAGCTGCCTAAAAGGGCTGCTCTAGAAAATGAAAATGAACACAACAAAGCTAACAGCAATGGGTAAACAAAACAGTCTTTGATAACAAGTCGGTACAGTTTATATGTAATGTCATAGGAATCTGACTTATTTTAGTTGCTGCTGTACACATCAATAATAAACACAACAAAGCTAACAGAGGGTGAAGTTAGGTGATCAGACATCTAGTTTTGGCCGGGACAGTCTTTGACAGGTTCGAGCCTTGGGTCCTGCGCCCCGGGGGATTGAGCCAAACTCATTGTTTTGTCCCGTTATGCAGGTCCCTTCCCAATGTACCTTTTTTTTCTCCACCATGTGTATATCAATCACACAGTTGTCATAGCGATTCATACGATAAACCCATTAACACTGCGGTCGCCACTTGCCATTCATAAAACAGAAGCTGAGCTTTCTAGCGGTATATTTCCAATGTTATATTGCGGATTGACGCAAATGGCACGGCCAGCATCCAATAACTGTCGAGACAGATTTTGATAATGGCGAGTGCTTTGATTGGTTTAGCGCTGTAGAACTGTGAACCAAAGTAGCATCTAGCATTGCCATCCCGTCCACTCCCCCAACATCAGTGCATGAATGGCTGCCGTCTTTCAACTTTCATTTGTACGCTACCCCTCCCACCCCCGTTGACCAAGACTGACTAGCGATTACATTTGGTGAAGTGTATGGTAAAGTTCTTTTTCAGCAAACTTTTAGCGACCAGGTTTTTAATTTTTAAAATGTAGTCACAAGGCGAACATAACGGTTTTTTTTTTTAACAAGATAACAAGAATACGCTTATCGTCACAGGAACCTTGATGCTCTTAGCTGCTTGAACGGGCTTCTGTATAAATTGAGGTCTAATGACTATTCAGTCCATTTGATGAACAGCGTGGTCTTGAAGCAACTGAGAAAAAAAACATAAATGCCAAGCTCCGTTGGACACCTTCCAGTACAAACAAGGACATTGTAGCAACACTTCCTCTCGGCCGATGAGCTGTGACGATCGGCTCTTTGTACATCTAACTGTGGCTCAACGCCGCAGCATCTTCCTTCACCCGTCCCCGCTCTCCTAGTAAGAATAATAAGACATACGAGGCAAGGATTCCTTCAAGTACTCACTGCCAATATTACATGGAATTGTGTTGTCACTTATTCTATATTTACTATAGTTCAGCCATTGCTGTTTACTTTGCCCTCTTTACCTTCAATGTCAATAACAGCCTATTTAGATTTTCTTTTTAATAACTCTATACATGTTGTTGCTTATTGGCTAGTTGCCAAAATTGTTTTGTTCACCCATTGTTGCTATATCCTGTTTCTGTCCAATTACTACAACCACCCATTTAGGCAGCACAGAGCAGAAAGATTTCTGTGACACTGTGTGAGCATGTTTATTACTTTTTTCTTCACCCTTTGCTGTTGATCTTGCCACTGATGTCCAATAAATGAGTAAAATTATTAAAAAAAAAAAAACGGCAGTGTCAAAAGCAATAAACAAACACATATCTACAAAATACAGACCCAAGAGAGTTGTGTGCAAGTCGGGCATTCATATTCATGAAACCGCCATTAAAGTGAGCACCGCACTGATGAGCGCATGGAAGTAGGCAAGCTCTTGCGCGCGGCGGCATCATGCTGCCAATGACATGGAGCCAGCCGGGCCCGTTGACTTGATGACTGGCAGTTGAATGCCACTGTGTGATTAGCCTCTGTGCTCGAATGCTTTGACGCGGGCAAATCTGGCAGAAGGAATCGGCACAGTTTTTTGTTTGTCTGTGTTTTGGGTCGGAAAATGCTCAACGCATACGACAGCATCTGTGCAAAAGCCTCAATTAGGATCAGAGGCAGTGACTTGTTCCCTGGTGTAATTTTTTGTCATTGGCATTTTAACTGTTCTTAGATAGCTGTAGCTGAGAATATCTGCCATTACACTTTTGGGGCTCGTCAGGAGGATTGGACTTTCTTTTGAATCATTTAACTGTTTGGAAGCATAACTGTGTCCCTTCTGACCCTAGAAAATATACGTAAGTATGAGTTTGTACGTTCTACTAATTTGTTATTGATAAAGAAAACAGAAGTGTGTCCAAAAACAATTTGAAATGTACACCTTGAAACATCACAGGGTTCTCAGTGGAAGTTCCTGTGTGAGATCTAGATGGAACCCTTAAAGGGTTCTTTGATGAACCTCTCATACAGGGTTCTGGGTATAACTCGTTGTGTTCTCAGTAGAACCCTTTGGAAGGGTTCCAGGTGGAACCTTCATAAATGGTTCTAAGAGGAACCAAAAAAGGGGTCCTTCTATGAGGACAAGCTGGGGAACCTAAAAAGGCTTCAATGTTTGTCTTAAGTCTTAGGTGCAAAGATTTCTCCAGATTCTCTCATTTCTTTGATATTATGGACCGTAGAATCCCTTATTGTACATTAAGAAGAATTTTTTTTTTAACTGTTGGAAGCTCCTCCTCCTGCTTCTCACTTCTTCCCATCAGTGCTTCAAAGTTTCTGTCAGTTGTCAGTCCACCGGCGAAACCGCAGTCTGTCAGTGACCGTACTGTTCGTACTGATGTACTGTCCACCACTGGAATTGGGTTTGTATGAAAGCTCTTTGAAACTCAAACTCACATATGTTAATTTAGATTCCAAACATTTGTCACATGCGGTGCATTTGTGCCAATTATACCTCGACTACGAGTGAATGCTGATTATTGTTTTACATTGTTAGCTTTCCTGAAGTTTCCAGAGCAGTTGGCGTGATGTAGCAACAAGACAAGGTGGTTGGCAATGTTGGGAAGGGCCGACTCGACCAATTGGTTGCAAGCTGCACTCGCTCGACAATGAGATGCAGGCAGCTTTAGCCAGCCTGGTACACAAGCTGCAGCTGAGTGCTCACATGGAACCAAAAATATTACAGTGGCAAATATTTTCTCTGCACAGGAACGCAACGTTGCCCACATTCACAGACATAGAGATTTTTTTTTTCAGTTTGGACTACTAGACTTTAAATTGAGTTTGTGTGTGCGTGTTGTTTTCTTGTGCGCGGTTGTGTTTTTTGATTGCTTTGTGTGTTTTGTGGTGCGTTTTTGTTGTGTGTGTGTGTTTGTTCTGCATTTTTCGTGCTTGTGATGATTTTTTCCCCTGTTTGTTGTTGTGTGCTATGGCCAACACCCAAAGTCTTTAATCCTGCATTACTTTTAAAAGTAATTCAATAATAAAGGGTTAAAATCCGCAAAATGTGACTCTATATCTTATCCGAAATAATCTTAAATTACCGTCTTCTCCCTGAAAAGATTGTTGTTCGTGATTGGTAGCGTGGGGTCTGGGTTTGGTAACACAGTAATTGTGGGGCTTTAGCTATGTCATTTATTCACAGCAGGTGTGCGAAAACAGCGTGCCTTGTTGTCACTTGGCTTCCCTGCATGACAAATAGTGTGCAGTGTTAATGGCCTCTGTGGAAATAAATGAATGTAGCGTGGATGGGATGCAGCGTGGTGGGTGGGAGGCAAAGGGGAGGGGGAGTCTTTCCTCGAGACATCACATCTAATTGTGCTTCACATTCATATTGAGTCACACAAGTTATCTGTGTAATAGTGGGGTTACACGCAAGATGCTGTGTTACTATGAGATAAAATGCAAGAGCTGGTTAAAGCTTGAAGTACCAAATGTAGATTGTCACGCCCATCTACGTGGGGTGAAATTTGTTCTCCACATTTGACCCATCCACTGAGGGAGCGGTGAGCAGCAGCAGGTGCTTGCGCTCGGGGATCATTTTAGTGATCCAACCCCCTTATTGCAACCCGTAATGCTGAGTGTCAAGCAGGGAGGCAAATGGGTCCCATTTTTTTATATAGTTTTTGGTACGACCTGGCCGGAAATTTAGGTTGCATACCCTTCAATATTTGGCTTGATGGCATGCCAGTTTCCCTTAGCAAGATGAAAAAGAAATAGTCGGCGTGCCATTTCAGGATCATTTGGGCCATTTTCTCATAGAAATAATTCTCAGAACTTCTTGCTTCCAGGTTTAGTTGGGCCCACAAGTGGCACATATTAGAAGGGTTAATGTGTGAGGCCCAGTGGAGGGTACTTGCACAGGCTTTTTTACTCTGAGATGATACGGCAAAGACGTATAACTAATATGCTTTTTTTTCTGATTAGTAACCCGTCCCCATCGATTCTTACTATACGCATCAGTCATATACAGTACATTGATTATGATAGTCATTGATTCATAACGTTATCAATCCCAAACTTAAGTCTGCACACTCCTCCCTCAGTTCATCTTGAGTAATGTCTGTGTACAAATTACAGCTAGTACCAATCATTTGGAATTGGTCAATCAGTTCCCAGACGCCACCAACAAGCCCACCCAACCAGGCGAACAGCCAAGGCGAGCGCACGCTCGTTCACCAGTAGCGTCTTCACTGACCTTGGATCAGCTTTCACACGTTATGGCTTGCAGAAGAGTAGATCGGCTTGCATTCTGCCCATTGCCTCCACAGCAGTGTTTACTCCATGCTGGTCATTTTAGCCACCACTGTTGCCAACATCCGATGATGCTTAGATCTTGATACTCCTGAGCGCTGACCAAAGCCAGCCCACCCGGCGGAGTAGCCCCCGCTAGTCGCATCCCTGAACCATGTTCACCAACCCCATTGTAACTATTTACAGCAGATACATTACAGTCACAATACAACCTTATCAGGACAGCCTTGCATGTTACAACAAATGTCTAAACAAAAATAGAGCCAGACAATGTTTACATTCTTACACAGAACAGCGATCCATATTATCAATGCAGGTGTATAAACAAGAGTTAACCTTGGCAGTGTCAGCAAGTAATCATATGCTATATTTATATGATTCAAATCATGACAGCTCCAGTTTTGGGTTGATTAGTAATATGTCACAATAATTTCATTTGGGTAAGATATAATCCACAATTTAATGATGTGAAGTACTGGTAGCAGTTATTGTCCCTCAAATTCCGCCAATTTTTCCACTCTTTTCACGATCCGTATTTTCTTCTGAGAAGATGAGTCTTCTTTTGTTTGGATGAAGATCCGACAGTCTTTTGTCCATGTGCTCTCGATAAATCCTTTCTTTCTCAATTGTCACCCCCTTTTGGCAATGTCAACATTTCGTCTTGTGAGATTTTCATTGACGTATACATGTTTACCTTTAAGTTTGTAGTTATCTCTCAAAAAAGCAATTTTTTTTTTCTTGTCATCAACCTGATCAGAACTGCCGGTGGTCGTGTCCCCCCAGTTGGAAGCGAAAAGCACATCTGAATGTGCGCTAGATCCAAAATGAATCCCAAATCTCTGAGTTGAGTTGTCACTTGCTGTTCGACAGTCTCGTTCGCTGAAGCTTGGTCAGAATCAACTGCACACGTGCTGGCCACAACTCTCGCCCGAGGGCTGCGGCACGGTTTAATCTGGATAACTGTAACTATCACACCAATGATTCGAAGATTCGGTTCCAAATCATCCACTTTTTGTTCCAAGGGGACAATGCGTCGATTTTTCTTCAACTGCTGAATTTCCTGCAGAAGTGGCTCGATGCTCTTTTTTATATGAAGTATTTCGGTCACCATTTCTTTGAGTTTTGCAAGAGAAGATTTTATCTCCTCAATTTTGTCAGCTCTTTTTCCACCAGGCATACTGCAACAATGTAGTTAAAAATCACAATGTCAACTAAATAGTTAGAAGTCAGGAGCGAGTGCAGGAGCAAGTACAGATGCGTCCTTCCTCGACAGATGCGTCCTTAATTCTGATTCTTCATTCATATGTGAATTTATATCTGTAAGGAAAATAAACATACTGTTTTTCTGTAAGCTATACCGACAACGTAACTCCCAAATTAGAAATGCAAATATTATCATTTAGAACAGTGGTTCTCAAACTTTTTATACCAAATATCACCTAAAAAAAATACTCAATAAAACACGTCACAACCAACTTTTAAATACAGTATTGTAGTAGGCTTATGTATTCATCCAAAAGGAGACGGGCTTTCTTCCTAATATTTACATTTAATATTATTGTGAAGAGTGGCTTACAAAATAATACATTATGTACAGTTTAAACATTAACACTACACACATTTTGGCAAATTTAAATTAGTGTTGTTCCGATATACCACTTTTTGGCTTTCAATACAGATTCTGATACACGGCTGTGCTGTATTGGCCGATGCCAATATTGTTCCGATACCACACCGTTTGAAAAAACATGTTTGTTTAGTTTTTTTCTAACAAACTGCAGACTTCTCTTGGATGTAAAATCATTACTATCTTGGTCAGGCGCTGCCTAAAAACCTTTGTAAAACAGGAAATGCATGCACCGAACACCTGTGATCACTGTTTGAGCAGTGATTATTTGGTGGGCCTGCCTGTAAACTCTTGTAACCCACTTGGGGAATCACTGATTTACATGTTCACCCCTATGGAAAAAAAAAAAAAAAAAAGTTCAGTGCTTTTTTCCAGACCTGTGTATATATATATTTTTATTAATTCTAAAAAAAATCACTTTCATTAAAATGCATTACATTTTTAATTAATTCATATTGTTTTCTTAATTACTCATTTATGTGGTGCAATGTGATGCTAATTGACTTGAAGCATGCCTCGTGGTTGAGTGAATTCGTGAGAAAGTGCTAAAGTGAGAGGGAACGATGATGAAGATGGGGAGGAGCGAGTGAAGGAAAGGTGCAGGGAGGAGGAGGAGGAGGAGGCGTGTGGGAGGACGGAGAGAGAAAGTGAGAGTGGTCGAGAGGGAGAGAGAGTGAGTCTCCCAATTCCGCTGCTGTCTCAGCATCCATCCTGCCTGAGACGATGTTCCGGAGAGCAGGTGGCGCCGAGCGAAGGAGACGCGCAAGCGGCCAAAATCAATAGACGACGGGAGGACACACGACAGAGAGGAATAGTCTACCGACCCTTCCTCTTGTCTGGGCTTCAGCTGCTTGAAAGTTTCCACTCCTGCGCACCACCCCGTGCAGTTTCACCCCCCCTTATTTTATCCAAAGGGGTGCACCGCCCGACCGGAGCCGCGAAGAAGGCGACGAGGAGCGCTTGTGGAAATCTTGAAGTTCACCATCGAGGTGGAGGAATTATAGACGGACGCATTCCTCCCAATCCCGCCTTTCTTTTCACACGGATTACGTTAAGTACATTCGGATCGGATTCGGATTGAGTCAGGGTGAGAGAGACTTTCAGGAGGATTTTTTTTCTCCTGCTGTTGCGAGGTAAGCCGTGAACGCATCATTTGCGCAAAATTGCTATACACTGACATCCCAATGTCTGTTTAGCTCCCCACTCTTCCTTTTTTTTTGTGGGGGGGGGGGGGTGCGCTCCGCACTGTGACTTATCTGCATACTTGTGCACGCATAACTGTGCGCCAGTTTGCACCTGAGCGCGTGGAATTGCCATCCAACACCACCCCCTAACGAGATGCTGTGCATGTTAAAGCCCGCCGTCACAGAGGACTCATTGTGACTTACTTGCATGTCTCCAATTTCATCCTTCTGCTGTCGCTGCCCCCTTTTTTTTTTGTGGATGTTGTTTCGCCCTGTGAAAAAGTTAAACGCTTCATATGTCTGTTTCCATCAGCACCAGGCAGGCAGGTGAAGAAAAAAATCTGCTAAAATATTCATGTGCATCCTATCGCGGTGGGTGCACCCTTGTGAAATATTTAAAATGACTGAATACTAACCTACCTGGTGACAATTAAATGTCCCCTTTTGTGTGCGTAGGTGCACAAAAAAAGATACATAAGAAGTATTTCCCCTGTGTAGTGGATGATGAGAAGTTGATGACAAGCCGATAGGTGGCTCAAGTGACCACTGCAAAGCAGCCAGACTGCATAGATGCACTCAAATGTTCTATTAGTTGAATCCACATATCAGCCTGTATTTTAGTGGATGGCGAGTTTAGTGTAACTGGTGTCTGCGTGGGTGAGAAACTTGTCCCCCGAACCACTGCCTTTAATGTTTTTTTTTAGTGTTAAAGTGGGATTAAAAAGGGAAAAAAAATGTTTTTTTTGTATTTCATTACAGAGATAAGGCTCTAGTTTAAATTAGGTTTGCCCAAGCTATTAAGGGTGTGTAATCTCTGCGTAAAAGGGTGTTTTAATCAAGTGGTTTGTTTTTTATTTTTCATTTTTAGCCCAACACACATAGACAAAAGATGTCCATTTTTCCTGTCGATTTTTTTTCTGTAGGGTGTGTTTATGCAGCCACTGACTCACAGGATGGACAGACGGACGGATAGGTGGGGGTGTGGGCGTTATTCACCGCTGTTGACGGCAGCTTTCCACGCACAGGATAGAAGAGGATTTATTTTGTGGTTTACTAGTGTTAAATCCTGTTGTGTTGTTTCCTGGTGAAAGGTGGTTGTAGGTGTCCCTCGGGGTACGGTTTTACACCAGGGAAGTCCCAAATTGTGGGGAACCCCCATGGGGGCGTGAGATTAAAAAGTGTAATGGTGCTCTATAATCAGACCATGTGGGGTTTTGTGATATCACAGTCACTGTTAATTAAAGGATAAAGCCATAAGGTAGCCTACTTTGAACACTAACAATGAATGTTACTTGTGAGGTAAATTTGTCTGCATCCGGCACAAAATGTCTTGAATCTGCGTAAAGTACAATGACACATCAAGACCATCAAGGCTTTTTGTTGTAAGAATAGAATGGAATATCAAGGCCCTCAAGTAGGCATAGGCTGGTTTTAGAAATTCACGCTCAAACTTTCCGCCATTATTAAGAGCTGTTTTTGTTTGTTTGTTTTTGAGTCATTAGTGCAGGCAAAAATACACAACACCTCCCCTCTCATTAGCCAGCCAGACAATTTATCACAAAATTCATCTCTTTTGGGAATTTTTCAGAGTATGGTGGCCTTTAGAGGACGATTATATCAAATATGCTTACAAAAAGTGGCTACTATTGGAGGCAATACTTTTAATACAATATCACATTTATGACAGCGCCAGCCATCACTCTTCCATTAATCCAAAGTAACATTAATATATACAGTAATTTGAAATCAAAGTTTGCCTCCATCTGTGAGAGTTAGCATTAGCCTACTGTAGATTTGCTAGCAAGGTAGATAACAAGGTTAACTAGTATGACTAACGTCCCTTCTGTAGAAAAATGCTATTTACCCAAACACTTGGAAATAACATTTTAGAGCTGTACTTGCAAAACCAATATTTTTCCTCAACGTTATCATTCCGTCACAATCTGATACTAACCCATACATAGGGTGTCTTGAATTTGTTTAAGACACAATGACACCGCAATACCATTAAGGCATTTTGAAGTGAAATGTGTTTCTCAGTGTAAGACAGTTTGGTTATTCTTATATTCTGGCACGTGATGTCTAAAATCTCTACAGGGTACAATGAAATCTCAAGACCAAGACATTTTGAAGTGAAAAGTTGGTGCTCAAGTGTCAGAAATCCTGGTCTTGGTTTTGGTCTGGAACTGCACCCAGCATAGGGTGACTTGATTCTGTGCCAGGGATAATTTATATTCTTGATCAGAAATGAATCTCCAGGGGTGGAGGGGAGGTGCTGGCGTATATTCATGATCGGGATGAATATGCTGTGTTACAAAAAAATAAAAAATAAAAATAAATAAATGTAGACTGATACCGGATTGCGGACTGGTTGTTGGGAACTGCTGATTTTCGGGACATATCTCAATCGCATTCCTTTGTTTTTTTTTATGTTTTTAAATTTTTTATTTCTTAAGCAAATTTCCTAGTAGAGTTCGGAGATTTTTTTTTAAATATATATTTTTTAATCACATTAATTTTTTTTCCAGATTTGTATGAGCAATGTTTTTTTTGTTTTTTTTCCTTTGGAGAGGATGCGTCAACTGTCATGATTTTGATGGCGGAGAGGTTAAAGATCGTGAAATACTGTCCAACATTAATGCACCCCAAAAGACTACAATGTATCGCTTAAAACCCTTTCCATGTACATAAAAGGTCAAGTCCAAGTGTCAAGGGTAAAAAAGCAGAACCAGAAAGGTTTTGTTTTTTTTATCCTGAGTGACATTTTACAGCAGAGAAGTCTCTAGCTTTGTTGTTTTAATGAAATTTTAGATGAAAATGAATAAAAACATGAACATGTCCAACATTAAGAAGCTACACAAATACTTATACAGTACTTAAATACCCATTGGGAGCTATGCATCAACATAGATCAGTTGAATTAACGACCACTGCAATTTAACACAATTACAACCTGCCAAGTATTTGTGACTTTAAACTCATGTACGTGCTATTAATATATCAATAAATTCATTTTAGAGAGCAATGTCAAAAACAAGTCCTTCACTCAGAAGCACAACACTGTATTTTTAGCTCGTCCAAGGACATGGGGAGATGGGGAAAAAAAATCAATGATGACAGAGTCAAAGACTGGGTTTCAAATTCAAGTTTTTTTGTCTCTGCAAAGATCTTTGCCTACAGTTGGGACTGAGAATGTATCACATGAAACCTTGACAGGAGTCTTATAACGTATGATCTCAGCAAATGTAGCATCATTGCTTCCAATCATTCCGCCATATTTGAGGCTGTGATGTGTTTAATTGCAATTGGCTCCGTCAGGTCAGCTGGAACCGGATGCGGCAAAATTTGCACTCAGTCCCACCACTTTGGAATCCGCCCCCACGAGACCGCCGCAGCAATATGCTCCAGCAGATGTGTCGTTTATGAGGCGTGCTCGCTCACTCATCACGGGCTGTTCATTAGTATTAGACATATAGAAATACGCCAGTGTGGGTTTACTTATGTGCTGGATTTAGACAAATTAGAAATGATGAGATTTTGTCTTCATGAAAATGAGAAATTTCAGAGAAAGCGTAATGCAAGATCAAGCAACAATGGGGGTGCCAATGGACGGCACATTTGAATTTAGCGCTAATATCGAATCAGGTGACCATTTAACATGTAATATCTATTAACCCATCAAAATTGGGAAATCATTTGAAGTTAAAGTAGTAGACAGAGTTAGTGTAGATTACATTTTTGTTAGGTTCAGCTCTAAAGGAGAGGTATTAATTGTCAAATTTCCCAGCAGTCTTGAATGCAACACGGCCATCCACGGTCAAAGTGTTGTTCAAGTTTCTTTTCTTTTTTTCTTCTTTTTACCACATACAACCTATATATTATTTTATATTAATAATAATAATAATGATGATGATGATAATAATAATAATAGTAACGTTTTAATTATAAAAAATATATTTTTCTTTTCTATCTGACAGCTATATAACATTTTTAAATGATTACAATCTATTATTTTACAATTGATCTTTCTTTCCATAATTCTAACATGTAATTACACAGTTTCTTTAATTATACCATAAAATCTGTATGTTTAAAAAAAAAAAATAAGGATAAATTCTACACAATAAATATGAATTGTATCTTTTAAGTTCTAACATGAAATCTCTTTGAAGTTGTAGCACAATTTATATATTTTTATATTGTGTATAATTATCTATTTCTTTTTTTACAAATTGGCAGTCATTTTTTCAGTTTTTTCAGGAAACACAAAATATTGAACCATTTACATCATGAAGAGAAGATATTGGCAAAAAATTAATTTGGCAAAAAAAAAAGAAAAGACAAAAAGGGCAATTATTTTAAGAGGGTGACAAAATACAAACAAAACATATATCAAATGTATATACTTAGACTGTAACATAAAATCATTTTTTTTAAATTATAACATAAAAACTTTATGTACATTTTAATAATTAATTTTATTGATTATTCACCAAATCCATGTACTAAAAAATGGTAAAAGCCTTATGTATTTTTTTGTAATTCATGAAATAGTGAAAAGAAGACTCTGTGTTCCAACTAGGGATGTTCGATACCACTTATTTTCAGACCGATATCAGTGCGAGTATTGGGCTTTTGAATAGTCACCGATACCGATACCAAGTACCCATACCACTAGTACTTTTGATACATAATATGTTCCAAAAAAACAATGACAGATAATTTTAAAGAAAAAACTACATATGCCAATATATAATTTTCCTTAAAATTGCATGAAATGTATGGCAATATTCTGTTTTTCTAATTTCTAGTTCCTGATCATTAAATGGCCACAAGAGGGTGGCCGATACTGGTATTGTATAACGCATATCAGTACTCACCCATTTTCTAGTTTCTACAAAACATGTAATGTATTGACAGGAAAAAAAATAATTTACAGAAATGTATTTCTAAATTGACTCACAACAAACATTGCTCTATTTAGCATTAGCATGTTGTATTTCCTCTGAATTGTGCTGCATTGAACTAGATGAGACCTACATTGCACTGCCTCTATTGGTCATTAAGTATCCACCATGCATCCGCTGGACGTGTGCTGAGTACTACTGGCAGCAAGGTGCTCTAGGCGGGTGGGCTGGAGGGTCTGCCCTGAGGAGTGAAAAGGGCCACATGAGCCGAGACACGGGTCTGGCAGCCGGTGTCGCGTTGAAGCGCGACCTTCCTGGGCGGTTCTGGCGAGGGCGGCGAGAGCCGCGCCACCTTGGCATGAGTCTCCTTTGCGCAGGTGTGGATAAGAAGCATTAGTGGAGGTCGAGGGGGTGACGCTGCTGCTGCTAACAGAACAGGGGGGTCCAGGTGGGGAGTGAAAATAAAGAACCCCTCAGGTAGTTTAAAAGTAGACGCCTTCTACGGTGACTTTGACCTCCATTAAAACAAACAAGTGAATAATACAGAGTCAGCAGTCTGAACACAAATAATACTAAACTAACCTGATGAAACAGTGTTCAAATGGCCTGGGTTAGGGTTTCAAATTACATAAACTTTTAATACAAGGTTAGGGTTTCATTTTATGTTTTCAAGCCTGGGATAGTATTTCGAAGATGATTACTGTTTCAAATTTGGATTTCAAACCCGGGTTACGCTTTTGAAATACTGTTTTAAGTCAGGATTAGGGTTTTAAACAAGGGTGGTGGTTTCAAAGTAGCGATTCAAGACAGGGTGAAGGTTTTTAGTAAGATTACATGCCTTGGATAGGGTTTGAAATTAGGGCTCAAGATAGGGCTGGGGTTAGAAACAAAAGAGTTTCAAAATGGGTTTTCAAGACTGGGGTATGGTTTCAAATTAAATTTTCTGGTCATAGTTAGGATTTCACATATAAAATCAGGGTTCCAAGACTGGATTCAGTTTTCAAACCGGGGTAATATTTTAAGGTACCAACCCAAACCCTGGTTTGAGTTTCAAACCAGGGTTTGGGTTTCAAGGCTTGGTTAGGGCTCATAAATTGGGTTTCAAAGAAGAATTAAGAGTTTAAGATATGGTTTCACACAAGAGTTAGGGTTTCAAATTAGGTTTTAAGATAGATTCAGGGTTACAAATTATGGATTTAAAATTTCAAGAGAGATCTGGGTTTTCAAATTTTGGTTTCATTCAAGGTCCATGTTTTAAGTTAGTGTCTCAAGCCTGGTGTCAAACAATAGTTTGGGTTTCAATTTAGGGTTAACATTAAAAATTAGGATTTCAAGATAGGTTTAGGGTTTCAAACAATGGTTAGGGTCAGTTTTTTAAATTAGGATTTCAAGTTAAGATTACTATTTCAAAATAGAGTTTCACATCTGGGTTTGGGTGTCAAACAATGATTTGGATTTGAAGTTAGGGGTGACATTTAAAATTAGGTGATTTTTTTTTTGCCTTGAGTAGGGTGCCAAACAATGATCGGGTCAGCATCTCAAATGAGTTTTTCAAACCTGGATTTAGGGTTTCAAATTAGTATTTTGTTAGGATTAGGGTTTCAAGTTAGTAATTGAAATTAAAGGTTCAAATCAGGGTTGCATCTCAAATGAGTTTTTCAAACCTGGATTAGGGTTTCAAATTAGTATTTTGTTAGGATTAGGGTTTCAAGTTAGTAATTGAAATTAAAGGTTCAAATCAGGGTTTTGACTGCCTTTGTGCAGGTATACCCAATGAAAGGACCAACAGATTCACACAGAAGTTTGTTTTCAAGTACCAGAAAGAGAACAAGGACGCGAGCGAGTGTGTCGTAACGAACGTTCTTGTTGGCTGGCTGACTCATTGATCTTGCATCTGATTGACGTTTGGATCCGTGACTCGTCATCATGAGTCTGAGCTATCGCTGGAGCCCAACTGCATTCACTATCGATAAAGACGTGGTGCTGTCCTTGGTGTTCGACTGACTCATCATTGGATTTGATCACACTCGCAACTTCTGTCACCTTCGCCGCCACTCCGCTACGAGGGGATGTACTTGCTCAATTGATGAAGACAAGAAATGTGTCACAACTGCTCAAACATGGGTTAGGGTTTCAAACATGGGATGGGGTTTCTGAATCCAAGTTTAGTTAGGGTAATCATGACAAAAACAGATTACGGATTCAAGCAAGCAAGTGTTACAATTTCAAAGTAGAGTTTCAAATAAGGTTTTAAACCAGCAATAGGGTTTGAAATTAGAGTTTCAAAAAGGCTGGGCTTTGGATGGGTTAGGATTTTAACATGAGTTTTAAAGAACTGTTTCAAAGCATGGTAAGAATTTAAATTCAGGGTTTCAAAATAAGGTAATGCTTTAAAAAAATAAATAAAATCAGCCTTATTTTAGGGCTACTATCTAGATTAGGGTTTCAAGTGGGTTTGGATTGGGCTTTTAAAAGAAACCCCGACTGGAGTGACAAGTTTGCTCTGTATTATTTATCTGGTTGTAACTAACATAACTATGAGATTCATTTAAAAAAAAAAAATCAATTTAATATATTTTGTAGAAACTTTATTTGGACGTACGCCGCCATTTTTATTTACGTCCCAACACATTCAGTGCATAATGACGTTTGAATGGCGGCAGGCTCTATGCCAAGCAATGTGAAACACCTATCAAGAAAGCAAATTAAGTATCCGTGTCGTTCCTAAAGGGACGATCAAAACTCTTGAATGCGTCTGGTGAATGACGAGAGCACAGCGTGGGGGAGAGTGGGTCTCCCAACCGCATGTTTTTTCTTTAGGAACGCTACGAGGCTTAACATGCTTTCTTAATAGGCGTTTCACATTGCCGCCATTATACGTCATTATATAAATAAAAATGCCAACCAAATAAATAACTCGTCATGACAGTCGGGGTTACAGTTAAATTATGGTTGCAAACCTGGGATAGGGTTTGTAATGGCTCTCAAAGGAAGGTTTAGAATTTGAAAGCATGGTTTTCAGCTTAGAATAGGGTTACAATTTATGCTTTCAAGCCATGATTAATGTTTCAAATTAGGGCTTGGAAACTGGAATAGGTTTTAAAACCAGGGTTTGTGTTTCAAATAAAGGTTTCACGCTTGGGTTAGGGATTCACAGTGTGGTTTTCAGCCGAGCTAAGGGCCTTAATTTAGAGTTTCTCGCTAGAGTTATGCCTCAAGACAGTTTTAGGGTTTGAAAATTAATGTTTCAGGCATGGGTTAGGTTGTTATGGTTCCAAATGAGGGCCTTGAGCTTGGGTTAGGGTTTCAAACGAGGTTTCTAATGAAATCAAAATATGCATCCATAGTCAGTCACAACACACCATGACGCTCATTGACCTTCATCACGAGTAAACACGAGCCTGTGCTCTTGTCAACGCGTGTCGTCGTCACGCCTCCTGAATGCAAAATCAATGAGCTTTAATTAGCTCCTGTGTTAGCTCTTCAATTCCATACAGCACTACGAGCTTTTTTCTAGATGGATGAAAGAATTTGGAGAGGGTGGGGGTTAGCAGTCTGAGGACCACCTCGGGGGGAGGTCAACCTGTCCAGCTCCATCTTCTGCTTGAAGCCTGGAGGGGCTTTGTGTAGCTACTGTACAAAGATTAAATATAGTTTTGTGTGTGTCTGTGTGCGTAGCTCCTGGGAATATAAATTGTAGTTCACATACTGGACACCAAGACAATATTGCATTAGACGCATTTCAGGAAAATGGGACATTTTCAGCCTCAGACTAGGAATAATAGATTGTGTGGACTTAGTAAACATTGGCAAATTCCATAGACACACTTTAACAATTTAAGCAATACAGTTTTGCCTTGAGATATGAGTTTAAAGGCCTTGATACACCATACTGATGCCGGAAGTCGGGAAGTGTCGGTATGAGCTGTATGATTAATGTATAAAATCACCGTCCAGTAACGTTGTGGCATTTGATCACTCTGATTGGCTGGTAGCTAGCGAATCAATGCACGGGACAAAAAAGGAAATGACTTAAGTGAGTGATGGAAAGCCTTTACAATTTCATTCATTTGCACATTATCACCCTTCACATTTGGAAGTAATTATAATTTCTACCTGGACAGAAGATGGAGAAGATGAATATATCACTATGGTTCAAGAGGGACCGGCATTGTATTATATTAGTGTTAAAGTGTATGTTACTCAAGTGATGAAAGCCAAACTATGGCAAGACATGGAGACACGAGCTTTGCTGTAAATTGCACAATACTCTGTATATCGTGAGTGAATTGTGAAAAAGCGTTTTTTGTTGTTTACATTTCTATAACCTGACCCCGTAAAGAGCTTTCCAGTTGCCTTTTTCTCATAATAAGGAATAGTGACTACCGTTACTGATGGTCACACACAGAAGGTACTAAATAGTTGGCATCGGTGTCTGTTTATTTATTTATTTTTTCTGACGTGATGTGCCGATGGTCAGGTCGATGCCACAGGCAGTAGGCGTCGCATATGGCTGACATTGCACTAGTGTATAAAGGCCTTAATTTATTTCATGACTAAGCTTGAATCTCAAAACATCTTTTCCATTGAAATGAATGGAAATGCAATTAATCTGTTCCATTTAATCTTCAAATTAGGGTTTCAAGTTTAGGGTAAAGTTTCAAACACATTCTGGGTTTCAATTTAAGGTGTGAGGGTTTCAAGCTACGGCTTGGGTTTCAAGCTAGCGCTATAATTTGAAACAAGGATCAGATTTTCAAGTCAGGTTGAGTTTTTTTGCATTAAGGGTTTACACCTTTGGTAGGGGTTCAAACAATAATTAGGGTTTCAAGCCTTGAATAGAGTTTCAAGCTAAGGTATTTGGGGTTTTCAAGCCATGGTTTTGTTTTCAAACAAGGTTTTTAAGCAAGGTAAAGAGTTTCAGGGTAGATCTTAAAGCTTATTATAAGGGTTTATACTATTGTAAAATTAGGGTTTCAAGTTAAAATGGAAAAAAGAAGAAAATGCTGAATGGGAACAGTAGCACCATGTGCTGGACAAAAAATGTACAATTGAAAGCCAGTAAAGCATTTCACAATGTTGAAAGTTCACTTGATATTATTATTATTATTATTATGAATAAAGCATGCCTCCACATTTCTGAAGTGATGTTCCTTTAAAAACATTGGCGTGCTTTCACCAGCGTGACTTGAATCAGTGAAGTCGTGAGCAAAGCAGATGAAAGAGGACACAATTGAGTGACAACGTTGAATCAGCCCCGTTTGAACATGACTGACACAAGTGGAGCGTCGACATTCATTACACTAAATTCCCGTGTTGGTGTGTGTGCGTGCATGTGTGTGTTCATGTGTGTGTGTGTGTAAAGAATGATTGCAACGTTTGTTTAAAATTCATAAAAACAACAGGAATAGAAGGGATGAATAAACGGCTTTGTGCAAGTATAAAATGGAGTTTCCCCTTGAGGGACATTAAAGTCTTGCTGTTGTTCTGAAGTAGTTAGTGTTCAGTGTTTCCAGATGAAGTGAACACTCAGTCATACACATCTCCTCAATCTCCTCTTGGATAAAATCTGCTTCTTCCCTTGTTCTGCCTCCTTGTTGCACTGAAAATTAATTTGACCTGGAATGAATCAAACAGGCTAGTATTAGCTTGTCCTGCTGTTTGTATCTCAATTCTGCTTTATTTTTATTTCATTTCTCTTGTCCTGCTGTTTGTATCTCGGTTCTGCTTTATTTGTATTTCATTTCTCATTTTGAAGTGCCTGTCGTTAAAATTTGCCTTCCACTTTGCTTGCTCTCAATTATTGAAAAGAAAGTGCAACTGATTTAATACTTCAAAAGTCCACTCTAAAAATGGATTGGTTTGAAAAAATACTAATCTAGTAGGTTAAACTCATATTTTGGCTTGATTAACCAATAGATTGGTCAGACATTGACCATTCCGGGTGGTTACGGGCATAAAAAATTTATTGGTTAACCAAACAACCAATGAAATTGGTTACAATAGAAAGTAAGTCTTGATAGAGCACTTGGAAATATATTTATTGTATCAGTTTATTGTATTCTAAATATATGTATTAATTATATATAAATAAGTGATTAAAATATATAAATAATATAGTGTTTAAAAATGGAAATGTGTGTTTAGCTAGGTCACTTGGCGTGACCAGCTCAGTGGCCTAGTGGTAGAGTATCTCCCCTGAGACTGGGAGGCTGTGGGTTCAGTCCCTGGCCGGGTCAGAACAAAGACTATAAAAAGGGGATCCATTTGCCTCCCTGCTTGGCACTCAGCATTTGGGTTGGAATTGGGGGGTTAGATCCCCAAATGATTCCTTGAGCGTGGCCCCCACTGCCGCTCACTGCTCCCTCAGGGGATGGGTCAAATGCAAAGAATGAATTTCGCCCCCTTAGGTGGGAATCCCGCAGGTCACGGGATTTCTGAAAAAATGTCAGCCTCTAACACTGATTAACCAATATCTTGGTAATAATGACCAATTTGTATCGGTTTGCCTAATCACCAATATATATTGGTTGAAAACACCTACCATTCTAGAGTGGTTGTTTTAACCAAAGGATCTGTCGGACACATAACTACCTGTAAGATTGGTCAAATGTAACCTTTTTTAGTAAATGAAGTTAAAACTTTTAGCTTGCACTGCAGTGTGTATCTTCTGTTCTATTTAATTTTTCAGTTTCTCTGTTTTGATGTCTTAGGTAAACTTTGCCTTCAGCCTCACTTGCGCTCAAATTACTGGTTTTATGTCAGTTGAACTAGTTTGAACAATAGTTGCACATGCTAATGTTAGCTCACCTTGCCGCTTGTGCCTTCTCTCTGGACTCTGTGATATTGTATTCTGCAGACTTTGCTTGGCTGTAGCGTTCAGTTTTCTTGGCGCCCGTAGTCTCCTATGGAATGAAATCTGGCTCCTGACCATGACAATTTGAAGGTTTGAAGGTCCATCCTGTCGCAAGTGAGCTTTGCAAAGCACATTTTGTACAGTGAGGTCGAGGACTTGAGATAAAAGCCGCCATCCATCGCCTTCTGTCTCCCCCCTCGGTGGCCCTCGTTTCCTTTTTTTAACTGCGGCGACACCCTTCTGATCCTATTACCTTTTAGCGACTCGCTACTTTCAACTGTCGACAGGATAGGGAACAGGAAAAAAAAAAGAAGCACATAAATAATGTATTCCTCGGGTGTATCCGCCTCCGGATCAATGGCAACACAAAGACCATCTACAAAGGCGCTTGGCTCAAGGCCACATTTGATCACTTCCTCTGTATGCCGCCCCCTCGCCCCACCATGCTCTTCTCCGCCGCCGGCCCCGCTGAGACTCAATTATTTCCAAGTGATGGTAAGCTCTTGTTTGAAAGAGCGCAAAGCGAATATTTGAACTCAGCGAGGCGACTGGTAAGATCTTTGGTGACACGGAAACAGCAGATGGAATGAGGACGGGGGACGAGGAAACGGCACAATGGCAAGAATTGTTTGGGACGACAGAGGGGTGGCGGTGTTCCCATCGAACGGCGTCGGACATAAACGAGCAATTAAACAACACTTGAGTGTTTGAGAGCAGCTGACGGAGCAGCTCGTAGCATTTAAGCGAGTAGTGGAAACCTTAATGGATGCTCCTATACAGGAACTTAACAGATGTTTCTTCTCACATCAACTCAGTTGACCTTATTGTGTATGATACCATTCAAAACCACACGATTCTTTAATATAGCATTGGGCATTCCGTGACATTTTAAAGGACGTTGATTGTTGAATAAGGTTTGGGTGTAGCAGAGTACTGAAAGGGAAGTTGAACTTTCTTTTTTGAAAATTTATTTGAACTGATTTTATATGCAAACTCAATTGCCCCAGCCATCTTTTGTCAGATACTGTATTTAATCCAATGACAATTTTAAAGGCAATCTTCTGCAAGTATTGTCATTTCTAGTGACGTTGAACTGCTTTCAAATTTGAACTGTAGCTGAGCTGGTTTCATGGCCCAGATATGTTTGTTATTGTGTCAGATAGCATTCTGACATTGATCTCGACTAGTTTACAGCAAATCATCTGAAGATTGAGACTGATAAATTAGAGCTAGACCGATATCTATACATATATTTTTTTACAGGGCTGATTATTAGTTGGAGGCCGATAACTGATATTTGGAGCCAATATAAACGGCAAAACATTGGTATCAAAATGTTTTAGAAATATAATTAGTTAATAGTTAAAAAAAAAAAAGTTTAAGTTTATTGAAAAAATTTTAATATTTGCAAAAATATTGGAGTGTTTTAAAATTTTAACAAAAAGTTCAGGGACCTCCAAGAGTCATTAGCATGTCTTACAAAGTTAAATGAAAACTGCGACAAGTAAATAGCTCCCTATTGTTTCTACAGTAAATTTTTCAAAATTTCTAAATATTTGAAATGTTAAATATTTACTTATCTTAGTTTTAATTTCAAATAAAAACAGAAGGTGCAGAGCTCCCAGGGTCTCTTATAAAGTTAACTGAAAATTTAAATAAATAGTTCCCTGAAGTTAACACAGTTTTAAATTGATGTTATTGTCCATCTTCAAAAAAGTCTAATGATTAGTCAAAATGCTGAATATTGGCCCAGCCAATAATCAGTCAATCCCCTTGATAAAGTCCTGAAAATAATTTTTGAAATAGTTTCATATTTTAACTCGACTACCCTGGCCGTCTTGTGTCAGAAACAGGTCAAAGTCAACTTGGTTTTAACTCTTGCATAAAGATATAATCATTGACAATAGTAAAGGCAAATGATTTTTTATTTTTTAAATTTGACTTTATCTTGGAAAAATACAACTTCATTCTGATAGACATACAACTTTTCATCCAACAATGTATCCCTTGTCCGTGGA
Source organism: Vanacampus margaritifer (assembly GCF_051991255.1). Taxonomy (NCBI): domain Eukaryota; kingdom Metazoa; phylum Chordata; class Actinopteri; order Syngnathiformes; family Syngnathidae; genus Vanacampus; species Vanacampus margaritifer. The sequence goes on along the minus strand of NC_135441.1, from coordinate 12,643,278 downwards.
TCAAAAAAGTTCCAGAACCCCTGGTGTAAACACCCGCTGTGACTAGTTAATGGTACCTTTACTCGCAGCTCTTGGTGGGTCAACAAATCAACAATACAGCATCTCTAATGTATTCGATCCTTACCGCCCCTCCCAACACAAACTGCCGATTTTCTGTCTTGCCGCTGTGGATGCGCTGGTGTTATTGAGTGTTTGAGCGAAGGGTGAGGCGCTCCGCTAAAATTAGATCAAAAGGTCGACACTCCGCGGGCATCAAACGGGCGGCGTGGTGTGGCGCTCTGGCGCTCTGGCGTGGTCGCTGGGCGCCTGCTGGGCCGACTCAGATGTTGCAGCACCGGTAATCAGTGGAGACAGCGTTTCATGTGCACTTCTAAAACTAGCATAGCGTTGCAAAAACTGCAGCTTAGTGGCAAGCCGGTCTTTGCTTTTTAAATTCCAAGCACATAGCAAATATCTTTCACGATATATTATAAATGTGGGGTTTAAATATGTATGTGTATGCAGCTCTATATATTATGCATTAACAAGTACATATTGTACAGAATAGGACATCACTCCCTGGCCTTTTTTTTTTTTTACATTATATTTTTGACTGTACGTCACAACGCATTAACTCCCAGCTGCTGCTTCCGCCACCGACGCTCGGTGGTATGAAAGCTGAAATGAAAAATAAACTCTTGGGTTTTAGTCCAAACAAGAGTGGCAGCTTTTGTTGTTGCTGCTGGCACGAAACAAATGTTGACTCACCACTGACATCATTGTTGGGTCCGGTGACGTACGTTGCAACTTATTGGCCGGTGCTTATTAAATCTATTCAAGGGCTACATGCACATCAATGAAAACTAGTGATAAAGCATTTTAAATTGTGCTTTGTTGTTTCCTTGTCGACTCTAGAAAACACACATATTTGGTCAGTTGAGGATTTAAAATAGCTACACAAAGAATTAAAAGTAGTTTGATAGTAGTAGTAGAATGAATAAATTAGCAAACTCGAAGCTAAGTTTTCAGACGGCTGTACTTGTCACAGAAAGTTGAGCGGCATAAAGGAGTTTCAAAGCCTTGTGCCGCAGCAGGAAGATTTTGGATTCAAGCCAGATGGTCGTCCAGACTCTGATTTGTAGAAGAAAGTATCAACAAACCTCAAAGTCCATTTTAAAAAAAACTATCCAGTTCAATTTCTTCAGATGGGAAAAAAAAGACAAAAAATATATATGGACATAGAGGGCCATCCTTTTCCCAAAAACGTGCGATTATTGGGCCTCACAGATAGATAGAATTACTCGCTTTATAGCGAAAGGGATGCAGACATACAACGCTGTTGAGAAGCCAGTGTTTTAAGAAATGCTGTAGACTTCTGATCGGCTCTACAAATTGCCAGAAAAACATACAGTACATTTCCCAAACAGCCAAGCCATACCATCCTTGTCCAACCAGGTACCAACCCCAAATCAAGTTCAGCTGATAAGCTTTTTTTTTTTTTTACATAATTTTTGCCAGAAAAAAAAATCTGAAAGGTTTGTGCTAATACTGCAAATTCAAACTGTTCATAATTCCTTTCATTTTACCTACAGTAAGGCCTCATTCTCAGCTGAGGGTCGTTACATGCCAAATCACCCAATGGGTTTAACCAAGCAGATTTGGATTTTAATGAAAAATGGTGTACTTCTTGATAATGATGGCATTGCACTAAATCTCAAATTTTAGGTCAATCAGAGGAGAGGTTTAAGAGCTACGGCCCGCCAAATTTTGACATTTCGTCAAAAAAAAGGACGTGGCCGCTTTCCTTTGAACTCTCATATCAATCGTCACAAAACGTATTGTTTTTTTTAACAAGGATTCCAAATCAGTTTTCAGTTTCTTTGGAGCAAAATAAGGAAAAATTATGTATTTCCACCTATTTTCTTTGTCTGATTACAAAAATGACTTTTTATGTTCATAAAAAAATAATAATAATAATTTTTTCCTGATAACAAAAATGAGTTTTAAGACAAACATCTCCAAATTAGGTGAGGGCTTAAAAATAATGGATACACTTGGTTTTCATTGCACAGTGATTTGGAGAAATTTGTTTACCAGCCAATCTACAGTATTTCTCGCTTTACTATAAAAAATAGTATCCGGTGTTATATCTTACCTCTATATTTTATTAATAAGGTGCATAATGCAGAAATACTTGTTTTACATGTCTTGATGTATTTGCTGCCAAGCTATTAAAACCAGTTTCACTGAAACCTCACCTTGGACCACATCATTTGTGCACAACGAGGACATCATTAAATTTGTGGTCTGATGAAATGAACTGTAGCTGCTTGCCGATAACCTTGCTAGCACTTTAACGAGCGAAGCTAAATTAAGGCAAGGCTTCACCTTGGTTCTAAATAGTGAGCTTTGCCACACATCATTTTGAAAGAAGAGTAATGAAGGCCACTCTTGTTATTATGCTTATCTCTGGTTCGTCAGCCCACTCATGCGCTGTCCACTCAGAGTTGGCGTGGCGTGGTAGGGAGCTGAGAGGTGATGCACGACCTCACCCATGTCGCACGGGTTGACGCATGCAGAATGAGCGTGACTCACATTCATACCTGCGGGCGGCTTTAACCTGCGTGTTTGCAGATTATTTTCCTTTTTTTTCTCTCAGGAAATCACAGTTTGTGAATAACATGGCTGGAAATCCACTGAGGCTTTTTACGGTAATCGCCATGTTTGTTGTGCATCTGTTTCGGAATTTTTAAAAAAAATATCTGTTCTTCGTCACCACGCAACCTGTTTCGACTTCCATGTTCTCTGATCTTGCCTTGCTGTGATAAGAGCATCATTGCATCTATCTTGTAGGCATTCTTGGCATTGTTAAATATAAACATACCAAGCGTTGTCTCTGCAGTCTGCACACATACATATGCAGCGTTATCTTTTCTTTGTGCTTGCTTCTGTAGTGACGATTTAAAGATCTCCCCCTATTTTAGGTTTTTAGAACAAAGAATACGAATGCTTGACGGCCTCCTTACCAATACACCAACAAGATCTGCTTTCTATAGAAGAGGCACATTGTACGTGCTATGATACGATCACTTTTTCCGCCAGTGTTTCAGCATAAACGGCACCTTGCACAGTAGAAATAAAAACAATAAATCAATTGGCAAAAAAAGTCCAATGCAAGCATGGGCACATGCCTACACAACAGCGTGCAACAAGATAAAATGATTTTAATAACTTTTCATATTAACCATCTTTACATAAAACACAAAAGTTTGAAAAATGATTGGATAAATTCCCTAGAAGTAGTTTGTTAAAATATGACCTTTTGAAAAGAACAACAATGGAAACAAATTCCAAAGTAAATAAAAAAAAATGGAAGCCTTCCTATAAGGTTTAGCATAAGTTTTTTTTTTTTTTGGAGCTCGTGGGGTGTTTACATATGCCTCACAATTTTCTGAGATCTAGGTAAAAAGTAGCCTACAACCGGCAATGCATTGTTAAGTAAGAATTTTGAAAGACAAATAATAATGGATGGAAAATTTGATCGATTTTGATGTTGGTGTTGTCGTCCCAAGTGTTGAACATGGTACAGCCCAAGTTTGTAGTCAATCAGGTTGACCGTCGAGGACAAGGAGGGCAATTATAACCCCTGTAAATGTGCAAAAATGGGCCAAAACTGGAAATTCGACTCGTAATAGCTCACACGTGTCTCCCAATTTTCGTAGCCCTATGTCAAACGTAACGGGAATAGGTCTCCATTAAATTTTTTTAGGGGGCACTAGAACCATTTTTTTGGTATTTGCCAACTTTAAAGTGTAACATTTTTCGCCATGCCTGATGTGTCTGTACAGTTTAGTGAGTTTTGTTTATGTTTATGGTCTCAAAAATTTTATTTTTTTGTGGAGAAGAAGAAGAATTAAAAGTATTATTACAGAAACAATAGGGACCTTGCAGCGGTCGCTGACAGGGCCATAAAAACTGTTGATGAAGATGTACACACTTGAAGGAGACAGGACTCCGAGTATTGAGCTATCGCTTGAGGTCACACACTGGGGATTTGAGGATTCCTGCTGGGCTTTTTTTCCCAGCATCCTATGCAGCCCAGAGATCAAGAATGCACTACTACTCGGGGAGCCACTTGCATTTTGCCTTTCAACTTTTATAGTTTATTTAGTTTTTTTTATTTATTTATTTATTTATTTTTGCTATAAAAAAATGAGATTTATGTATGTGAACAAACACCTTAAGCACTAGTTTTAGCACACGGTAATAATCCCATAGACATACAAGATCCATATGTGTAGCTGCTGTCAAAGGCAACTCATTTATTTCAGTCATTTCTTTCCTCATTTGATTTGGTCGAAAAGGGGGAATAAATAAAATCATTTTTTTTAATGTGAAATTGTTAAGTTATAATTTTTGGATAATCTATTTTGAGTTAAAACATTATTTGTACTTTACGTAGTTTTTAAGGGATATTTAATTTATGGCTGCACATATAGACAACAAGGAAGGAGTTTGCCCAGATGACATGCATTTCTGTTGAGAAGATTCATATACAATATTCCTTTTGAGTGAATGTGGCCAATGAGGTAAATGTTTTATTAATTGTTTCTTAGATTAGTGTGAATCCTCTTTATTTTGTTTGCTAAATGCTAATTGAGCTTATTTTGTTCTTTTCTTAGTTCTAATGACATGTAAAAGGTATGTAAAACAACATTAAATGTCTGTTTGAATAAAAAAAATAAAAAAACAACAAAAAACAAAGTTGAGCCTTTATTGAGCACGAAAGGAGTAACATTATGTAACTAAGTGTCGTGGTTATGCGCATTGATGATTACTGATGATTCCTTGTTTGACAAATCAATCAGTCCATAAGAAAGATCAATGTGACCCCTTTTCAAGCCTCTTCATTTTCAAATAATAGAATGTGTGAGTAAATTGAACCAAGATTGTCACCACAAAAAAAAAATCTAGCTATGCAGTATATAAAAAGTATATAGCTATACTTTTTATATACAGTATAGCCTGATTTTTTTGAGTGGTGTGTGCTGTGAGATTTTAATGGATAAATATCCGCAGTGTTTTACGTGGGGAATATAATGTAACATTAAATGGTTGTCATTCTATTGCAGTTTCTAGTTTCAACTCTACTGATGACGCGTCCCGTAAATTCATTTCCTCAAGTCTACCATGCACTATTTACCATCAAGTCCACCAGTTAATTGTATGTGCTCGCACATGGATAGCAACATTTATCCTGTGTTTTCTAGAAACTTAGGTAAGGTGTGCTCCATTTGCTTACTCAGGTGTCCTGGAAAACCGTCATGTCAATGATTTCAAAATGAGAAATGAGCATTTGTGGCTACAAATTAGGTAAGGCATGCACAAAATACTAATTTGTGGCCTCAAAGTTGGTACATATGCACACTAAATAACCACAACCAACAAAACATTTTGTGCAAAACTCATGCACTAAACATACATTTGAGGCCATGAATTAGGTATAATTAAAGCACAAAATAAAAATTCTACAATAATACAGACACACACACGAATACACAGTATGTACATGTACGTAATAAGATAAATAAAATGAAGTTTAACTTACTTTTGGAAGATGTACTCGATGCTTAAGGAGATGATGGAGGAGGAGGAAGAGGAGGATTTTATATCATGAGAGATTCTTCGTCGTCGCTGGAATCGGCTTCAAAAGTTATTTCCTGCTTCATGGGGACCGGCGTTTTTTCCTCCTCCTCCTCGCCACGTTGCTCAGACTCCAATGAGCTCTCACAGCGCCAATCGTCGGTATTAGCGGCGGAAAGAAGCACTACGCGCAATACAAAATCTAACTTACAGCATTTCTTTCCGAACATTTTTCGACATACTGTACGCGCAGAAATGTTCGTATGTACCGTTGTTCGTAACTCGAATGTTCGTAAGTAGGGGAGCGTCTGTATAATAATTGCGGCCACACTGTACCTAAAATTAGCTCAAATTAGCACACAAAATGCTAATTTACGGCCTCGAAATAGGTAAAACATGAACATAAATTTCAATACGTAATGTTCTCTGCTTCTAGAAAAGGTTTGTTGTTTTGCTTGCCCAAATGTCCAGGAATGATATTATTATATCCATTTGTATCTTGTACGTAGGTTACAACTAAATTCTTTTGTGACCACAATTTTTCATTTCGTGCGCATGTTATTTCTTGATTGTGTCCACAATTTAAACAATCCCTGTCCCCCACCCTCCACACACACACACACACGCACTAGCTCCAGATGTTTTCTTAATAAAGGTTAAGAAATACTATCATAGAGAGCTAATGCGCTAAATCCACGGCAGGACCCCGGGGATTTATTTAATGTCACTAGTCGGCGGGTGAAAGCACAAAAGCAGACATTTTTACAGAGGCAGAAGCGAAAATGGCATTTTAAAGCTGTTGAGTAGACTTGAGAGGGAGCTATGTGATGCGACGCGCCCGTTTTGTGGTGGCGGCGGCGGCAGCCATTCTGTCTCTCGACGTCTTGTAGTGCGTCACAAGCGATCGTTGTTTGTCATCGTTAGGCTGTCAGCGCTGTTTGGATACTGCACAGATCTGCTGCTGCCTCCCCTAAAACTGCAATGATGGCAAAAACATTCTATTTTCCCATTTGTATACCAACAACAGATGTCACTTCCATGCTTATTTTTGCCTCATATCCATACCTCAATGGATGATTTCATTCAGGGAAGGGACTAGGTCTGGGATTAGGGGTTAGGTTTAGGATAAAGGACTGGATTTAAAGGGTGACGGGTTGGTTAGAGGTTGAGTTTAGAAGGTTGGGTTTGGATTTTGTGGTTGGGACTTCAGGTTGCAGTTGGAGGATTAGGGTTGGTTAGGGGTTTGGTTTTGCCGACGATAGTCAGGAGATACATTTGAGGTTGGAGGGCTTCCTTGAGGATCTAAATTTCGGATTAGAGGTTAATTTAGGATAAACGGTTGGATTTAAATGACTATGAGTTGGTTAGTAGTTGAATCTAGAAAGTTGGGTTTGGAAGTTAAAGTTGGGAGTTCAGGTTGCCGTTCAAGGATTGGGTTTGGTCCCGGGTTTGGTTTTGGGGACTATGGTCCGAAGTTACGGTTGAGGTTTGAGGGTTTCCTTCGGGGTTGGATAACTGTTGGGTTCTGAGAGTTAGGTTGGAGCTGCTGTTAGTTGGGATGGGTAAGGGTTTCTTAGGGTTTATCATTGCCCTTAGAAGGGTGGCGGTTGGATGGTTTGAAGTTTCAGTTACGGATTAGGGTTAAAGGGTCAGGTTTGAAGAATCGTGTATGTGGTTAAGATTGAGCATTTGGGGTTAGGGGTTGATGATGGTTTCAAGGGGTTACGTTTCGGTGCTGCAGTTAGAGGAACAAGGGTTGGGTTTAGAGTGGGTTGAGGTTTGGTAAATATGGTTGGGTAGAGAATTAAGGGTTTAGAGGGTTTTTGAGGTTGAGTTTGTATATGGGGTTGGTGTTTGGGATAATGTTACAGGTAAGAGCACAGTTGTCAAACTCCCGTCCTCAAGGACTGTATTCCTGCATGTTTTAGATGTTTCCCTCCTCCAACACACCTGATTCAAATGAACAGGATCGTTATCAGGCTCCAGCAGAGCAGCCCCTCCATGCCCGGAGAGACACCTGTGGGTTAGAGTGTTGGAAGGGTCAGGAGATTACAGGGTTAGAGGGGTTGCAGCCAGAAGGTTAGGGGCTGGGATTTACAGGAGGTAGGCTGTTAGGGTTGGGCGAGAGGGATTTGTTTTAGTTCAGTTTAGGCAGGTTAGGGTTAACTGCAAGTATGCAATACCCTATGCATCCAGACAGTGATCATTTCCCGTCTCCTGTTCAAGAAATGCACAGGAAGCAGATGATGTGAGGACTTGATGAAAGGATGATGATATTTGGAAAAGCGGTCATGGTGAGAGTGGCTCTTATTGTTCCCCCTGATTGCTCTTGTGGTCATTTAGCAGCGATCCATCAGCTCCTAAATCGGCCATTTCCGTCTTTGTCACAAATGGCACCGGGAAGCTGCTGAGAGCCCGTCGAGTGGAACAACAACTTTGCGATGGCTTTATTGTTGTGGCCGCATAGCTGGTGCGAGTGTTACAAAATAAACCTTGGCACCTTGCCGAGAAGAAATAAATGGAACAAAATAATATGCAGGGGTAGAAAGAACCCACTCCAAGCCGAGTCACAACCGGGTACACTATGTAATTAACACAATTGCACCTCTCGCCAGTTATTAATGATAACAACCACCTTGCACGATAAAAAATAAACACAACAACTAAAACATTTTGGTGAATGAATCAAGTTTCACAGTGAGTTAGCTTCGCATAGTTTCCAGTGCGGTGCTGCTGAGGACACGACTGCCGTGTGAGAGCGTGTCAATAAAAGATGAACACGGCACCCGTGAATGAAAAGAAAGTCAAACATGAAGAAGAGGAAAGACACCTCCGAATGCAAATGTTTGCCGCTGAGGAAACTCATGCAGCTGACTAAAAGCGAGGAAATTGTGTTTACACGACAAGGCGAGGAGACTGTGTTTAAATTTTTTTCTTATGAGAAACTGGCCTCCTCCCTTTTGGCTTACATAAGACGCTGCCGCATCAGAACAAAACAAGCACTTAACGGAGACGCTCAGCTACTATTAGCCACCATTTCATACCAGCTAGCTGTTAATGGTCTAATAGATGGCAGGACATTAGGAAAACTTACTTGGGGAAGTAAATGTCTTCTTTTTCATCATTAAAAGGTACTCATGGTGCTTTAAATGAGGGTTTTAAATGACGTTTTCAAGTCTTGGTTTGTGTTTCAAAATAGGGTTTTTCAAATTATAGGTTGAGGGTTTTAGGTTAGGGTTTCAAAGGGTTAGGTAACCCTAAGTGTTAAGTTTATCAGTGATATTGTTCTAATGTGTCAGAAAATTATGACAATTTACTTTAGGAAGTAATTGTCTTCTTTTTCACCCTTAAAAAAGACTTGCAGTGTGTATAACTAGGTATTTAAAATTTTGGGTTTGTTAGTGGGGTTTTGAATTAATGTTTTAAGATAAGGTTTCAAATTACAGTCAGGGTTATAAGACTTGGTTCGGGTTATAGTGTGTCAGGACATTAGGGCAACTCAGATGAGGACCTAAATGTCTTCAGAGACCTTTTGCATAAAATTAGGGTTTTAGTCTGCGTTTGGGTATGAAAGTTGGGTTTAAACTAAAGCCTAGGTTAGGGCTTCAGCGTAGGACAGGGGTGGCCAAGTTCAGTCCTCGAGAGCCACTATCCAGCGTTTTTTCCCATGTTTCTTTCCACTAACACACCTGATTCATGATCAGGATTGTCATCAGGCTTCTGCAAAGCTTGCTGGTGAGCTGATCATTAGATTCAGCTTGGTTGGATTTGTTATTATTATTATTATTTTGCTTACATTTGCTGTTCGCCGAGAGGGTGGGCGCAGTGTGCAGTTTAGAGGGAACATTGGTTTCAAACCTGGATTAGGTGGGTTTCAAGTCTTAATTTGTTTTTCAAACCGGGGTTTCAAGTCTGGATTATTTATTCAAAGTACAATTTCAAGCCAGGGTATGGTTTAGAAGTAGGTTTTAAATATGCACTTTTTGAAGCCTCAGTAAAGATGTTGCATCAATGCAAAATACTTTCAATGATAATATATCAGGATGAAAGTAACGCTCTACGTAGAGCCTTTGCATAAGCAGGAGCGGTCTGTGTGCGTGTGTGTCTGTGTGAGAGTACAGTGAGTATCCATAATTCATGGTACACAGTGGAAGATGTTAGGGTCAAAGTTGACAGTAAATGCCTGTTTTTTTTCTCAGCAGCATCACAGTTAACTGATCTGCTTTAGTTTATTCTTATTCCAGAGTATCTTATACAATTGCTCATGTCTATCACAGTATAGAGCCACAAAAAAGTGTGAAGACGCCACACCTGAAAATACATAGGAAGCTTTTCCCATTTTGGTTTGAAGCTGCCATTTCCAAGTGTCCTTCAAAGGCAAACGTGCCCAATAGATTTAGTCTGCTTGGTACCAAATTTCAAGCAGGTACAGTATATGCCTACTAAACAGATGGAAGCATTTGAGTTTTTCATCATGCGTGGGTTGAACATGGTGACAAATGTGATGATTTACTAAGAGTTCTATATCACGCTCCAATTTTTCAAAAAATCAGCCCCCAGAGCACATTTGCGTTAGCAACATGAAGTTTGGTAGGCATGTCTACCCACAAAAAAGTCTCAATAAGTAATGCCCGAAAAGACACAGGATGTCTGCCATATAATTTCATGGTGTCCTTTAAAATTTAGACAGGTGATGCTTAACTGTAACCTTGCCAGCAAGATGAATTCTTGTGGTATTTGTAAGTTCACAAACTCCGGAGAATACATCTTGTACCGCTGAAACATTTGCAGACCTTTTTTAGGTCGGACCAATCAATCGTTGTTTAGGCAGGATGAAACCAATAAGCGCCTGTGGCGGGGGGGAACAAACAAACCTAACAGACGAATGGATGCTGCAATTAATTATATTATTGCAGAATTACTCACCGTTTCCTTGTTGAATTTGAGAGGCGTTTCGTGCATTTTTATCTGCTAAAGATGTTTGTGCTTCCCCCCAAGACGAGACGGAAGACGAGATTTTCATCCGTTGCCTTATTTGGTCAAAACAAATGTGCAAAGATGCCGCATCGTCCAATCAGCTCGAAGTATTCTACAAGTCCCGCCTTTCCCGAACGGGTCTGCCTAGTGAAGTATCAGATTGATATTGTGAAGAACTCCCTCGAGTGAGTCACAATTATCAATCTGGCTGGCAAGGTTAGCTTAACTGAGATAAATTTACATTTTTATTATTGCGAGTGTGGTAGAGCTTGACAACCGTTTGGCAGCTTGCCATAAAACATATAGCTCTAAATACTCAACCACAAGAATCTTCAAAAAATATGTCCTCTTGACATAATTCACTTAGCGACACAAATTTGGTAGGCGTGTTCATCATACATAAACCTACAAAAAAGTCTAAAGAAACCACACACATAGGGAGTCTGCCACTTTGGTTTATCATGCTCATTTCAGAATCCATTTTCAGACTGTTTTTTGCTTTTATTGTAACCAAATGTAACCATATTTTATAGACAGCCGGGCAATGCTAAATTGTGAGTTTTTCTCTTTGCATGGGGGTGGAAAATACTGCAAGTGTAACTTTTATAAGTCCACTCTACAAGCTTGACCTCTTGTTCCTGTCTTGTGTCTGACCCCTAATCAGCAGAAATGTGTTGCTGCAATATCTCATCTCCTGATCCTCAAATTTCCCTCAAACTCCGCATACAAAAACTGTTTGCACTGTGTTGGCAGAATCTGGCACTTGACACTCAAATATTGACAGAAGAATGTGCGTCAGAAAGCTAAGAGGATTTACGAAGCTTATTATAAGAATGAACTCCACGATTAAAATAGCATTCATAAAGGCTGACGTCAACACCGTCAACACCAAATTTAGAGCAAATAGCAGTATTTTGCCATCCTTTGTTGTCATAAAGATGACAATCGTAATGCACTTCGTGTGACACAGCGAAGTGCGGTGAAAGTCATGTGGTGTCTAATCAGTCCTCCTGGTTTTGATTTATTGCACACGTGCAGCTGCTCAAGGGCGCTTGAATAAGAATGATATTCAAACAATATGAACACGTATGTGCAATGCAGACCGAAATTAAGCCTCTCAGTTTTTTCTCCTGCTCGTTACAAGTATGGGTTAATGAGGAGAATAATACTGTGACATGTTTTGTTGTTATTTCTTTCCCCCACCTGAAAGAACGTCACGCAGCATCACCAGAGATGATTGCTTCATCCCACCAAAGCCCTCATTGTGGAACATGTCTCAAATATTGATTACAAGCCTGTGTGGTTTTTCTCACGTATCAGCGATATGATCAATGGCGGTTCTTGCTCGGTCAAACTTCATTATTGAAGTTTCACTAATTGTAGCTTTGAATAACCTTTTTAAAATGATGCAAACGACATCTCTGTTGCCATGGTAACTCTGAAGCTCCTGCGGTCTATACTATTAGCAAACCAGCCTGGACCACCACTGCCGTTTTTTGGTTTGCCGCTATATGGGTGCAGGGGACAAACTTAATCATATACTTAAAACATGAGATTCTTTTTTTTGTTTAAATAAATAAATTTATGTTTTTATACACATGATGTCATATAGTAAGTCTGGATCCTAGCAAACTCCAGGCATCTGAAAAGGAGTATGGCTATAGAAGTCCAAGAAGATCCATTTAAACTGGGCTGGTAGTAAATAAATTAAAGGTATATTGTCACAAATTCAATTCAATTCAATTCAAAAATTGTATTTCATTATTTAAAACAAAATAAAGTAAAAACATGTGTACATTATATTTTAAAAGGGGAAAAAAAAGGGTCCAGGTCAGGTTATTTTAATAAACACTGTTTAATTAAAATATAAAATAATTAGGATTAAGTGCTGATATAAAGTTGTGTAATATATGTAAAACTAATAACTAACTAACTAACTAGTTTAATGTATTAATTTTAGTCTTGAAGTATAACATAATAGTCAATACTTCTGAAATTGTTATAAAATATTCTAGTAAAGGAAAAAACTATATATTTTCTATTTTTCTTTTAGAACGATTCCTCTGACAATAATGACAGCGGTAATTGTATTTTCAGTATATTTTAGCATTCCACGGCCTTTTAGTGAGAGTATGCGTCATTTTCACTTGTGTTTGTGACTAAACATAGTCCCTTGCCCTATAAAGGGCAGCTGAGGAATAATCAGAGCTTGTGCCCGTTGAAAACATGCAGATTTTGCCGGGGGTTTTCTTTGTATTTAAAGGAGAAAAAAAAGAAAGAATACATTGGCCATTTGTTAATGATGCAATGATTTACTGGTTTGTTGGTCCCTGAACAAAAATAAGTTTGACACCTCTGGTTTACGCTAAGCAATAAAAGGGTTAGGGGTTAAGGTATGATTAGGGTTAGATAAGTCACAGTTAGATGAGTTAGGGTTCTAGTTTAGGTTTTAAAGGGTTAGTTTTAGGGCTGCGCTGCATGCTTGTTGATGAGATAATAGTCTCTGCGTCAGTGTAAAAATGGCTTCCCGCTCCCATATGACTGACCACAAAGCTAAAGAAGTTGCCACTAGGCAGCAGGTTCAGCAGGTTGAAAAAGAAACAAATGGGGGGAGGAAAAAAAAAAGGTCTGTGTCGAACAATCACCCACCCTCCCTATATTTTCCAAGCTGCTCAGGAACTACCAAGGAAATGCTAGGTGCTATAAGCTAACATGTTTAGCACCAGCTATGAGTTGTGGCAGGCTAGCTGGTGCGGCTAAAGACTGTACCTTCCACAGCGTGTGTTTGCTCCTCTAAATCAGTCAATCTGGCCTCCATGGCTCTGAACTACTAGTTCAACTTCTGACCAGTATGGTTATCTTTAAAAGGAGGATGAGGACTAGCTAAGTATACGGCATATTGAGCAAAAAGAGAGAACATAAGAAGATGGAGAAGCAAATGCTAAGCACTGATCTAAAGTGAAATGTAGAGCTGTAAGTGCTTAGGCGGTACACTACACTTAAGAGAAGTCTGGCTGCATGGAACCGGGTTACAGTGGAGAGCTGGGACGGACTGGGGTCCAATATCAACCCGGGAATTTGAGTTGGAAAGGCCCTCGATACGCACAAAACAAAGGTCAATATTTTTTTCCTCCTGCGGCGTTCCAACGTTCCAAATACAAAACAATAAGCGGTGACAGTGAATTTAGGTCATTTTTGTGGTACAAACTGAAAAAAATCTTATGACGCTGACCTTCAAGGCAACATCCACATCCCATCCTGAGTAGCACCACAAAACTGATGACTCACAGTCCACCACTCCAATTAGCATGGATCACATCAGTGACATATCTTACTATCACAGCAGACTGGTCTGTGGAGTTAATATATTGTGTGGTGTCAATCTTCACAGAAAACATTCCTGCCTCCCTCCCTTCTTTAGAAATCAGTTATTTTATTAATCTGCTGATTACGTCAATGGTTTTGCTGACACATGTCTTGGAGAACAACGTAACAAGTGATCCTCCGCCTTTAGTCCCGGCCTCATTTTGGCTTTTGCTTTTCTGTATGCATTCATGGACATGCTCTTTGAGAGTCACATCAAATTTGGCTTCTTGGTTTAGCTGTCACAATACTGGACTCTGCCTCTGTCTATGGTGACAGGACTGTGAGACCTGGATGTGCAAAAACATTGTAGGCCTAATCAATAACATTAAAAAGGAACATAGACGTCTTAATTTATCATCAAATCTACGGCAATAGTGAATAGGCTCCTAATTCCGGTTTTATTGTACTTGGAACATAAACATACAATTATTGCGTAGCAGTGAATTCTACGCATAATACAGAACAATTGCCGACCCAGTACAACAGCGCAACACAATCTGTATAAGTCTGCTTACTAGTTCCTGCTTCATTCTTTTCCTTCTCCTCCACCTCCTCCTTCAATGAGGCCAACACACCCTCACCCCTCCTCCTCCTCCTTCTCCTCCAAGAACGCACCACCTCCTCATCACCGTGACTGGAGTCACCCACTCCTTCAATACTTCCTCTACTAGTGGCCTTAACAGCTGATGTATCTGCTGCTAATGATAAATCTATATACAGTATACTCATAATAATGTTAACTATTGTGTTCTTAATACACTTAAAACACGACACCCCCCCCCCCCCCTCACAAACACACGCACACACCATATGTGAAAGTAATCCAGCTAATTTGTCCACATATCAAATAATATGAAAGCGTTCTTTAACTGCTAAATGTGTTGCGATTGGTGGGCTGGTGCGCATCGTGCGCTTCTGTGGGTTGATGAGCTCGTGCGCTAGTGTTTGTAGTAAATTGGCTGCTGCAGCGCTACTTATTATTGGTCACAAAGCGACAATTTGACGAAGCATAAACGGTCAGTTGGTCACGCATTGCTCTGAGTTTGTGTTTGACGCGGACTTGGGCGAGTCATTCCGCCAGGCGCCAGCCGTTGTGTGTGTGCTCCTCGCAAGTGCCGGCCGGTGAGCGCGGCTGCGCAGCGGTTAGGGGCTTGTTGTGGCTTTCGCGTCTAGGCGAGTCGGCCTCTATTTACAAAGTAGTGGGCTGGCTGTACATATATTTCCTTAAAATATTTATATGTGTATTGTAAAACACGAGGGGCGCAAAATAATAATTAATAATAATAATAATAATTATTATTATTATTAATAATAATAATAATAATAAACGCCGGTCACGTACCTTGGCCGTTCAGAATTTTTCCCAAATCTCCAATGGTCAGTCAGCCCCTGCTCACGCCACTAGGGCAGATCAATATGTTGTTCCTTTTATTATTATTATTATTATTATTATTATTATTATTATTATTATTATTACTATTATTATTATTATTATTACTATTATTATTATTATTATTATACCTACCCCACCGGGGAAAACCTGGTGGAACAGCAAATTAAAAGGTAAGTAAATATGTATTTTCAAATGACAATCGTATGCACAATAGAGTGCTTTGTTTTATTGTAGTTATGGATTTCTTTTTTCTTAAAAAAAAACAACAAAACTATTTAGCTTTGCTAAGGGCCTATGTATAGCCCATTATCATCATCATTTTATGATTTTTTTTTTATCATGTTATCAAGTATGTATCATGATATACTGTATGTCACTGTAAAACGGATTCAATGTATACCATTATATGTATTTTATATTACGTTTAGGTTATAGGGTTAGGGACTGGTTTTAGTGTTAGATTATGATTTCTTGTGTTGATCATGGTTGGGGATGGATTCAGATGGATTAGTTTAGGATTGATTGTATTTTTCAGAGTTGTAGTTTGATGGGTTACTGAGGGGATTTGGACTATGTTAGGGGGTTTACAGTTAGGCTAGTACTTGTTTTGTTTTTTTATTCTCTAACCAGAGGCTGGCCGTTTATTGACCTTCTCCAGTCATCTTGCCATAGCTGAAGGCTCTATTGAACTTGTGCTCAGCACCCCCGAGATTGTCAGGTGAATATCTGAGAAGTTGCCCGGAGCGTGCGTGCAAAACAGGCTAAAAACATGTTGAGAGTGCAAAAACAACAAAGCCCATCTAATTATCCATGCAGCCGCTCGATATACATTCGCGGACCCCGTGTTGGAACCCCCAACATCCCATGTCTAATGGGTCGTTGCCAGTGAGCGATTGCTCCACCGAGTGTCTGGTTGGAATGTTTATTGCAGAGACTTCAGGTTCTTTAGCGTCGGATTTTACAACGGTAGCATGGAATAGCTTGTTTTTAAGGCGGCACATTGATTTCTGCTGAGGACTGCATTTTCCATTAATCTCGCCGAGCGTTGCAAAGATGCGGATAAAGTTCTGTGTGTTGGATCCCAGTGGACCTCTATTTTCAACAACACCTCAGACCTACAGGCTGGTGATATGTGTGTGTTTATGCCATCTTTCTCTGGTTTACACTGGCCATCACTTCATTTTTCTCTCGTGGTTATGTTAGCCGCTCTTGACTTTGAAGAGAACATCAAGAAATTGACCACTTCAGCACTAATCTGGCACTTGAAGTGAATCAAGGTGGGAATACTGCCTTTGGGGGTGGGGGGAACCCTATGTGCTTGTTCCAATAAGTGGAGACTGTGCTGGCAGGCTGACACGACAGAAATGAATACACTTACTGTACATTGTCTTATCTCTTGGGGACATTTTTTGGGTGTTATTTGTGGAATAGGTTCTGAAAAGGCATCATTACTTATTGAAAGAAAAGATAAGGCTGCTTTCATCCATGTGGTCTATCTTTTCTCGTGTGAATCACCTGATGGTTGTGACCCAGTAGTGATTTGCTATTACACGGAAAATAAAAAAATGTAAGTGTACCAAAATTCTTGGTGACAAACCATATCATGCTGCTTTTGTCTCTCATTGGTCCCAGGAATATAAACTATAAGGTTTACTGTATGTAAGTAAAACGCACCAAGCAAGTGGGAACCCAACTACTAAACTAATATATATAATATCAGCAGAATAATTACATGCACTTCCACTCAATTGTTGAAAGTACAATTAACCTGTGTATTCCTTTATTGCCATTTATTCAACAGAATAAGAACTTTGTTTAATTAGACATTGAAATGGACCCTTAGCTAATTTGTGACTATCTATCTATCTATCTATCTATCTATCTATCTATCTATCTATCTATCTATCTATCTATCTATCTATCTAGATAGCTAGCTAGCTAGATAGCTAACTGACAGCAATCTAGCTAGCTATCTGATGAAATTTCCGCCATTTTCCGAAAAACCAAACTCTCCTACAGCTTGTAGAACATTGGAAAATGTAGCATTAGGGGGCTGCAACAATGAATAATGTCTGAAAACTTCACCAGGCTCATACTTGGGGCGCTGACAGAAGGCTTCGTGTCTATCCTGTGAAACCCTTCCCCGTAATCTCTTGGCTGCGATCGCCTCACGCTGGCTTTTGGGCTCAGTCTACCTCCTGGAGTCTTCTGTGCAACTCAATAACAGCGAGGGGGGCCAGACGGAGACAATGAGCAGGAGGAGAGAGGCACAATGTGGTGAGCAAAGCTGCGAGCCTGAATAAGAAAAAAAACAGACAGTTGGTTGTCCTGAAGACAAAAAGAGCCAAATGGTGATATGTTGCCGCGAACAGATTGGGGATGAATAGTAGCGTGACAGTGGGAGAACAAAACGGCGGGAGCACTGCGCAACGGAGATAAGGCTCCTCGTGTGAAGGTATGAGGATAACGACAAGATGCTCTTTCTCGCACTAAACAGGCTTTTTTCTCATGTTTGTGAGCGAGATGGCTAAAAATACTGGAAAAATAGCCTCCATTGTTAGCATTAGACACCATAACCACTCTTCCTATTATGATTGTTTCTTTGGTACACCAATAACGTTCAAGGGTCACTGTGCCCTGGTGCACATTTAACCATCAAAAACTAAGTAATTCAGCAGCAAAATCCATAAATTTTTATCATCTATGGGGGCGACCATTTTACCATTTGCTGTTGACTGAGGATGACATCACAGTTGCTCAGGTCTCAGGTACAACCAATCACAGCTCAGCTTCAGAAAACAGTTGAGCTGTGATTGGTCGTTGCCTGAGCCCTAAGCAACATTGATGCCATCTTCAGTCGACAGCAAGTGTCAAGATGGTCACCCCATGAGATAGTTAAAAATGGCTGGATTTTGCTTCATAAATCATATTCCACAAATGTAATATTAATCAGAATGCCATGTTTAGTCTAGTGAGGTCACATATACGATATTATTGTCAAGAAATGTTCGAGGTTGACTTCCAGTTAAAAAAATAATAATTGTGACAGATTCAGGCAGGGTAAATAATTTCGCAAAAAGAGTCATCAAGCAGCTTGCAGTTGAACTTTACTGTCAGACTAAACATAAAATAAAGAAAATGACACATTTTATTTTGAAAACAACCACATAACTTTGCCTTAATAAAGTCTGTTTCATTTATTTATTTATTGAAAAACGTGTAAGAAAGGAATGAAGCCGAATGGGTTTGTACAAGATTCCATTCCCTTTAGAAAATCACATCAAATGTAAATTTCTGGATGGACAGCACATGTGGAAAAGACTAAATAAAATATGTAACCAGAAACAGACATGTAATGAATACATGAACATGATCAAATATTAAAATACATGTAGCTGTGTGCCCCGTTCCATTTTGTATTTTGATTGAGTTTCCTTTCAAATGTATACAAATTTTCATTGTTTTGTGCATTTTTTTTTTTTTTTATCAAAATACACAATCAATCAGTGTTTTTTTAAATTGTTAAATTGTGTTTTTTTTTGGATGCCAATTAAAAATGGAAAGATTGAATAATACACAAATTACATCCAAACAGTCGCTGCAAGTCGGAATTATCCTCGCAAACGCTTTCCTGTCCCACTAGGGGGAAAATGTACAGTATATGTTTTGCTAAACTGCTCAAAGAGCTGCAGGCCCATTAAGTTCTTGCATCTTAACACATCTGTTGATGTTTTAAATTATACATGAATGGGCTTAAAACACACAATAACTGTACAAATAAGCAAGGCGCTGTTCCGTCCCGGTGGCCACATTTACGACGACGAGACATTCTCAATTCATGACTATTTAATTTGTTTACATTACTCGCATAGATCTTGCATCAATTGGTCATTGAGTGCTTTAAAGAACGGGTGGTAGATGTGTAAATTGGTGGATTGCAGCCTTTTTACGTACGTACCTCAGCCATCGCCAACTTTGCTCGGGTCAGTGATTGTGTCGGGCTTGGAAGTCGTAACATTTGTGGGCACCAAAGTGTGAAGGTGACACTTCTCTCGTCTTACAAGGACAAAGTTGTTATTTCGGTTGTTACTCTGAGAAAATAAAATAGATGTATTTTTTTTTTTCCTGAGAGCTCAGTATTATTCATTCGGCAGCCTTCCTGAGTCAACATGTCATCATTATCGCTCTCTTTTTGTCTGTGTGCGCGCATGCGTGCAAGTTTGTGCCCTTTAATTCACCCGCCAGTGTCGTGAAGTTGTCAGGAGGCCAGAGGAAGGATCAAAGGAAGGAAAGATGAAGTAAAGTGAAATCCAACACCAAACATGCACTATCCTCCACCCACAGAGTTACAAATCCAGAATATTTCACCAACCCCAGATACATCTGAATTCAGGATTAGTGAGACACCAAGAGACCAGAGGAAAGACTAAAGGAAGGAAGGATAGATGAAGCAGAGTGAGATCCACAAACACCAACCTCCACTGATTCAGCGACCAATTGAAGAAGCAAATTCTTTTTGAGATTCAGTAGATGCTGGTGTGGTGGATCTGGCATGCATGAGAACCTCCACCAAAGAGGGGAGCCGTCGACCTCGGCCCAACATGGCAAGCACAGCCCCAGAAATAGATGCAATTGTAGATAGGTGGACTGAATCATCATGGAGGGATTCATTGTAATGGACAGCTAGGATGTTTCCATAGACACCACTTACCTGATTATCCATCCAATTAGCTTTGGTCACATATTTTGGAAGTAGCTTTTTTTTCCTCTTATTAATTCAACTATTCTGTTAAAGGTGTAAAATGGTGAACTATAATTTAAAATGTTTAAAATATCCATCCATTTATTATCTAACCCGCTCATTCTCACGAGGGCCGCGGGCGTGATGGAGCCTATCTCAGTTGTCTTTGGACAGTAGCCTTATTTTCCTTTCCAACAATTAATTAAGGCCAACAAGATCCTCATTTCATTTTTTAAGAGAATATTATGCAAACACACTCCCACAGACATAAAATATTTGTTTGACTTACTTATTTCAGATGACTTCAGTCTGCGGCCATTGTCTTTCCTTGACTGGATTTGGCCCATAGTGCTCAGCGAGATCTGTGTTTTCCTTGTTTTACTTTCAACTGCAGCAACATGTTCTCAGCAATAAAACATGCATTATTTCCAGAGTTCCATAAAGCATGTCTGGAAAATTGAGGTTGAGTTTGTCATCTTTATCTGGACAGGAAGAATGGAAAGAGTTTGGCTTGTACCGGCCCCGGTAACATCCCGCTGCTGACCAACTTGTAATTTTGTTTTTGGTCTTCCTTTTCTCTTTTGTTTCTGTTGTATACGTGTAACACAGTTGGGTGGTTTTGTGAGCAGACGCCACACTTGAGTCTGTTTTGAAAATTTTGGCTTCTGTGGCCCTTGATCAAACAACCAAAGCATATTCCTTTTGCTTTTTAAGTACTCAATCTTCTTCTTGTGAGGCCTTTTATTAATTTTAGATGATTCATCTAAGTGTTCTCCTGCACAAAACACACTGGGTCTTTTAGTAACCGTTTTCCCGTTGTCTGATTTCAAATTCTTTTCATGCTTTTGTTCCAGCTTGACCTCAGAGGTAGCCACTATAGCAAAACTGCTCTTCTTGTGCTCAGGGTGGCTGATCTTTCCACTAAAAGGTTTACTTCCCATTACTTCCTTAGCTTGCTTAGGCTTTTGCAGATAAATATTTTGCTTCTTTATTCCCACGTTCAACAAGCGGTGTTGTACTTAAATCACCCGCCATTGTCACTTCTCCTGTGTTAGTCTTTTTCATGTTGTTTTGATACATGCGAATCCATGTTTGTTCTGTAGATTGCAATAAAGTTAGGGGAAAAAAGTGTTTGTTCTTCTTAGCTGATTCTTCTTCTACGGTTTCTGTTAACTCCCTGTCACTGCGCTACAGCGCCACTCCAGACTTGGCATATACATTACAGCCGTTACACGTCCTCAGCGTCTTCTTTTGGACAAACGCAAGTCTTGAAATGCTTCTGTGTGTACGAGAATTGTTTGGGGAACGTCTTGACGGGGCCAAAGTTTCCACACTCCTAATCAGCGCACCTGGTTCAATCAACTGGGCTTGTTCATGAGGCTGCGTGCACACTATGAAGGGTGAAAATACAACTTTTTTTTTGAAGGGGCCTGTTGTTGGACATAGACAAAAATCTGTAGTGTTCAAGTTGGACCAAAATTCTCCACAAGTTTTCGGATGATTGATGGAACATGTGGGTAGTGAAACTTGTCAGTCTTGGCACAAAAGGACAAAGAACCAATTACACCTATGTACAATTCAGAGTCTTCAATCAACTTAACATGCACATTTTTTAAAGGTGGGAGGAAACTGGAAAACCTTGAATAAATCCTCACTGGCACAGGAAGAACATGTTATTTCTAGACAGAAAGGCTGGAGCCCGGATTTGAACCCACACCCTCTGAACTGTGAGGCAGATGTGCTAACTATTTGGCCATCATGCAAACTAAGAGAACTACATATGTATTTGAAACAACCACATGTATTGGAGCCAACATTTTGTTGAATAGAATTTTAGTCATAAAACCTTTTCGAAGTGAGAATTGTGCCACCTAGGGGCCAATTGTGTTTTAGCCAACACCCTTTATCGTGTGCACGCAGCATCGTAATAAGCCCCAGTTGATTAAAACAGGTGCGCTGATTAGGAGTCAACCATACCTGCAGGCTACTTTTTGGTTGATTTATTGGCCACATTTTATTTTGATAATAATATTTAATTACATTTGATGACCTTGGGCATGCATACACACACATTTAGACACCTTGTAAAGACAGTGGCTGGAGACTGAAGTACTCTGAAATAAGTAAGTCATACACATCTTAAATATCTGGTGGGAGCGCGTTGGCATATTGTCCTTGGATATTTGAAAGCAAACGATACATCACATGCAGACAGAAAATCTAACAATACCCACAGGCTTATATTCTTTATCCTCTGCAATAAATGACTTATATTAACACATCTTACTGAGTCACTTAAACAATAGTTGTAACATTATTTTTCTTTTTTGTATTGGCATCAATTAATTATACTGCCCCCTGGTGGCACACACCGAGTGAGCCGCAATTAATTAATTAATCATGATGCACTGTTTGATTCTTTACATTCTATTTAATCACATTATTTTTAGAGTAGCCTATTTGTTTTTATTGAATAAAATATTATTACATTTATTTATTTTTTTGTGGAACAGATTAATGGTATGCCCATTCAATGGGGGAAAGAAGATTTGTTTGTGCTGATTTATAAGCAGAATAAATTAAAGTAGTAGTACCTGATTGAGCAATTTGATAGTTGACATAGTACACTGATAAAGCAAAAAAAAAAAAAAAAATTCCTAAAATGTTTAATATTAGTAGAAACCTTATTGTTTTTAAAGGCTCTGCAGACAGTATATTACTCAAGATGCTCTTTACATGGCAGCCTGTTGTCTTCATCTGATTCTTTATACAATATCAGAGGTCATGTACACACAGCCGCTGTGTTGATACACGGTACTTCCAGAAGATTTCCCATGAACAGATTTACAACGCCGTCTAATGACTTCCGACTCACTCCTACGCTTGTGATTTTCCTTGCAGAAATTTGACCCGCAATCGCTTCTGTCAAGTTGTAGCTTGGTTTATTCATGAGTTACGAGTAGTTAGAGGTGGTTTATGATATTTGCTGCTGATTATGCAAAAAACACTCTCGCCGGTAGGATGTGTTCAACGCGTGTATGTTGTAAAGCATTCACAACAAAACTGCTAAGCCTAATTAAAGGAGACATAGTTTGCTTTTTTTTATAATTTAAAATGGTTCGCAAGTGTCCTAAAGATCAAGAATCCAATCACTTTTTACCCTCTCTCTTTTTAGTCTCTTGGAAAACAGCCTGTTTCGAGGCGATACATTATTTTTTAATTTGAATTTTGTCTCCTTTGGTTTTCATGTTTTCTGCCAATCACTTGAAAATAGTGGATCTTATCCCATCCTAGCTTCTTAGCCATGGCCGATTAAACTCAGTGTATGTGCCGAATTGTGACACAATCCAGAAACAAATTCTGAACAGTTTGTTCACAGAGGGTTGAGTGCAAATTGTGAAGTTTAAGTCACTCTCACTATAAAGACAGTAAAAGCATGGATTGTATTTTCACTGGTGGTGGCAGCACTTTATCACCAAGCTACCCAATGATCCTTCTCAATTTATGTGGCATGTTTATGCATCCAACAACACTGCAGCTCTACTTAGATTTTAGCTTTGACATGACTGTGTTCGTGTTGTCTGGCCATCACTTGTAATTGGTGACGTCATAATCATGCAAACTCCTGACGAGCTCACTCACAGATGATTTAAGGCGAGTGCATACACGACCGGCAGCAAAACTACAGATTGCACTCGAGGAGGCAGAACTTGACCCCTAATTGCCAAATCAAACTCAAATTCTTTCCATATTATCTGGCAGTTGCTTGAAAATTAAGGATCTTAGCCCAGCCTAGCTAAGTGGTCGAGGTAATTATGTTATCATTAGGTTAATTATGTTAACATTGTTATGTTAATCCAAATGTGTCAACGCAGATACAATTTTGAAAATAGGTGGCTCCTAAATATCTATAGTACTTGGTTGTTTAATTTCACACTTGATGGGTGGACACGACGGGCACTGCAGAGACCAAGCCATGTGAACACAACTAAGTTTCCTTAATATACTGTACCACCTTGCTTAATACTACTCCAGTGTGTCTTTCCAAAAAATGATGATGATTTTGGGTTTACACTTGACTGTTGCATTCTATCCAATCTGCTATTAAAAACAATGCGATAGAGATTAGGGAGGCTCATACTTAAAAGCAAATGAAGAAATTGATGTGGTGTGAAAACATGACCTAGCAGGAAAAGTGTCCGGGTCAAACAATAAGATGGCTGACTTTGGTCGTTGCTCTTTGCGGCCTAATAAAAGGTGGCTGTTCCTTTAAGAAGAATAGTTGGCTCTTAGGGGAGTCGAGCCATCTCCACCGGAGTTTTGTGAAGGCATTAATGAATAAAACATGCTTGCTCAGCAACATTAACCAGTGAGGAGGAGGAGAAAGACAACGAGGGGTAACTTTTAAAAGCGCAGCATTCTCATAATGCATGCTCCATCACTCATTAGGACCCGATTGACTCTCCAACCGCATCCTCCGGATTACACACCCGTTCGAAAAGAGCATATAACAATAATGGCTGATCGTTTTCACTCGCCACGTTCTTTCTCTTAAGCAGACTTGGCCACACCCCGTGAATTACTCTCAAATATCCTTCCAATGTAAATTGCTTGACGCTCTGTGTGTCTTGTTCATCACTAAATCATCCATTTTGTTTGGTCAGTTGGTCACCATGCTGCCAAGAGGCATTGGGATGAATTTGCCTGTGACATTTTGTATACTAAAATACATAGGAAAGGTCAATTTGACTGGCCACAATTCTATGTCAGAGGTTTACACACTACTTGAATTTTTACAACAATTTGTCGTTTGTTTGTTTCAAACGATCCAGTTTTGTTTTAATTTATATGGGAGGCAAATTGGGCTGAAAACTAGTAAGACCTGAATCAATTGCATTTTCTGCTGCTAGGTACTGAAATCTCTCCTGCCCCCTTTGTTTTGAAATGCAGTGACACCATAGCGAGCAAAATGTGAGAATTAGCATAAACACTAACAAACACCTAAAACAGCACAAGCGCTAACAGAAACCTTAAAATGACACAAACGAAAAACAAAAATGCTACAACACCAGCAAAAAAACTAACAATGGCACAAACAAAATAAATAAATAAATAATCACAAATGCTAAAAAAACAAAAAAGCGCAAAACTAGCACAAATGTTATCAAAAAGCTAAAACCGACAAAAAAAAAACAAAACAAGAGCTATACACTAACAAAAACCTACAATGAAATAAACGCTAAAAAAAATATGAAGCCGCACAACCACTAAGATCTAAGACAAATTTGAAATGCTAATAAAACTCAAAATGGTGCAAAAAAAAGACCTAAAATAGTTCAAATACTATAAAAAAAAACTGAAAACACACAGAAAAAACAAAAACAACACAAACAAAATTTAAAAACGGCACAAATGCCAACAAAACTCTAAAAACAGTACCAACACACACAAAAATTGCACAAATGCAGCAACAACATTCTAAAATTAGTACAACCAAAAACCCAAAAATGGTAAAAACACTAAGAGTAGGCCTAACCTAAACTGGCATAAACAATAACAAAACCCTAAAAATGGCGCAGACACAAACAAAAACCTAACATCGCCAACACAGTAACTAAAATCCAAGGTCACACAAATGATAACAAAGACTTAAAACAGCACGAACACAAATTTAAAACAGTACAAACACACACAAAAAAATAAAACAAACTATAATATGCAAGAAAACTAATAAAACCTTAAAATGGAGAAAATGCTAGCAAAGACCTAATACTGTCCTAATGCTAAAAAGAAACCAGTTTTGCGGCTTTGTGGTTGGTCCTGTCTCATGTGAATGAGCCACTGCTCACCCGTCCCACCCTGTCTATCAGCTCCTCCCAGTCGAAGGTCTTTGTCTCTCAGTCAAGATGCATCACTTTAACAATACTTTCATGACACCAATTCCTTAAAAAAATGACATGCAGAAAAGGTGCATTTATAACTAGCAAAATGCAAAAAGGCTTAGGATCAAAGTATCCAGTTTAAGATGACAATTTTGTGAGTGATACAGTATGTGTCTCTGATCATAACCCTTGTGGTCATTAAAGGCTAGAGGGGTGAGCAGCGGAGGCTACCACACAGCCAAAAGCAGGCAGTGCTACATAGGTGACCTATGACCTCCAATCTTCCGTATATGCTTTTCCAATGATGATTGATAACGGCCGTTTAATGGACTGATGAAATGAAACCCACTGGCGGCTGAGACGGTCTTTTTCCGGCCCCTATTCCTCGCCGCCTTCTTCTGACAAGCAGGGGTTATTGCTGCTGCTTCCTCATCAACTTCCTAGCAGGGGACATCCATTTTCTCTGCTGTGACCGCCACAGCTGTCACGAGGCCTCCTCGAGCCACCTCCACATTAATGCTGATGTGTAAGTGGCACTTGCAGATGTCACAGGTGGCCTCAGTCACACCTTCTCCCGCTAAGGGGCTCAATTATAAGTTGTGAAAATGCAATCTCTGAGCGTGTGTTTTTTCATCCAAGGTATGAAGAGCCCATAATAATCAGCAGGGAGATGAGATGACCTGGGGCATTCTTTAAGTATATCTATTATTGCATATGTTCATTGGTTGCTTAATGAATATTTCATCATCTCACCTATTTACGGTTTTTATGATTTTGTAAATGTTATCGACATGCTAAAACACTGGTTCTCAAATGGAGGTATGTGTATGGAGTATGTGATATATTGAAATATATTTAAGATGTAGCGCTAGTAGCAGCCATGCAATTTTTAAAAAAAAAATTTAATTATGTAAATTTTTCAGGGAAGTAAGTTCATAAAGTGTGGGGACAATGCCTCTGGCATTGGCAGACAGGGGTGGTGGTCCCCCTTTTTAAGGAGTGGGATGGGAGGGTGTGTTACAACTATACAGGGATCACACTCCTCAGCCTCCCTGGTAAGGTCTATTCAGGGGTGCTAGAGAGGAGGGTCCGTCGGGAAGTCGGATCTCATATTCAGGAGGAGCAGTGTGGTTTTCGTCCCGGCCGTAGAAATGCAGTCCAGTCCCTCTAGAGAGGACTGCTACCAAAGCCCAATCCTTCTGTCGAAATGAGATCAACTATGTCTAGTTGCAAATTGTCAATTCTGCACACCAAATTCCTGTTGTCTCAACAGTCAAATCATTTGTGTAACTTTAGCATATCTTTAATTGCATGTCAAGTATTAATTTAGTCGCTCTGAATGTCACTTTTGTCTGATTAGGCTCTTTCGTGGAACTTTCTCGGGGCTTTATGTTTACACTTCCTTTGCACTAAATTTGCACAAATCATTAAAGTGAAAGATCTTCGCCAAAGCAATCATTTACAGTGTGTTGGCTGCAGCGTGTCGTGATTCTGATTAGACTTATTATTGCAAACAGCCCATTATTAGCATTTCAATGAAGACTTTTTTTCTTGCAAACACATTAACTCTGTTAATATATAAGCCAAATGATCTCCTATTGCACGGCAACCGATTCAGCCGTGGCGCTTTAATGCAAATATTCCAATTTCTTTCATTTCTTGCTCCATTTGCTGGCACCTCAATGAGGATGGGATTGTGGCTGGAACTGCTGAGGCGGAAAGTAAACAGTGATATGTTTTTTTTTCTTCTGGCTGCGGTGTGGACAGTGTGGCTGGTTGAGAACCTAAATAAATGATTCCTCATGAGACATGATTTAGTTTCATTTGGACTAAAATCTTGATTAAATGGTAGCATCTGATTTAAACGTCAAAGTATTTCCCAGCAGAATGCAAAAAAATAAACAGTGTGTCATCCTTTAACTATCGTAAATTGGATGGTGTGGAAATTATGATTTTGGTTCTAAATCTAAATACCATCTTCTCGATTTGTCGCCAAAATTGATGGTCTTGCTTTGAGAGAAAAATAATCTCTCCACAGATATAAAAATGAAAGAAAACAGACATACACACTATCGGGGCTGGAAGGCGGTCTCCAAGGGTCCATCCACAGCGGCCAACTTTACATCACCAGCAAGTAGAGATCTGCTTGCAGTTCCTTTAAATGTACTGCATCTACAGGTGTACTGTACATGCTTTGTAGACTGTGAATTTAAAGGAAATGAGGGGAGTGGCCGCGAGTTCCGTCCCACAACAGCGCAAACGCACACTTCTACCTGTGCTAGTCTAGGAAAACACCAAAATAAAGAAAACTCCACCCATGTCCATAGTTAAACTACATTTTGCACTAGACTTGCATTAGGCATGAAAACAGGGCCCAATTGTGCATTTATGACATTTGTTTTTATGCCCTCCAGAAGAATTCAAAATAGATATCATATCAATATATCAAATCAATATCATGCATGGCATTAAAGTGAAAGTGAACCTTAAACATTTCTTGACAATAATATGTTATACATGACTTCACTAGTCTAAACATGACATTGTGATTAATATTACATTTGTGGAATATGAGTTATGAAGCAAAATTCAGCTGTTTTCTGAAGCTGAGCTGTGATTGGTTGTTACCTGAGACCTGAGCAACTGTGATATCATGTTCAGTCGACAGCAAGTGGCAAAATGGCCGCCGGCTGAGATGGTTAAAAACGGCTCAATTTTGCTGCTTAACTCATATTCCATTTACACAATATTAACCAGAATACCATATTTATGCTAATGAGTCTGCATAGAACATATTATTGTCAAACAAATTTTGGGGGGGTTAACTTCCACTTAAAAGTGGCTTCAACTTCTTTTTAACCTAATACAGTACATTTGTTAAGTACTATACAGTTGTATTTAAATTTTAATTAAATTACATTTGCATTGAATCTTTTAGAATAGTTTATTTTCATTTTTTTATTTAGGTACCATTTTTATTTACCTTCTATGTTTAATACATTTTAATTGCATCCTTATTTACCAATAAGCAACGACCCCCCCCCCCCAAAAAAAATAAAATAAAATAAGCACAGGGTTAAAATTCACACCGTAAACACAATTTTAAATAAATACTCTTCCATTTTGATAATCATTTTGGTGTTCATAGTGTATTGTAATGTCAGTCATGTTGATTGTACTTGAGGAGCCAAAAGTTTTTCAAGGTGGTATTTGGTGAACCACTGGAGAGAACCACTTCTCGAAAGCACATGGATTTAGAAATTTGGGAAAATACACAGGTCGGGACACCTCACTGTAAGGGGGTGGGGAGGGGAGTGATCAGTGGCTCATTGGATGAGTTCCCCAAAGTAAGCTTCTTCTTTAACTGAAGAATATGTGCCACATATTTTTTTTCTTAAAACGTGGGGCCTGTTTTAATTTGTGGTGCAATGGCAGAATATGTCTCTCTTAGGATTTTGTAATTCTATTAGTGGTACTAGTCCAGTTTGACTCCCGCCTCGAAAATACTGTAATGCCAATTAAGGTTTATGGTTCTTGTGTTCTTAGTATTGCCGTTGTTCAACATTGTGTAACGCAAGGCTGTAAAAAAAACAAAACAAATTGGGAACACATTTCATTTCATTCCCCTTCTCGGCTAAATCGACTTGTTTCTTAAGGCTTTGACTCTCCGGGGGTGCTTGGACCACCCGCTTGGCTGCACTGAATCGGAAATTCCCCCTGCTATTCCCTTGATACGGGCTGTATGCCGGCTTCTACCACATCTTCCCAGAAGCATCTCAATCCTGTCTTCTGTGACATTCTTAAAAAAAAAAAAAAAAAAAATCACGCATTAATCACATGTTCTCATTGTGCACCAAAAATTCATTTGAGCTTGGCCTACATACGGACTCTTTTCAGCGTACCCGAAAAAAGCTTGCTGCAAAGATCCCAGTGGGAAATGTGACACTGTTTACAAGACTGCTCCAGATTTTTTATTGAAGGACTATTATTCCAATCAGGCTCGTTGCCACGTTGGAGCAAAGTCGCCGGAAGAAACGAGCTGAGCCGTGATCGCGCTTGCTTTAGTAGCGCAAAAATAGAGGAAATAAGAAAACATGACAATTTCCCAACTGTTCAACACCACAGGAGTAAAACGACAAAATATCTAAATGTGGTAAACGTTCATCACAGACGTACATTAAAAAAAATGGCCCAAATAAAATAAAATGTAGTTTTTACATGCCAATTTTGTTTATTCAGGAAAAATAAATGTCCAAAGCCACGGTGCCTTGAAAAGCTACTTGTTCTCCTTGAACTTTTTCACATTTTGTAGCCTTACAATGACAGTCTTACCGTGTTTTGTTAACATTCTACGTGATAGACCAAAACAAGCTGACACATAAATGGGAAGGGAACTAAAATGATATACAGTTTTCAAAATTTGAAGCAAACATAAATCTCAAAAGGGTGGTGTGCATTTGTATCCTGCATATGGTGTCCCTGTACTCTAGCAATAATATAATAATTTAATAATGTATATATTAATGACATATTAAAAAAAAGGTAATAAAAATAGTAATAAATGCAATCTATTGCAGTCTATGGACTCTATGCACACATCATTTCCACGTTTGAGATAGGACAGCGTGCTAACTTCAGCTAAAGCTAGCAACATTGAGATCATCAAACTCTTCAAAATGTACTCAATGTCTCCTGGAATGACTTCAAGGTACCGCGAATGGGTGTGAGCGAAGCGATCAAAGCACCACATCTGCTTTAATGAGCCATTTGTTGTTTCATTTTACATGTAGCCTACATCATTGTGTACATTGACTTCTTTTGAGAGGCTCAACTCAACTATTATAGAGAACAAAAACAAGCACAACTGTAATAAAGTGTTGTACCAAAAGTGTGAACAAAATAGAATAGAAAGCCTTTTTATTGTTATGTTCTATGGTGCAGATTTAGCTAAATTGAGGCTATGAAAACATAAAAGATGACCAATATTAAAATAATAATAATAATTCACTTTCCTTTCTTTTCTTTGGTCCTTCCTCGGGTCTCCTGACGGCCTCACGACTCTGACTGGAAGTGTTCGGTTTAGGTGAACGGTATGGGATTTTTTAATAGGTTTTAGGTGAACTAATGAATACAAACACACTCGCATGCACACACACACATACACATAAAAATAAAATAAAAATAATAATAATAAGAATAATAAGGAGCAAAAGTATAGAGTACAAATCGTAGGACAGCTTGAAAATCGATCTCAGTTTCATGACGGAGCAACCGACATCATTCCAGGCTGGCAGCTTTGACTGCTCACGTCACAGGTGCACCTCCCTTGCCGGGAAGTTGAGCGGGGAGAAATGGAGAGAGATTGTTGTTGCTATAGTCACTTGTCTCGGCGGTTGTATAAACTTTTCATCTCCTCTAGTTCACTCGTACACGTGTTCAATAAAAAGCTGAATGGCCGGCTGACTTTTTGACCTTGAAAAGCATCAACTCCGAACTACTGAATATACCTATTACTGTACACAAACTCACACATAAGAATGAGGCAATTTTTTCCTCCAGTGGCTTGAAACAAGCGTAGACCGTAAACACGTAAGCCACTTCACCTTTGCACCAAGCATGCTTACTATGCAACCATTCTGTCAGAAGTCACTTAATTAGTAAATAGAGTCCACCTGGGTGTAATTTATTCTCAGGATACACCTGTTCTGTGAAAGACTAAGGCCCCGTCCCGTCCTATGCGCTATTGTTGTTGAGATTGCGGGAGAGAATTGGCGCATACGTCATCGAGCTGCGACCATTACGTCATCTCTGGAGGAGTATCCTGCATTTGGTGTCCAGACGGACGCGTACGGGGCGCGTTTTGAAATCTTTCCAATCTGGAGCTCGGTTTCAGAAGTGATCGGTCTCAAGCTCCGAAACCGCGTCATCGTGTGGACAAACCGCCTGAACGGTAAGAAACGTGTGAGGATACATTGAAACTGGCTTTTGACGGGGCCTAAGTAGTTTGTTAGAGAAAACTAGTGAACAATAATGGTAATTGCAGAAAAAAGATGTCTCTACTAAGTGTTGGCAAACGGGGGCTGAATTAAAATAATATATTCCCAACATTTTTGGCAGAATATTCTATGAACTGACAAGACCAAAGTTGAACTTTTAGATTTTTATTTGCTTACATTTTGAATACTATGTAGTTTTCATTCCACTTTGCATCGATGTACTACTTTATGTTGGTCCATCACAGAAAATGTCAGTTGAAAAATAGATCTGACTGAAATGTTATGGCATGACCTTAAAATGACCATTCATGCTCGAAAACCCTCCAGTGTTGCTGAATTAAAACAATTGTCCAAATATTTTAATAGAAATGTTATGGAAAACACTTTTGATTTCCATGGTTGATAATGAGGGTAGACAGCTAGATATTCGGTTTAGGAAGCAAGTACAAAAACAAAAAAATCACCATTTGAAAACTGCCTTCTATGTGCACTTGGGTTATTGTTTGATTAGCTTAAACATTAAAGTGGGGAAACTAAATAAGAAGTTGAGAAGAGGGCAAATATCTTTTCACTGAACTGTAGAAGTAACACTAGAACATAAGAAAATGCATCATCATAATCATCATAATCCAACATTATAGCAATTATACGAGAACGTTTAGTAATCCATCACAGAAATAAAGAATGAGAAAATGACTCACAAATGTAAACAGAATACAGAAATTATCCAAACTCATAACTGTTTATCATTACAGAATTAAAACTAAAAAAATAAAGTGTCATAAGTCTCCATCTACAGAACACTGAAAAAATTTAACTGATTACATCGCAAAATTGAACTGAGAAGACTCATAAATGTCAATCTACACAGAAAGAAAACAGAAACTGAGTAAAAAAAATTCCCAGCTGTCCATCATTAGAGAAGTAAAAATGAGAATATGTTATAAATGTTGGTCAGAGAATTAAATATAAGAAAATACTGTCTATAACTGTCCATGACACAGTAATTTTACAAAACAATGTAACTGTTAATAAAGAAAACATCTTGCACCTCATCACTGAAAAAGAATAAAAAACAAACAACAAATGAAATATTCTATTGAACATATTAATTGTTCTGTCTTTAAAAAAGTGAAATGAGAAAATGTTGCAACGTTTTCATCACACAAACTAAAAAAAGTGAAACAAAAAATGGAGAAAATGTCCATCACAAAGGAAAAATGACCAAATATCGCGTCGGAGTCAGCCCTGACTGTAAATCAGTTTTTTAAGTACAAAATGGAAGAAGCCGCCACATGTTAGTGAGCATCCGGATAAAGGTGCGGGAATCCGGGAATTCAGCAATGCAAATGTCACACCAGGAAGAAACCATGTATATGATAGATGAGACGACCGGCGGGGTGGCAAACAATGTCATCCCGTCGCTATTATTTTACCAAATCAATATTGAATGACTTGAGGGCGCAGCGACAAATGACGGATGATGTTTTATTGTGAAAGACACAAAGCTTTTTTCCCCCGCCAGGAGGTTTGCAATGTTTCGTTTTTCACGGTCTGCGCTCCGTGTTCGCTCCCAGTCAAACAATCTGTAAT
The DNA here is from genome assembly GCF_051991255.1 of Vanacampus margaritifer. NCBI lineage: Eukaryota > Metazoa > Chordata > Actinopteri > Syngnathiformes > Syngnathidae > Vanacampus > Vanacampus margaritifer. The sequence continues at coordinate 12,609,708 of NC_135441.1, read as the reverse complement.
TGACATTGAAATAAGAGTGCGTAATGCATCTGCATTGCGCACTCCCGTTTGATGTTTGCGCCCGCCGGGCTGCGACATTCTAATCAAAATGTCGCATTGTCTGGCCCGCTAAATGTTTTGGCGCGCTGAAGACAATAGTCGTTTTCATCTGCGGCTCGCCCGCCTTTTCCGAAGCTGCCGCCGCCGCTTTGAGCGTTCCCGCCAGGGGCCGTGGGCGCTCTCTTGCTCGCTCGCTTGCTTTTCGCACAGCCACACGCAGCCTTTCGAGACCATCAATTATTGAGGCTGCCAGTCGCCTTCAGGGACCTCTGCTGAAATCAGCATGATGAATGCAATCAGTCGGCAGTGGTGAAAAAAAACAAAACATATGCAGAAATGGCTACTTTCAAAACTGGAGTTCCTGAGTTAGGTCTGAATGATTAATGACATTCGGAATAATACAGCAAAAATAGTCAAATAGGATTTTTTTTTTTTTAAATCATATTGCAACGCTACAGTACATTGCAATAGATCCAATACATTGCAATATTGTTATTCAATGCTGGTGATATCAATACAGACCCTGAGTGATGTGGTAGTGTCAATATTGTACCCTGAGAGACACAAGATTGTTAGATTGAGGTCCAGGGTTATTATAGTTTTGGAATTTTTTTATTTTAGTTAGTTTAGTTTTTATTTCGTTTTGAGTTTTTATTTTTTTTATTTTTTTTTACATTTAGTTAGATTTAATTAGTTTTCAGGGTGGTTCTGTTAGTTTTTATTCGTTTTAGTTATTTCATAAATGCTTCATTTTAGTTTTATTTAGTTTCAGTATTAGTTATAGTTAAAAAAAAAAGTGTATTACTTGTGCACAATATTTAAAAAGCACCACGGGAGCAACGTTATCTAAAGGTGCTTTTCTATTGACTGCTGCTAGATGACGTCACTTTTGTGTGACACACTTTTAAATTTCCTTATTCCGGTTAATATCAAAATAAATCTACTTAAAATCATCCCCAAAGGCTCATTCATTAAATTTATTACCAAAGACTAAAATGAAGGACATTTTTGCTATAATTATAGTTATTTTTTTAAACATAAAATGTAGTTTCAGTTAGTTTTTATTTTATTTTGTCAACAAAATAGTTTTTTGAATTTTAGTTTTAGTTTTTTAGTTAGTTTTAGTTTTTTAACTAAAATAACCTTGTTGAGGTCTAATCCTATCGAGTCCGGGCTTCGGCCTTCCTGGGTGGAGTTTGCATGTTCTCCCCGTGCTTGCGTGGGTTTTCACCGGGTACTCCGGTTTCCTCCCACATTCCAAAGACATGCATGGCAGGTTAATTGAACACTCCAAAATTGTCCCTAGGTGTGATTGTGAGAGTGGTTGTTCGTCTCTGTGTGCCCTGCGATTGGCTGGCAACCAATTCAGGGTGTACCCCGCCTACTGCCCGAAGCCAGCTGGGATAGGCTCCAGCACCCCCCGCGACCCTTGTGAGGAAAAGCGGCTAAGAAAATGGATGGATGGATGGAGGTCTAATCCTGATATGTTACAATATTATATTGAAAGTTTGAGGTATGGCTAGTGTCAATACTGTACCCTGAAAAGTAATAATACAATAAATAATGATATTGATAAATATTGCTGGTGGTATTGAAAATGTGAGATAGTAATCTGATAAGCACCTGTGTGATCTCGATACAGATACATCGCAAGACTGCAGCCAGACAGATACTGTGATATGACGCAATAGCCAATGCTGGTGTATCGAGATTGTGTTTCGCAAGAATAATCATCACAAGCGCTCTGTTGCCGGTGTATCAATACTGTACCCTAAGCGATGTCGATAAGATCAATGTTTGTTTTTTTTTCAGTCCGACTGTGATTGTGTGCATCGCTACGTGCGGTCATCTGTCATCATCGTCATGCTTTCCACACGGACACCATGTCCTTCTGTTATAAATAAGCATGAATGATTTACCATCGATTGCTAGTTCAATACACAAACCAGCGTTTTTGTCTCTCATTCAAGTTGAATCATTCTGCTAATGGACAACACTTTACTGGATGGATTCAAATGCTGGAGTCCAGTTTGTGAAAGGGCATATGCAAAGTTAAACATTTTAATAGGAATCTATTTATTTTATTATTTAAATGGTAACAGTATTTTATGTTTCAAGATGCTTTACAACATATTGGACAAATGTTGAGCCGATGGGAATTTAATTGAATTGGACGAGTAAGAGTTCACCTTTACCATGATATAAAACCACTTTTGGGACGTGTGGTACATTCCCAATTTTAGTTGGCGTATCAAAAGATATACAATAGTCGTGTAAGCTTCAATTTTTTCAAGCTTATAGGAGTTCACCAATGAACAGAACCATGATGTTGCCACAGCGAAAGTGGACACTTTACTCTGATTTTGGGCTGTCACTATCAAATATTTTTTTAGAATCGATTAATCTATCGATTATTCAATTGATTAATCAACTAATCACATTCATTTTAATTTTGCATTAAAGTGTATTACAAAAGCCCCCCCCCCCAAATTACTGTTTAATAAGCAGTGATTGACCAGTTTTACAGTAATGTTTACACTTGGAAGAGAGTAAAAATAAAGAATTAAAAAAATAAAATAAAAGTTACTCAAGGGTTGAGGAACAAACTCACAACCTTCAGCTTGGGTAACTGCCGATCTACTCCCTGAGCCACGCAGCTCCTGCAGTGTGTTAGTATATCTCATAAGTTGTTTTTGATCTCCTCTTGGAGATAAGCAAAAGGTAGGAGGAGCATAGCTCAGGTGGTAGTGTGGCAGTCTCCCAAGCTGAAGATTGTGAGTTCGTTCATCTATTTTTTCAAATTTGAGTCAAATTTACTCTAAATAGAAACAAATTTACTCTACAGAAAAAAACTGATGTTTGCAAATGTCTTCTTTTGGTTAAACACAGAAGATAATCAGTGAACAATTACTGTTGATATGTTGAAATCAGAGAACTTGGACAATTTTAGATGGAAAAAAAAACGGCTCCAAAAGATTACTCAATTATTAAAATAGTTATCGATTAATTTAATAATCGATTACTTAGGGTTAGGGTTAATCGATTAATTTTGGCAGCTCTACTCTGATTGGCCAATCGTGGATCATGAGTTGCACTAGCACTTTTCCAAATATTTTCTTTTGACTGTGAAGTTTCCGTTGTGGCGATGAGGCTGCTGCATGCAGCTCATGCATGGATTCGCACAATAACTGATTAATGCCATACGACAATTTGGTGATGAAGTGCTCTCTAAGAGTGGAAAAACTATGCATGCTTTATGTCTTTCGGGGCGTGCACCTTTAGGACCACCCCCTCAAAACAAACAACTTTCATTTAAAAATTTAAAAAGGGTTAGGGTTAGTTAACCACTGTATATAGTAAAAGTAAAAAGATTATCTTTGTGGATGCACAGTATGTGAATAATCCTTTGAATACCCCTGCATAAATGAACACTTCCCTCATGGGCTTTGCCGGTAATAGAATGTGACAAAGTGCGAGCCTGTCTGCCTTTTTAATAAGATGCCAGGTGACATCATTAACTCACATTATGCCCCAAACACAACCAGCCGAGACACGCAACCTTAAACACCTTGGACACCTTTTCACAGCGTTAACGCCTTGTTTGGCTAATCCCAACTGACCGAGGCCTGGTCCCACCTGAGCGAGAGTACATTAAAGCTATAGGCTATAGGCACGGTTTTAAATAGAGACCAGAGCGCCATGAAGTGTGTAGGTGTGGAGGAACGTATAGCGAAACGCTTCATTTAGCTGCTCTCAGCACCTTGTCTTGAGGGAGCAGCTTGTGTGTGTGTGTGTGTGTGTGTGCTCGTGTGTGCGCTTCCACCCGCCTAGCCGTGTTTGTATGTGTGTGTGTCCTCTTCTCTTGATGAGTTTGTAGCGTTGGTCTGCTCAGTTCGTATTCCCATGGTGAAAACACACCATACAGTTGCAGAACAGTTTGAATGAGTTAACTAATTTGAAGTACTGGATAAAACAGTGGAGTCCAAACTATGGCCCGGGGGGCATTTACGGCCTACCGTTCGTTTTTAACGGCCCGCTTCATATACAAAAAAAATGCTTCATATACAAAAAAAATGCTTTTGACATGGCCTGCAACCATTATTTTGTGCGGCTGTTGATAGATGGTCAAGGGTGGGGTTGCAACACCCTCAGCCCCCCCATGGGTACAATACACTTGATAAGCGTGGGATGGTGTACAACTGGCTACTGGCTTTAGCGTTAAGCACTGTGTGTGTGATTAGAGTGTCGGTTGAGGCTATCGGCAGGTTCGATAAAAAAGATGCCAGTGTTTATTGTATTTAGTTTTAAAGCTTGAAAGAGTACCTGTTTCCATCGCCCCATCTTAACCATCTGTTCAGGGTTCAGGGTTACAATACTTTCTAAATAGCACTGCTACGCTAACATTGTTTAGGCTGCTTTATCTTATATGTGCAGTTGTGTAACTTAAGCTTAGCAAAAGGCACATTACACTTTAGCCTCTTTTATCAAAGTGGAAGTCAACCTTAAACCTTTCCTGACATGTTATATGTGAACTCACTAGTCTAAACATTTTTGGAATATGAGCTATGATGCAGAATCCAGCCATTTTTATCCATCTCAGGGGGCGGCCATTTTGCCACTTGCTGTCAACTGAAGATGACATCAATGTTGCTCAGGGCTCAGGCAACAACTAATCAGAGCTCACCTGTTTTCTGAAGCTGCGCTGTGATTGGTTGTTATCTGAGACCTGAGCAACACAAGATGTTATCTTCAGTCGGCAGCAAGTAGCAAAATGGCTGCCACCTGAGAGGGATAAAAACGGCTGGATTTTTTTGTTTAACTCATATTCCACTAACGCAACATTAACCAGAATACCATATTTAGACTAGTGGGGCTGCATAGAATATATTATTATACTGGCGCTCGTGTTAGCACCCGCGTGGGGAAAAAAAAACATCGAAACATTATGTGCGTGAAAAGGCTTTTTTTGCACATATGCGCTTCTTTTGTCAACATAATGGCCCATTTGGATCCATTTTACATCACTCATCTCTCGGTGGACTCGCTTCCTTTTGAAGTCACATGATCCCACTGGAAGTGAAATGTTCCAGTTTACATGCTGTTTTTGTGGGATTACCAGTACACACTTCATGAATACTTACCGCATATTTCATAGTAGATGTTTTCCAAAGCCAGGGCTTTGGAAGTTGCTTCAAATTGGCTGCTTCAAATTAAAATGGCCGACTTTCTGTTCAATTTCATGCATAGGTCCTTGAGACTTTTTCGTGTCCTGTTATGATAGACGTGTAACCAATTTCATGTTCATTGGTAAAACTGGCGCGGGGCTGATTTGAACTGAAAAAGAATCCTCAAGAGAATCATCAAACTCAATAATTTTATCGACTTGGGCGAAAAAAAGAAAATTCCTATTCTGGACCCAAAAATATGTGAACAAACCCCGGCTCAAAAATAAATAAATAAAAAACTCAGACGCTCCCTGAACATAATATATTAGAGTTAATATATTACTCAGTGGTGTCTCTCGAGTGATGATCATTCATGTTGTCATCGGACGTGACACAGCATACATTGAGAGGATGATGACATGCGTGTGTGTGTCTCTCACATAATGACGCACAAAAGAATGGCTATTGCTAACGGATGTGTCTCTGTTTGCCTTTCAGGCTGGCTGAGGGCGGCCGTCGTCACGTTGCTTTTTCTCTTCCACTGAGGTACATTCATCTCTGGTTAAATAACACTTGTAATGGGATTCTGTATTACTCGGTACAGTACCAAGTTCCCATGTGGAACAATTTATGAAAGGGACAGGAAGTGCCCCGCACTCGAGCTCTACTCAGGAAACAAACACAGTGCAGCTCAGCCTCTGGTGCGTACACAAGTATTAAACACCATCAGTGTTGTTATAGCATCACAATTGTGATACTGTTGTACTTGTCTGTGTGGTAAATTTTCTAAAACGAAAAGGACATTGAAAATATTTAAAATAATAATGCCAAATGTGCATGACAGTGATGCTTTTTTTTTTCAGCCCAAAAAAATCATTTCTCCAAAAGTTTTAATGACTCACAACACTTAAATAAAAACTAAAATACATTTGCTACAAATGTCATCAAATTTCACAAAATATTTTTTTTATTCCTTTACAAAAAAACAACACAAATTTTCTTCTACTTTTTGAAAACATTTTTTTTTTAATTGGTCATTTGTGTTGAAAATAATGTTTTCAGTATTTTGTAAAATCTTGATTTGATTTATAATCCGTATTGAAATGCGTCTGTTTATATTCAATCATTTTATTTTCAATAATATAATTTTTTTTCCAATTATTTTTCAGTTATATTTAAATATTAAAATATTCAGAAAAAATCTAACCATCTTAATAAAAAAAACAAATTAATTAAATGAAAAAAAAATTGTACAGGCACATCGTTTTGTTTGCTCTTTTTTTCATATGGACTGAAAAAGTATGTTTTGAGGTGCACATCAGCAGCTGCCAGCAGCTGTGTTGTACCTTTCTGTACTTTTCATCTTTAGCTCTAATGTTGATGTCACGCACACACTCGCACACCTCTCATGTATCCAAATACAGCTGCAGGTACGATGGTGACTGCAGTCTTCGTGGGCGGCTCTTCAAAATAGGCCAACGGAACATGCTGTTCTTCTTTTTCTCACATTCGTCTTATGCGAATTGGTTGCTGCACATTTAGAGAGGTCATAAAAAATTTATTACTTTTGGGCTACTCGCGGTTACTGTACATCACTCTGTAGTGTTGCCATGGCGATAGCAGAATCACCTTCATAACGATGCAGCCAATTAGTGTCAATTTCTTAGTTACTAAGGTTGAGCACACGGTTGCTTAGATACAGACCAAGGGCCAAAACAAAGAGTTATTAATGATGTACTTTAGGTCTCTTAATAATTTTGGGAGGCTACTTTTATTTATTTGCGTTTGAGTGGAAAATTGTTTCGACTGTTAGTCGACCTATGACAAAAAAATAAATACAAATCATATGCTTAATTACTGTAGTCCTTGGTGCGAAATGTTTTTTTTTAAATCACAGATAAAGAAATAAAAAAAATCTTAATATGTTCTATCTTAAAATTTGGTTTTTTTGGGTTTGCTCTCCGGCCGGTGGCCCCTGCGGGGCCCGGGGGTCGTCCTTTGGCGCTGCCGCGGCCTGGGGGGTCCTGAGGTGTTGCGCTTGCCCTGTCCTGGCGGGGGTCGACGGCGCCCCTCTTTGGTGGAGATTTTCATGCACGCCAGATCCACCACACCAGCATCTATCGAAACTCAGACACAATCTTCCTCAGGTCATTGAATCGGTGGAGGCTGGTGTCTGTGGATCTCACTCCGCTTCATCTGTCCTTCCTTCCTTTCCTCAGTCTCTCCTTTGGTCTCTTGAGGTCTCCCTGATTGGTGGAAATTTAGATGTCTCTGGGGTTGGTGAAGGACTCTGGTTGGTGGCCTGGTGGGTGGTGTCTGGTCGGTGCTGGATTTCACTTTCCTTTCTTTTCTTTGGTCCTTTCTCTGGTTTCCTGACGGCCTCACGACTGGAAGTGTTCGGTTTAGGGAAACGGTATTTTTATTTTTTTTTATAGGTTTTAGGTGAACTAATGAATGCACGCACATACACATATTCACCCACATGCAAAAAAAAAAAAGTTTTTTATTATTAATCATAAATTATTAGATTTTTTTCATAATATCCTCAATATTTTTTTTAAATACACTCATATAAAATCAATAAAAAAAATATTCAGCTTTTTTTTTTAGTCCATTCCTAAATACAATTTTAAAATAAAAAACATTGTCCACTATGTCTCTCTCTATGTTTTTCATTTACGACTTAAAACCTGAACAATCTCATTTTTCACTGCACTCTCCTCAAGCTACAAAGGTTCGATACTACCGTCCGGTAATGGCGGCCCGCGGACACAATTTCAGAAGTCTCTTTTTGAAATTTTCTGTTCTTGCCACCCTAAATACCTAACAACATGAAACATCCAAGTCGGTGCTGCCAAATACGCTCACTGAGTGCTGTTATTCAAGAATGCACGTGTTAATTATTACCATCTAACTTTCCTTACACCTTGGAACGCATACTAGAGGTTGTTTGATGCATTTTTTATCAGGGACAGTCGACGGAATCAATCAAAGAAACGACGAATACGCTGCCTGAGGTTTATGAGACGCTAGTAAAAGCTGATGGCTGTGGGGGAGAAAGCTCAAATGTGTGCACTTCGTTGATGGTATACCAGCCTGCAGTTACTGGCACCAAGATATATTTCTACAGTAAATTTCCAGACGGCTTGTGAGCCTTCAAAGTTGTCTCGGGATGGAAAAACACATCTCTGGCTTTTGGGGGTGGTGGGAATAACAGCAGTTCTGCTGTCATCAACATGTTCAGTTGGAATGAGTTTGAGGTGAAAGCTTGTTCAGTCGCACGTGTTCCAACCCAGAACTTTGATGCGAGGGCGTGACATGAAAAGGGATCCAAACAACGGTTGCCATAGTCGAGCCAAAAAAAGCATACTGGGGAAAATTGGAAGTACATATGGATGAAATTAGCACATTTTCAACAAAACGGCCATGTAAGTGGCAGAAAATAAATAAAATAGATTGAAACATCGATATGCAAACAATGCTGTTTTTTTGTCATTTGTTTGACTTTCCGAGAATCCTCAAAATGTATACCTGCTTCTAATAGAAGCTCATCAATTCCCTAGTCAAGAATTGTCCAAAAAGTACAATCCCTGGATTTTGCCTGAAATGGTCGCTTCAAACCAAAATGGACGACTTCTTTAGATATGGTTTTGTGAGACTTTTGGACAACACACTTTCCAACAAGATGTAGGCCAAATATAAGAACCAATTACGTGCGTACCTGCAAATAATGTGTTCTTAATATAATTGTATTTTTAATAGTACACTTCTCAAGTCATTATACAGTATAAAAGACTCATTATCCTAACCCAAAAACAAACAACAAAAGCAAAAATTATCATTCAAGGATGAGCAAAAAAAAAATGCTTATAAACAAACCAACATTAAATGCAAGAATTTGTGCACTTGCTTCACAAAAACTCACTCAAAAATGTAATTTTATTTGAGGTATAATGTTTGTCCTTCATGTAATTCTAAATCAGCAAAATCATGTTGTATTAGTATACAATGTAAAATAAGATTTGGTGTAAGCATAACTCGGAGCCGTATATAGAGAGAGTTTAGCCAACTCTGTTTCGGCAGGGTAACAAGATGGCGTCCGTATGTCATGACCTGCAGTTGACCAATCACGCTGGTCACATGGCATATGGACGCCATCTTGTTACCCTGCTGAAACCAAGTTGGTCAAACTCTCTCTTTATACGGCTCTGGCACAACTAAGCCATATCTGCCATTTAGTGGTGAATGGTGATATTACAAAACTACTGTTAGTCACGGCATACTCATGATTAGGTAACCGCAGATTTGCAAATTTACAGACTTGTGGGGTTTTTTTTCTTCGGATTTTTTCAATATATGTAATTTTTCCCCTATTTCATGGAGACGGTATATTGATTTTATGTATTTTTTAATTAATCACAGTGCCACTCAGATTGTAGGCTGTCAGCTTGTCATTGTAGAACTGCTTCTATTTGGGGCTCATTTGGACAAATCCAACAATAAGAGCTCAGGATATGCTTCAAATCAGAATTGGTGAATTTCCTATTTGATTGGTATTTCAGACTTTTTCAGGCTTCATGTTATGATATACATCTACATACATCATTATCAACAAGGCATACTAGCCATTAATCTCCGGTGACGGCATTCGGATGCCATGTCCTTCCTTTAACTATGTCAATTTTGTTTATCGAATGCGAGTCTCCGTGACATGATGGCGGTGTTAATGCACGTAGCAGGAAGTGCGCTAAGAGCCAGTGTCAAAGCCACTGACAAGAGTTCCCAGCAGTAAGTTAGAAGTGAACATGCGAGGGGGAGAAGCGATCGATCTCATTGATTGGACATGGTGGAATTACGGCTCATGTTCTTCTCTTTTTCCCTCGCTTCTCTCTCTTGACTCTTAAACGAGCGACTCCCCCTCAACCAATGACTCAGATACTGCTGTTGCTGCTTGTAATCTTTGTGCCGCGTGACAAAGTAGTAGTACACACATTTTCTTGGCCTGGAGAAAATTAGAAGAGAAAAAAAAGTGAGTCGAAACAAGTACAAAATCACAAAATGTTCTACTTGACCAAAAAAGGGATTTATATGTATGCAATGGGCAATGAGTGACCAGAAAAAGTTGTCCCTTCAGTTCCAACAATGCTATCTGCCTAACAAAATTGCGTATGTGGCAATGTTTGTGCACAATACAATACAAAGTAGCTGACTACAAAACATATTTTAGAAAATGTACGTATTTTGTCATGATAGTAGTAGGTTGCCAAGGAAGTGCAATATGATATATTTTGCTGGGGATTTTGTCACATAAAAGCAGTATTTTACTGTTACAATGTTGACATTTAACTTTTTCAATTTATATTTTTACTGTTTTTGAATTTAGTTATAGGTATATACTGTAGATGTGATATAACCATGTGTAGTTAAATGAATAACAATGTGATAATGATTTTGTGAACTTCATTTGAACCTTTTACTCCTCACCATCTTTTGAAATAAGAATGTTTATGTTTTAAAAGTTGTCAGAGTCTCTTGTCATTAGTCATTTGGTCGTAAAAACTGAAGGTCCAAGGTCAAAGCCTGTCCACATCATTTCTCCGAAGCTGGTGGGGAGCTGAGATGACCATGACAGTATCTTGTGCCTACTTATTTTCAACACTATCTCTCTGTCAAATGTAAGAGGCGGAGAGAACCTTTTCTACTAGTATAAAGACACCTGGGAGTTTCCATATTTTACACACACTGGGAGCTTATCATCACTTTTCAAATGTAAGCTTTTTTCCTGTGTCTTAAGAGCTCTTAATAAATCCTTGCAAGGAAAACTTCTTCATGAGATCTCAATTCTGATTTATTTGAACACGCAAAAGATTACACTTAATAAAGTAATCAAATAAAGCCTTCAACAACAATATGTTTTGCTCATAAAAAGGCCAAATTAGGCTATGAAAAAGAACATACAGTAAATCCTCATTGACCCTACAAACTCTTTCAACAGTGCTAATGCTAAATGCTAAAAAAGTGCTACAGTAAAAAAGAAGTACATACAATGTCTGACCTGGAAAGTAATCAGTGGCCAAACAAATGTCATATTTAAACACCTTTTTCTCACAAAGTGTTAAGAGTCTGCGACTTCCGCAGTCTTTTCCCAGCAAAACCTTCCTATCGTTTGACATGTATTCACCTCGAGGAAAAGAGCCAAGTTTGACAGCTAAGAGAGCTTGGGAATGTTTGACAGTTGACTGACATGCGGGAGAGGCGGGGAGATTATCAGAAGGAATAATCCCAATACTTCTGAAGAAGACTCGGTTTTGGGGGGCGCAGGGCGGTATTGCTCTGGGGGAACTGGTTGTCAAGTGATGGGAGGACTGCAAGTTACCTCTATATGTGATGTACTGTAGATACAGTACAACCTGTACATTGGCTTTGGTAAAGATAAAACAAAAAGCCAAAGAAAAAGCGAAACAGTTGATCTGTTGATGTACAAAAGTTCTACACTTTCTACTTTTGTAGCCAGCACATGGTGCGCTTGGCTTAAAAACTGGCGAAGGAAATCTAGTTAGTTTGGGAATTTATCAGACTGTTTTTTTCTCTCTGGGGGGGGGGCTTTTTTTTCTTTTCTTTCCTTTCTACCCGGCGCACCTGACTGGTGACAGAAAGTAAGTAACTAGACTTGAGTCAGCTCGAAGCAGATCTAAGTTTTGGCGCAGGTGGTGTAACTCGATTTTGTTGAATTTGATCGAGACGGCGGCAGACAGATTGTGCGCTCCGCTGATGTGTGGTGGATGTCGAAGTATTTCATCATATTGCATTGAGCCACTGTAGAAAACAACTCATTGTATGCATCACTGTTATCATCCTCTTTATTATATTTATTAAAACGGGGTTAGGTGTTCACACACGAGATGACCGATCGAGGTGGAAGACATCTCCAATTGCCGACTTCACAGCTGTGATCTGTGATTGCGCTGGCCAACTTTACATCATCGGCCCGTGGATCTGCTTGCACTTCCTTTCAAACATACCTTGCACACTTTGATCTTCTCCTGCTTTCTATTTCTGTTTCTGCAAAGTCAAGCAGTATGTGTACCTCTCGTGCGGTGACTTTAAAGGGAACGAGTGGAGCCACTTTCATTGGCCAGGAAGTAAGTCAGCTTTGTTCACTCCCACAACGGCGCATAAGCCCCTTTCTTTATGCGTACAACTATAAAAAATACACAATCAGAAAGAAAACTCAGACCATGCCAACAAATATGCTCTAACATGTCACAAAAGTACAATAATTGGCGGAATATGCATTTTAAAAAAACTTGTAATTATCATAAACTCTGGTAAACACTTTTTCCAAACAATGCCAAGTTACACAGCACGCTGCAAGAAAAGTCAATAATTTCTATCTTCTTCTTCCTCCCCCGGCGCACCAAACCCACCAAAGTCCTGTTCTACAGTGTTGGAATAGAACAGCCCCAGAGCTCCTTGGTTACACACTTTCTCAGTCTCTTTCGTTGTCACTGTCAGTGTCACTTACGTCACAAGGCAAATTCCCTGATGAGCCTGTGCTTTCCTCTTCATCACGCAGCAGTCCAGCCTTTTGAAAGCCGTTGGTAATAGTGAATTTTTTTACACTGCTCCATGCCGTCAGGATCCGCTGACAGACTTCAGCAATAGTTGCTCTTATGCATGCGTATAGTTTTGGTAAAAGTTTTCTCGCCGCTCATCATCCAAGCCTCATCTCATCTCAACTGAATTTGGAATGTAACTTTAAATGCACAATTTACACTCATGTCGAGTCGCTGCAAATATTTTTGCGCACCCTGATTGACATGCCTTTTTGTCTCAGAAATGTATTGACAGCATGGAGCTTGTTAGTTAAAATCCAGAAATTGACCATGTCACATTTAAAGTCGCAGGGTTCAAATGGGGTAGCCACGGACTTCCGGGTTTTACACATTAGTGCCGTTCCAACCCCCCCCCCCCCCCCCCCCCCCCACTGCTCCTCGGCGGCAGACACTACACACTCGCAGCCTTGCACCCGTCGACGGGAACCCGCAACCGAGGGCCACAAAGGCGGAAGCGCAAGTACTGGGACGCGGCCCACACGTCGCAAACCGGAAACGGAAACAAAGTTGATGGGTGAAAACTCGGAAGTCGGGAGTCCCGCCTCCTCCGTGGCACATAGTCCATTTCAAAGTGTGGGCAAAATGTAATGGCTTGTCATCCGGAAATTATGCCAGGTGGTGGCTTGTAAGATAAATGTAGCAGTGTACATTTAAAGAAAGCATAAGTTGCTCGCAAAAATGATCCATTACAATATGAACAATTAGCTATTAACCTATATAACACCCCCCCCCACTGTACATTGTTGCAAATTTAAATATTTGCTGCTGTAATTCAACATTTTACAGTAAAAACACACGTAGAACTATATTGATCACAAATAGTTAAATTAGACTGAAAATATTACACCTGACGACACATAGACAGTTGTTTATGATTTGAACATGAGGCTGTTCTCCCGTTAGTGTAGGTCAACAAATTTGAAAGACAAAAACTGGTCGGATAAGAACATCAGGGAGTTTTCAGCATACTGATGCTTTTGGTAGTGTTAATTTGAGCCAAATTGATGTCTTCTTTTCTGCTAAACAATTACCCAAAAATCAAACTAATTGCAATAAAAGCACTGAATTAAGTGTCTTTCTTTGCCGAAACGTCCTGATTGGATTGACTGTGGTGATAATCAGCGGCTTTTTAAACGGGACAAACACTTCCCAGATATCTGGGGTCTCGAAAGCCATCGCTCTGTGTCTCATTTCCCGTCGTATCGATGTCCTTAAGTGAGCTTCCCCAAGCGCATGCAGGGGCGGGATCCTTTCATATGGATCGCTGACAATGTGCTGGAGCACAGCTGATTGGCAGACCTCAACATTAGCACAAAAAGTCTATATAGTGGATGCTTTGCAGCATAAATTGTAATCATAATAATATGCTAAATGCAATGGTCAAACCAAAAATCTTACTAGAACTTCTCAAAGATTGATCCTCACTCCCGATGGACAAGCAATATCCCTCTCCCACATTGATTTTTGGCTCTCGGAAACACCAACCACTGTTATATACACACCAGTTCCCGGCTGGGAGTGTTGAGATTGGTCGCCCTGAGTGCAGTTGGTTGGTCAGTGATGAAGTCCAATCTTCAATGTGATGAAACGCGGAAGACAGATCAAAAGAAGGACGGGAGGGAGGGAGGAAAGAAGGGGGCTGGGGTGAAAGGGAGGAAATGAAGGGATGAAGGAAGAGAGGATGCAAAGAGGAGAGAGGAATGTGAGGGATGTTTTAGAGGGGTGGGGGTTGGATGGTTGGAAGGAAGAATTGAAAAAAAAAAGGATGGAGGATAAACAAAAGTAAGAAAAGAAGAAATGAAGGGAGGGAGGACAGATGGAAAGAAGGATTGAATGAATGACAGAAGAAGAATTGAAAGAAGGAAGGTAGCAGGAAGAGAGGAAAAAGGTTAAGTGAGGATGAAAGAAGGGAGAGGGTTGATGGATGGAAGGAAGGATGAGGAAAATGAAGGGAGGCAGTTAGGAGGAATACAGGATGGAATAAAGGGAGGAAATGAGGAAGGGAGGAAAGAAGGAAGCAATGACGGAAGCGAGGGAGTAAAGTAGGGAGGAAGGAAGCGTGATGATAGGTTTAGAAAGGACAAGAAAGAAGGGTGTAAGAAGGGGGCTGAATGGAGGGTCAAAAGAAGGAAGGCTAGTTAGAAAAAAAGTGAGGATAGATGAAAGGAAAGAAGGAAGGAAAATATGAAGGACAGAATGATGTAAGTAGCCCTAATGAAACCTAAACGCTAGAAACCCTATTTTGAAACCCAAATTTCAATTTATGATTAAACTGTGTTTAATGAATACAATTGTATGAATGTGATGATAGTACATGCAAATAAATAAGACACTTTAAGTGTATGCTGTATCTACTTTGGGCCCACCTTGTATACCAAAATATTAAATTTAGCCACAAAAGTCTCATACTTGTTTATGAAACGGCATCATTGAAACACAAGAGTGTTTATTAACATGTGGGCATCCAACAAAATTGTTTAACACTGTTGACTCGGCATGGAAGTTTGTTGTTGCAGTTGTTTAATGAACTGTGCGAGCGTATTCAATAAATATGCAAAGAACAGCCTGGCTGGCGAAGGCCAAGGGTATCTTGTCCGAGCATTGCAGAAGACGCTCTGACCAGTGCACTGCAGCGTGGAGGCAGATGGACCGCAGTCATTACTCAGAAAAACGACTCGGGGAAATAGAAGCCAACTCGCTGGCTTGCTCTCACTTTTTTTTTTTTTTTTTACAATTACGATGCCAGGTCACCCAGGCTTTATTTCTTCTGACCCATTGAAGACATTCAAATTGAGCTCACATGTTGCTAGGCAGAATTGGGAATTACTCCAAAAAATCCATCCTCCAAATCAATTTTGACTAATAGCATTCATTTTGGTCGATGTGTCTATCATGAGAAAAGTTTCAAAAATGCATGCTTAAAAAGACACAGGAAGGCTGCCATTTTGTGTAGAAGCAAACAATTTAGGATTAGGTTGGATATTGATATGAAATTAAAAAGTGAGTTTCACTTAGCAAATCAAATGTGGTCTAAAATGAAAAGTCTCAATAAGCCATACCTAAAAAGCCTGCTGTTTTGGTTTGAAACGGCCATTTTAGCCATTTCCAGGGGTCCTTAAATGACAAACTCATCCTAGAGATTTAGTCTGATGGACAGCAAATGGGAAGCTTGTGTGCTAAACAAATCAGCAAAACAAAATTGTGAAGCATTTAAGTTTCCATCATTATGGGTGGAGCATGCAGGCAAATTTTGATGACTTACTATTTTATTTCTTCATTGCTTACAAAATTTCACAACTGATAGTGCTGTGCATTAAATATGAAATCCATATACTGAAAAATATAATGCTGTACTTGTTGATGTGACTTTAACATGTTCTGACTGCACACGCCACTCCATGAAAGAAAATGGTAAAGCACTCAAACGCCAATAAAATTGCAATCATGATGTTGAAAAATTAAATAAATTAATAATCATAATAATATAGTTTATACCGCGTGAAGTGGGCATCTGTTTTTTTTCCCCTGTTTTGTTTTTTTCTGTCGTGAGGTCAGGGCACCCTTTCAAATGATTTCATTAAGAAACCAAGCCAATGAATCATCTTAACGATGTGTTGCTGCTGTGCTGTTGGAGCAAACACACACAAAAAGAAAGAAAAAGAAATGAAATGAATAAATGGGGGGGGAAACAGGACAGCGGCAAGAGGGGGGACATCCACTCAATGTTTTGCTCATAAAACTTCTCTCACAGTAGCCTCCTGGGAGGAGGGCTTATGTCCCCTGTTATAAATCAAGTACCTTCTTTACTTAAAATGCATATTATCCATGCATACTACACTACCTAAAATACCCTTCGCCACATCATGCTCGTTCTATACACCTAAATGTACTATATTTACAGGATATTATATTTGATTTATGTGTACCTCGAATATACTATTCATAATTACATCATAGGTGTTGTATGTACCGCTATTGTACCATATTTAGAGGTCTATACATATCATATACCATATTCCATATTTAAATCAAATATAATGGTCCATGTATACTCAGTATGTATCAGGTTTTAATCACATTTATTGGTCTATAGACACATATATTTACTTTATATGTACCTCTGATAAATAATAAATCATATATACATTATATATTATGTCTATACAGTTCTAATACATTGTATTTAATGTTATATGCACCTTTAATGTACCACATTTATACAGGAATGGTCTACTAAAATTGACCATACTCCGTATATATCAGTTTTAATGTTCCATACACCTCAAATATGCAATCTTAGCATCACATATCATCATCATCATATTTAACTAAGGGTCCATGTACCGCTAATACACACAATGTACAATACCTCTTTACATCATTTTTATGCTATCTCTAACCCACCACATTTAGATTACATTTAATGGTCTAACACACATGACGTGCCATGTTTACAGATTTTGATCTATTTACCTCACCACTACCATATTTGCATCACATTAATGGTCTATACATCTTATTTAGAAGTGAAGACCTTCACATTAATCAGCACTCAAGAAATAGCTTTCAGTTTCATAAAGATTGGTGACTCCTCTACACACATAATGCTCCTTATTTAGTTGTATACAGACTAATGTATCATATTTACATATTCATTGATCTATACATACAGTATTTACATTATATGGACTATACACAAAGTGCACCATAAATACATCCCATTCCAAACTGGGCCACATTGGGAAGTGCGTGACTTGAAGCATGAAGTGACCCGAATAGAGGAAATTACCCTTGATGTAAACATATTGTAAATGAAATGATCTGCACAACAGCATGTTTGTTTGTTTGCTTTTAACACATTCCAAATCATTTTGAAAGAAACGTCCAATACAATCAATGGCTCAGACTGTGTGAGCAAGAGGGGAATCAATGCCTTTCCTATTATAATGAGAAGTAGAGAAAAAGACCCAATCGGCTTCCAGTCACGCCCCTTCCTTCGATTGTAGTGTGGGTACGGGGGAGGGGGCATGATTTAGTTTTGTTCCAAAGCAAGCTTTTCAGCCCATTACGCTCCATTCACCTCTCTTTGGCCGTCTCCATCATCATTAACACCTGCCTGGTCATTACATTGAGCGGGCAGATAATAGGAGCTAGATTATGGAGTCCATCATTTCTTTTCCAAATTACACAGGCTAACGATTCGTGCAGCCGGGAAAGGGGTTACGATAGGTCAGCGGGCCAAAAGGCTGAAGTAGTTGCGACAGGTCGCTATCAAGAACATGAAAAACGCCCGTCGGTGTGTGCTTCTGTTGTGAAACGTTCACCCGTGACACCAAGTACAAAGCAGAGCACCTTGCTGGTAAATGTGGCCTGACTCCAATTGACCCGAGTGTCACCGTGTGTCCACGCAGCAATTCTCTACATGAGGGCACGGCATACACAAAATGAACAAATATGCTGATTGGACGCCAATTTATTGTGCTTTAATTCAGACGTGTTAATCTGAAGATGGAGTTTGCAAGTTTGGTTTAGTTGGGTTCATATCTGAGGTCTTGAGCGTTAGCCAATCAATTGTCTTGTAAAATGGTGTTGCCTTTTTGCTACCAGGAAAACAGTAGAGTGAAGAGAGCGATGGAATAAAATAGCTACATTAAGTACTAATATCCATTTCCCATAAAACAACACAAATAATGACTAGAAGTTGAAGTTATTGTTTTTTTTGGGTAATCTTTTATGTTATAGAACACTTTAAGAGCTTCTTCGTAAAGCAACATTACACACCAGCATGGTAGCAGCAGAATAAATGAGTGTGACCTTATAAACAAATCCAAGCAACCCCATCATACATCTTATTACAACATTTCTATATCATTACACAACTATGAGCCTATTAAATTAAGCAATTTGTCGCCAGCTTTCCCTTTGGCTCAGGGTGGGGTGGGGGGATTCACTGCCGCTTCTACGTTACCTTAAGACTGTCATCATTAATTTAGACCTCTCGTTTTTGTGAAGAGTAACTTGTTTTTCCTTATATTAGTTTCCAATATGTGATATATATATATATATATATATATATATATATATATATATATATATATATATATATATATATATATATATATGTATGTATATATATATATATATATATATATATATGTATATGTATATATATATATATATATATATATATATATGTATATATATATATATACGTATATATATATATATACGTATATATATATATATATGTGTATATATATATATATATATATATATATATATATACGTATATATATATATATACGTATATATATATATATGTGTATATATATATATATATATATGTATATATATATATATATATGTATATATATATATATATGTATATATATATATATATATGTATATATATGTATATGTGTGTATATATATATATATATATATATATATATATATATATATGTGTTTGTGTGTGTAAGTATTGCCATCATCTGCTAGGCAAACCTGAAAGCCAGAACAGGAGATCCTCCGTTTACGTTATTACGTCACTTTTGTGTTTGTTACAAAGGTCATTGATTTATCAAAATCTACCACGTTGGGTCGCCGTAAAACCCGTCTATATGTAAAAATCGGAAATTAAGTCACGTTTCCATAAAATGTCCCCTTTAATTGCGGCCAATGTGTCTTTTCAGGAGTGTTTGACCAAACTGACCTAACCAAAGTCTAGGGGACACTCTATGCAAATAATGATTGCAAATTGTGTGCTGCTCTTTGCTGTGGCCCGCAGATTGATTTCCAGGTTGCTAAATCAAAGAACCTTTAGTGTGTTGCGATCGATGCGTTCCTCATCTGTAACGCGTCTCTGCCAAAATGGCAACCGATAGTCCCGAAGAGAAGAACAGCAGACACGTCAGGAAATGAATTAAGGTCCTCTTTCCACAAGGACTTTTTTTGCTCGAGTATATCATTCCACGGTCGGCTGGAGTCGCTTAAGATCGTCCGTGAGGAAAGGTCAAGCTTAAGAGATTGCATTTGTCACAGCTGGGATCCCCCGCTAAATGACTACAGCGTCTTGTCAACGTGCAGCCAATTGAATGAAAGTGCTGACATTTTGATGTGTATTTAGCCTCAACTGAACAGAAGTTTGGGGATCTTGTTAAATACCAAACATCATCGCCACTAATGGTCTCCCGTGCAATCGGTGCCCTTGCCCTTATGTCCTTGGATGCTTACGTTGATGCGCCCATACGTTTTTGGAGTCTTGGCATGCTTGCTGTGGCTGGATTTGGTCTGAATGGTTCAATTGGTAATAAGATCCCAGGTGGCATAATTTCATAAATGTGTGTAAATAGAAAATCACACGGAATAAGATATCATCAGATGAAAATTGTCTGTATGCAGATGTGTAAATGCGTACTTACTGATCTTTATCATGTTAACCTTTTTTTTTCTTTTTTTTTAAATGTGAGCAAATTCACATACCATGAGGGTAAAAATCACCCCAACACACCTGACACCACAGGATAATTGCTCATGATCATCTTTTCAGAGACGTCCAACAATCGGGCCTTTGCTGTCGTTTATCACACGGGGGTGAAAATGCTCAAATTTGGCCTGTTTGTCAGAATGTGTGCCGTCTGCTACAGACAACTCGACTGTTCATACAAGCCGTACATCATATTTGTGGTTTCCCTGCTCGCAAGATGCTTAATATCTGTGTAACATCACTGGACATTTGGTTTAAAGCCTAATATAAAAGATGCAGCTAACATAGATATGGTAGACATTAACTCATATATAACTACAAAACTTGTCCGGTCCGCAATGTATACTTATTTCCTTTTATGTGTACGGTTGTTATTGCTTGTTGAAATTGATACATTTTTAGCGCATTGCCAAAAGCATTCTGTAGCTTGAGGCGATAAAAGCATTGATTTCCAGCAAGGACAAAAGGCAAATGAACAAGCATGAACACCTCCTGTGTCATAATGATAAAGCCCTTTCTTTTAAGTGACATTTAGTGCATCCGACAGAATTGAACCAACCCAACCCGCTTACTTTCCCTGTCAACAGGCAGTTATAACCTTGTGGATCGCCGGCTGTCATCCATTAAAAAAGGACACTAGTAGTATCTGGTCAAAGAGGTTTATATGAGACGGATGCTTTTGTTTAGCTGACCTCCTCTGTCTATAGTCTATATATTAGAGGCTATCTTTTTTTGTTGTGCTAATGAATCAGTAAAGTATAAACCGTTGCATTAGGATGCATTAACACAGATGTAATCCTTACATGATTGAATCAAATGTTAAAGGCATTCTTTGGCATTATGTCATCCTGTCCTCGAAATTGCTGCTTAAGCGGAAGTACAAACATATTTATAGATGTTAAGCCGCTATACCATATGGACACATTACACAGTGACACACACTTGAAACTCATGCAATTCTTTGTTACTTTGGCAATGAAGTACAGGTACCGTGTGCCATATAACACATGGCAGATTTATCGGACGGACTCTCATTGTCTGGGAACCAGTATCCCATTAGCACCAGCGCCAGCACCCATGAAATTGAAGTTTCATTAGACTGACTCTGAAGAGGTGATAAAAAATAGAAAATCATGAGGTGTGGACACGTTAGCACGGTGGTCACTTTGCTCAGTTCCTAGGATGATGCACTCTCATAGTTTGGCCAAGGTTAAATTAACGGTTTGTTTGTCAATGTTCAGGGTTTTGCATGACTATTTAATGGTAGACTTCACCCTCCCTATAACAGTATGTTTTGTGTGAAGTACAGAGGCAGATGACAATGGTTAAATAGAATTAATTGATCAAATCTTCTTGAGAGTAGACCTATGTCAATGATCTACTTTAATAGATAACAAATGGTAAGGCACATAAGGGAACCTTATAGGTCCACTAGATTTTATTTTCACATATTTGTGATCACTGAGAAGGACCATGTAACTTTTTCCTGATGGGGATCCAGTGCATTTAGAGCAGCTATTGACTTTTTTTGTATTTGTTTTGATCAGTATGAAGAAAAAAATGCATGAAGCAGCCTATTCTGGTGAATTTTCAACACACAAATTGCACCTCAACTTAAAAACTTTGTCTTACCCAATATTACTACGACTAATGTTACGATGATTACTACTAGTAGTACTACTACTAATACTACTGTTGTTATTATTATCATTATTATAATTATTACTTGCAGTTGTGCTGGCAGGGTTGGTGGTAATAGTGGTGAAAGGGATGGTAGCGGCAGTAGAGTAGTAGTAGTGGTAGTGGGGATAGTGGTAAGCGTCACAGGTGAGTGAGTCAATGAATTTTGAGCGTCCGTCATTCAGCAATCGTCAACAGCCGGGACACCTTTCTTTCATTGTCAATCCGTCAATATTTCCAGCCGGACCGTCAATCCGTCATTCGACGATTGCTCAGCGAAATGAGCGTCCGTCAATGTCCAGATGCTTTATTTATCATTCTGAAGACATTTCAAACATTACCGTGATCATAAAGTTATTGAATCCGCTAAGCTTCCTAATTAGCTAAACTTAGATGGCTGCACAAGTTACACACATCATTCATTTGAGATAGACATACAGGTTGTGTTCAAAGATAAACAACAGAAGTCACTTGATGTCAGTCAAGTACAAAGAGTCCGTTTATGTCCCGAATTATGTAGACTTCAGATTAATTACGAGCGACAGGATTCTTGAGGATAATACCGGTAGTGACCGCTGGAGGGCACTGTGGTACCGTATAACTTCCGAGGGGCGTTGTTTTAAAAAAACACATAGCTGATTCCTGTAGATAGACCAGATCATAAAAGTGATCTTGGGACTGATAAGCAGTCCTATCGCTAGTCTGCTTGCTGAACAGACTTTTAGATCTCAGTAGGCGCTGCGGTATGTGTTTTCTGTGGGTTGTAAAAACAAAACTCAGTCCCTTGCTGGAGGAAAGTTCAAAGTGTTTTTCCTTTTTGAACTATCTCTGGTTGGTTTGAGGAAACACAGGGTTAATCCATCAAGGCACGCACACACATTCCCCAGGGGGAAATGTTAAAAAGGCAAAAAGAGAAAAAAAATTTAGGGTGACGGGCAATATTCGTTACACACTCTTATTTCTTCCTCCACAAGCTTACATAACATCCAGTAGATTCATGAGTGCTTTTATAGGCATATTCTTTTCTTCCAGAGCACACCAATCAGTGCAAAATTGTCTCTGAAGCTCGCCATACATGAGTCAGTGTTTCACTTCAGCCCTGCAATCACTTGTGAGCTTGGCCAGGCTCTCCAAAGCTACCTCGTGATGCGGCAGCGGTATTTCCATAAATCGGACTCAACACAATCCCCTTTTTTGATCGCACGCAATCCCTCCTTCGAACCTGGCCGTTGACAATTTCCCCGCCGACAACTCGTCCAGTTGGCTCGGAGGAGCCGCTAGACGTGATGAGTCTGCTCCACGTTTCCAAGAGATGGACAAATTGGGCTAAGACACGGGCTGTTGAGTACGGAGGGAAAGCTAATCACTTTAGCCCAATGCTGAGGATTATGTAGTCAAAGAAGAAATGTTGCCATTGTTCCCGAAATGCCAGATTGTGCATTTCTTTTTGTGTGTGTTATTGCTGATATTTTCCCAAGCTTGTTTTAGCCTTATTTGCCCGTCATTGTTTACTGCAAGATCCACGTTGAGGATGAAGCGTCCAATTAAATCAGGATTTGTTGGTATATGCCATCACATCAGGATTGCCAGTGTCAATCTAATCTTTTCATCGCTTGTGTGGCAGGGTGTTTCCTTAGCTATATATAGTGCATGTGTGCATGAAAAAAAATTCAACAGAGAACCCCAAAAAATGTTGGCAATGAATACTAATACTAACATTTATCAAAATGTAGTAAAATATAGCACGACAGCAACATGAGGAGAGAAATTGCTATCCTGTAGTCTGAGAACATACTTAAAGATAATTTACAAAATGCTCAAATGGTATCCACTGGCAGGCCACTTCCACAAGGTAAAAAAGGAGGTCATATTTAAAAAAAAATAATAAGTGTATAACATTTATCACCTAGAATAAAAAGAAGAAAAAAAAATCTGTATCGATCAATCAGTCAATTTCAATTTACAAAGCATGTTTCATGCACAAGGAAAACTGAATGTGAATAGTTATAAACAATTATAATACAAAAAAATAATAGTGAAAACAACAAACAGGGGAAAAATGTGGTAAACAGTATGACATGATGTGCAGACGACAACCACAAGCTAGTTTCTGACCCAGTCCTCCACAAATGTATAGCATGTGCTCCGAGTCCAGTCTCGACCAGAGCTAGAAGAACTCCTGTGAGAATAAATAAGACATAGAGTGTAATTGCTGAAAGGGCACTAGCAGTCGCCCTAAGTGAGCGTCCCCGTGGATCTCTGACCTGACCTTCTCTTTCTTATAACACAATGGAGAGCAAAAATATATATCTCCTGTATATATTTGAGTAGAATCAGCATTCTGTTGTTTTTTTCTCTCTTTGCTTGCAACTAGTCTAAAAATGTAATATCACAGACAATCACCTTTTAATGCACGCTGTTTCAGCAAGTTAGCAATATTAGCTAATTAATTTGTGTGACAATGTTGTAGTAGTAGTAGTAGTAGTAGTAGTAGAGTGCTGTAGTGGTGGTTTTGGTAGTTATGTTGGTGGTAGTAGCCATACTAGCACATTAATAGTAGTAATGACCATTACTATGTGCTTACAGTAATCCTGTGGTAGTGGTAGTAGTAGAAATAGGAGTAGTAGTGGTATTTTTAATATATTTTTCAAGTAAAGGATGTGAATAGAATAAATACTAAAGATTGTAGTAAAGGGATGTTTTGTAAATGCAGAGGCGAGTCAATGTCATAACTTACATGGGCGATCAATAGAGCAATAGCAGAGTGAAGCTGGATGGCTGATTAAACACAATCATATTGTTAGCCCCCAGGGTCGCGTCTGATTGCTTTTAATAAAAGACACTAAGAAACGATCGTCAAGTAGCTCGTCTTGGGCATTTAGTGTGGATAATGTTTTGCTCAAGGACACATTGATGGGATATAAGTCACACACACTAGACGGCCATTTTAATTTTTTATACACACTGGTAGTATGTTAGCATTTCGTTAATTCTCTTTTTAAATTGACAACAGGGCAAGATTTGCCTCAACATGAGTCGAGAAAGTGCTATCTTCCAACGGTATTATCAGTGGCGTAGCTTGCCATTTGGCAAACCAGGCAATTGCTTGGGGCCCCCTAGTCAGAGGGGCCCCCAGAGGGTCAACAGATTTCACACACACATATATACAGTATATATATATATATATATATATATATATATATATTTAGACCTGGATGAAGGAGGATCATGGCCAATCAAAGTGGCTCCTCTCATTCCCCCCAAGAGAATGCCTCCACCCCTGATTTTTATGTATGAATTTTCTTTGCGGGGTTTTTGACAACATATTGGATTAGTGAAGGCGTACCTAATGAAGTGACCACTGTGGCTTTGTGCTATGGCATCAAACCGCCAGTGTTTCTGAATTTGTTTTGAGCTTCACAGCAGGGTTAATATTAATCTTACTATATCCCCGTTTCTTTGACTTTGTCATTATTTTTGTAACTCTAATTTCGATGGGTGTCGGCATTTCTTTTATTGTTTGTCATCTCTTTCTTGTCACCTTCTTTAAAAAAAAAATCCCCTTTTTCCTTACTGTTTTATCCAAACTTTATGCTACCGCCTGCGAGGAAAAGTTTCGTCTGTGACATTTACGCGACCTTTTGAACCAAATTCCCCCTGTCTCTCCTTACCCTCTCTGTTGTCTTCTCCTCTTTTTTTCTTCTTTTGCGTATGAAACACACACTGCCAAGTGTTGAATTAGCTTCTTGTCGAGTCAGTTTGAAGAGACACAGATAAAGAAAAGGAAATCACTGAGGGTTTTTTAATTCTTTTCATAAAGTCTCTCCAGCACTCGAGGCTTAGTTCGTATCATGCTAAATTCATGTAGCAGTGCATGTCTGTTGTCCCTGGCAACCAGCTGAAACTAATAGCATGTTGCAGCATAATCACTGTAGGGGGGGCAGTGCTAATTATCTTGAGTTTTAGGTGATATAATCTATGGAGTTATTGCACTCTACCCATCTTTTCTTATTGAATTCAAAGCAAAGGTCTAAAAGCTTCGTCTGGCTTGTCTGCAGGAATGAAAGTTTTTTTCGTTGTCGATCTTTTGTGGCGTGAAACGATAGGGCAGAAAGCTCACAGTTTGGTACATATCTTTGTATTGACCCACAGTTCAGTTCACATCGGGTACAGTATAAAATAAAAGACAAAAGTGCCTTTTTTTGTGTCTAATATTTAAAATGACAAATTAACATTTTGATGAAAATAAATGTTTTCTTTTTTTCTTTTTTTAATTTTTTTATGGTTTATCTACTTTTTTTTTTAGTTTGTCTTGCAACTTTAATAGTTTGTCCTGTTTTTGGGAGGTTTCAGCAGATTTATTTTTTTGCTACTTTTTTAGCAAAGTGCAAGATCATTACTGTGTCATCCTTTTTGGAAAGTGCAACAACAATAGCTTCTCATCTTTTACAGAAAATACAGTAATTGTTGAGTTTCTTTTTCTAAGTGCAACATAAATAGTTTGTCTATATTTTTATATAACTGCAACATCATTTGTTTTCATTTTCTAAAATGTAATATTAGTAATTTGACTACTTATTAGTAAACATAAATACTTAGTCTTATTTTTATTTTATTTTTTTAAGGACAAGTATAAGCAGTGTCCTTTCAAATGAGACCACACGTTTTATGCTAACATACATCGCTAGCCAGAGGCTAACTGCACTGTTTGTGTACGCCATCAGCATGTGGCTGTAGTGCGAGTCAGCTACACTAACTGTACCCTAACAAAATGTCCCATACCAAACTACTATTCATGATTGCACTGTATCACGTTATGAACTCCTGGTATAGTAGCTGTCTACAGAACCGTGCCATAAAACACATCACATGTAAAGTCTGATTGCAAAAGGGGTGCTGCAAGATTGAAAGCAGTACAGCCCTCTCCAAAATCTACCGTATTCTCTCTCAGTGACACAAATCAAGCGTCTCTCTGTAAACCACCATCACATGACATCTGTTCTGGAAAAAAAAAATAGAAAGGCAGGATGTTCCCTTGAAGGACACGGTGAAGTGACTTGAGCCTTGTCGACAGCCGTGGTCTTTTGTTTCCCCAGCGAGGAACCTCGCTAGATGGAATCGATCCGACTTCTCGTCCCTGCCATTTATCTCTGGCTACTCCTGTTTGATCTGCGGCTGTCAGTTTGAGAAATGACCGGCGCGCAAACCTTGCACATGGCCAAATTCCGGCCACCCCAAAAAATACTAGGAGGACATAAAAATAATTCACATTAAAGACAAAATCAACTACAAATCTTTGGCATGTTCTCCTTGGCTGTACTTCTTTTGAAGAAGTGCTTCTTTGCTATAGGAGGTAATTCCAACTTTGATGTCTACTGTGGGACGCAATAATTCCTCGTGAGTGGCTTTTCATTAGCAGCCATGTCATATATGCATTGCAATGATCACGTGACTGTCCAAAATGGCCGATACTGTACTTAATGCAAAAATATTCATAATATGTGCTATATAATCATAATCGCTCAACATAAATTAAAAAAAAATTCAGGGAAGTGTTTAAATTAACCATTTCACAGAAGCTGGTTAGTTTTTCATAAGTCTTGTATTCCTTTAAGTGTATTTATGTAATAGTTTATTTTTTATTTTTATACTTTGAGTTTTTTCAACATTTTTTTTGTATTTGTGTGTGTTTTAAGGTATGTAATTTCACGTTTTATATTTTATATATTTTTTCATCTTATGGGGTTAAATTCAATTTGTTTTTAATCAAATCAAATATAGAGAATACAATGAATTGGATAAAAACAAATGAAAAATTGTGAAGGTATATAAAACTAGTATTCAGTCCTGCTCACTGTTATTGACACCCCTTCATTTTTTGCATGATCTCTTCAATATCTTCTGAAATAAATGGAATTGTACCAAGTTTATATCATCAGGACCTTTTAATTGGATGTCCAAAGTAATTAAACAAAGGAAATTGTTCTTCAACTTACATCATGTAATTCCAAAGAAGAATTAGAAAACACAGCATGTGCTTTAAAAATGTCACCCGTTTTTGATATTTGGTTGCACACCCTTTGGCAGTGATGACACCTTCCAAGCGTTTCTTCTAGCTGTTCCCAAGCTTCCTGCACTTCTCCGCTAGTATGTTCCCCACTCTTCCTTTGCAAATTCTTGAAGCTCTTGAAAGTTTGCAGGTTTCTTTTCGCAATAGCACATTTCAGCTCATATCAAAGATTAGAATTTTTTATTTTTCGGATTTAAATCAGGATTTATCAGGATCAGGATCAGTCATTGCTGGCCATTTTAAAACAGTATTTTTTTTTTCCTTTTTAACCATTCCTTTGTGATTTTGGATGTGTGCTTTGTGTCTTTGTCTTGCTGGAGGACCCATGACGTTTGACTCAAACCAAGTTGTCTAACACTTGGTAGGACATGTCTCCCTAGAATGCACATTTTAAGTTTTCTATTATTTCCGCCAATTGTTTATTGTTTTAAATTGTTTTTTAATTATTTGGTATTTCGGATAAAACACAAGTTTTCAATAAAAACATTTTTTTTTTACTTGATTCATTTTTTGAGAAGATATTCCACATTATGTACTTGACCCTCATGGGTGCCAATAATGGTGAGCAGGACTGTATGACTAAACGGAAATATGAATACAAGCCATATTCAATAATTGTTTATTTATATTTAATTGTTTTATTTTAGGGTGACTTTACTTAAATTAACTTAATTGTATTTTAC
Organism: Vanacampus margaritifer; assembly: GCF_051991255.1. Classification (NCBI taxonomy): domain Eukaryota; kingdom Metazoa; phylum Chordata; class Actinopteri; order Syngnathiformes; family Syngnathidae; genus Vanacampus; species Vanacampus margaritifer. The sequence continues at coordinate 12,580,969 of NC_135441.1, read as the reverse complement.
TGTGATATAACAAAATAAGCTTTATTTTGGGGGAAAATGTGAATAAAAAAAAAAATCACAAATCACATAAATATTAAAATGCCACTCCACCAACCCCCCCATTGTATTATAAAATAAAATAAAAACAAATACAATTTAATACATTAAAGCAAATATGACACGAAATACTTTTTTTTTTTTTTACATATTTCTCCACCCACTACCCCGCAAAAAAAATCTAGCTATTAGATTGCCTAAATAAATACAAAACAGAAATTTAATTATTGACTAAAGGCACACTGTAGCAGCTAAGCCCTCTCATGCCAATTTCACAGGCTTGTACTCTGATCCTGTTGACCGTGTCTTTCTCTACCTGAGCCATTTATGAGACCCAGATTCCAATCCTCCGGGAGCCTCATTAAGCCTTTTCTTCAATTAAGCCTCCTCGCAAATTGCCGCGTGGCGCCGCGCTCAAATCACTCCTGGCGGTGGATCAGCAGCTGCCCTTGTAAAACACACACAACACACAATCTTCTTCTACGTTAAGATTGTGTCGATTATGTGCAATTCTTTGATTAATTGTGACTTAAAGCAATTGAGGAAAATTGGCGAGCGCTAATTAGTTGCAACCGGCAGATGTGTTGTTGATTTAACCAAACATTTTATATACAACATTTTCTATTCAGCAAAATGCTAAATCTATATTTCAACATTTTTTTAGCAGCCAAACAATAAATGAACGATGTACAAACGAGCAACATAAAAAATTTTGAAACATCCTTCACCAAATATTTAAAAGAACACCATTTTTTTCTTGGCTAAGTTCATCATCAATGTTGTGTCTTCTTTTTAGGAAACAAAGAACAAATGTAACAGTAACAATGCAGACACGTGATAACATTAAATGCATACACCCATGATCATTTTTGTGTTACTGTCCCCCCCCCCCCCCTTTTTTTCCATCTAACCACACTTCACACTTTCTGAGACTTAACATAACCCACTTTTTTGACAGCCATCAAGGTGTTTGCGCCCAAGTCCCCCAGACATAATCAATAATGGCATTGACAAGTTTGCAGATGATAATCTCTGAGATATCAAAGGTGGGGACAAACAGCTAAGGCGGCAAGGACACGTCAAATGTTATTTTCTAGGAGTGTTGTCAGTCTTTATCAATCACGTGCTGTTAATATATCGAATATGTAGACTTTTTGACTCTTTTCAAAGCATCCTGTTTGGCACTGGCCAAAATAACTTGATTTAAACTCAAACATGGATGCCCCTTTTTTATAAAAAAATAAAAAATAAATAAATAAATAAATAAATAAATATATATATATATATATATATATACACAGTTTTTTGGTAATTCAAGTCAGTCAACTTTATTTGTATAGCACCTTATTATGTAAACAAACAACTCAAAGTGCTTTACACACACACAGGCACGCACACACACACACACACACACACACACACAAAACACTTATTCGCTCCTCCTTGCAAGATTACACCACTAAAGTTCACCAATCTTCATTCCAAGAAGTTGCTAACCTAACCTTCCTATTAGGGTTAGTTTAGCAACCTCTTGGTTAAGCATTCTGCCTGGTTAGTTTGACCCATGACCTTTGTTGTACCAAAGAAGTAAATATAAAAAAAGAGGTCAGCCATAAAAAATAACTATTACTAGAAATTTGACAGGGCAATGAATCTATTTGACTCAGAACATAGCTGGATGGTTAAAAATGCAAGGGGTCAATTTGACCCATGACTATTTTTTTGTGTACTAAAGAAAGAAACATAACAGAAGAATTAAGAGCAAAGTTCAGCAGTAGTCAAGTTCAACTTTGAATGGGTTAACGGTTAAAACGGGTCAATTTTACCTGCAACAAAAGTCATACAACTTGTCAGTTTACACATGAACATTTTTGGGTGTATCAGAGGAAACAACTGTAACAGGATAGTTAAGAGCAAAGAAAAATCCCACTTGCTTGTCATCCCACGTTGCCAGGGTGGCACAATGAGCCGACGCGGCTTTGCCGTTTAGGCGGAAAAATGAACAAGTGGGCCATGCGAGGACGGCACGTTTGGCTCCCGCTCTCGCTAGGACTGACATTTCTTCCAGGATTGTTTTATTCCGGATGGCGGCGCATTTGCGGCGGCTCGGTTGGTCCAAGTGGGCGAGCTCACTCGCCACGTCACCTCTCATTTGTTTCTTCTGCTTTTCAGCCCGCAGTCAGGAACCTGAAAGGAGCGTCCCACGCAAGCCCAGGTCTCGGATCGACGTCTTTAACGGTTGACGAGAATTTCCGACATCGGGAAGCCTGGCAGGTACGACAAGGACGCTGTTTTTGTGGTTTCTAGTCATGTGACTCATTCACAAGAAGCTAAAGTTCAATCTATTGATGGGATAATGACATAAAAGTGCACAGCCAAGAATTTCAAGTTTTTTCAGGATTTCACCGTAGGGTCAAACCAGGCTGAGGGTGTCAAATTAGGATTTCAAGTCGGTTTTGGATTAACGTTTAGGCCATGCAGGGTATCAAAAAAAGAATTTCAAGGTAGGGTTTCAATGTAGGGTTATGGTTTCTAAATGGGCTTATTTATTTTTATTTATTTTTTACATCAGGGCCAAGGGTTAATACTGGGTTCAATTCCGTCTTTCATTGACCGCCAGGTGGCAGTGCTAAACAGCACAGTGTCATTTTAAACTGGGGATTAAAGGCAGGGTAGTCCTGTGTTAAGGTTTCAAAGAATATGCACTGGTAGGCTTGCAATTCACGCTTTCATGCAAGTGTTGGGGTTTCAAAGTAAATATAGGCTATCAATCCATGTGTTGAATTTCAAATTGCTGTTTTAAGACAGGGTTTCAAGCCTAGGTTAGGGTTTTAGATTAGCGGTAAAGTTTCAAGTCAATGTTAAGGTTAGAAAGTTGAGTTGTGCATACAGAGCCAGTATCTCCAATACCAATAGGAATAATTAAGGTTGATACATAAGCAAAATTTTCTCTTTGTAGAAAAAAACAAACAAAACAAACTTGCACAAATATAATAAATTAAGTGTAAATAAATAAACTGTTTCCAAAAGCGTGAATTCAATCCAATCCAATTCAATTCATTCCTTTATTTAACTAGGTAAGAAACTCACTGAGATTAAAAATGTGACCTGGCCACAGGGGCAACAAAGACACACAATCATTACAACCATTTAAGACAAACAACAATATCTATTCACACAATATAGATATGTATACACAAAATCCTCAATTAATTCAATGAATTTGCTAAAATTGAAATAAATAAATAAATAAAAAACAGTTTGTTTCGCGCTCCTTTACAATAGCCTTGAACTCTCCATGTGTGATATGTTCAGGCAGGTTTAAATCCTTTTGTAAGGTATTCCATGAAAAGGGAGCAGCATATTTGAAAGCTGCCTTTCCCAACTCTGTCCTGACCCTAGGAACTATCATTTGCAGATTTTTTTGAGGGCACGAACCATAAAGCTGTTGTTGTTGATGTAAATATACACAAAGGTAAGAAGGAAGGAGCCCAATCATACAAAAACAAAAATAAAAACAAACCAGTGTGAGAGTCTACGGATTTACAGAGATGGATACTTTGCGACAGCATAAAGCATAGGTGTCAAACTCCGGTCCTGGAGGGCCTCTGTCCTGCAGGTTTTGGAGGTTTCCCTCTTCCAACACAAGCTGATTCCAATCAGCAGGATCGTTATCAGCCTTATGCAGAGCTTGCTGTTGGAGAACGGAAACATCCAAAATCTGCAGGACTGCGGGCCCTCCAGGACCGGAGTTTGACACCTATGGCATAAAGCATACAATGGTGAACACGATTTCCACAACCAGTAATAAAACACAGAGCACAATGGTACACAATGTCCAATTTCTTCAGGTGTTGTGCTCATGCATTCATAAAAGTTGCATTCATTTAAGTAAAAAAAAAAAAAAGAAGACACCCTATACAGGACAAAAGTTTAGGTTTTTGTGAGCAAGTCCGGTGAGGGATCTGAGGCTGCTAAGTCACATGGCCGAAGACCTCAAGATACAAGAAGGGAGAGAGTGTGTTCGGGAAGGGTGCAACCTGTACCTGCTTGGCGCTTAGACAGATGCTAAACCTGTCACCTGTTTGAGCGGCGCATACAAGTGCGGAACTAAAACTACTGTATCAAACTCATCACGCCGACCACAAACTGCCATCATGCTTAGGGTTTAAAATAAGGTTTTCAGCCCTGTGTGAGCGTTCCAAACAAGAGTCACAGTTTTGAATTAGGGTGCCAAGCGTTAAGGTTTCCAGAGTAGTGACGGATGCACAACCTTGACACCGAGATTTATGTAAATAGAAGAAAATATCTTTTTAAATAGCTTCCCACTGCTTTGTTTTCACACCAGTAAAACCAGTATTAACCAATGCAGTCCTCATGTGTTGTAAGTGGACGTTTCAAATCACTTTAATCTATCCTAATAGCTTTTTTATTTGCCACAAATCCCTCGTGCGATTTTCCTTTCTTTCTCTTTTTTTTTTCCCTCTAATGCCGCCTTTGGCATAAACAGTGCGGTACGACTGGAAATAGGACTCAGTGACTCACAGATTAGTTTGATGCTCAGAATGCTAACTTGGAACGCTCAAATGGGGACAGAAAGGAAGGGAATAACAGCGGCGACATACACAATCTGCGCTAGACAGACAGCATTAGGTACGCCTAGGGCTGAGCCAATATGGACAAAAAAATAATCACCATCATTTTGATTGATATTGAAATCACGATTAATAAAATGATAATTCACTGATTTGGAAAACTTAGTTTCCACAAAAGATTTCGAAGCAAGACTTAGACCCAAGCCAGCAATAAGATTTCACATTACAGTAGAGTTTCAAGCCATTGCTAGAGTTTGAAGAAAGGTTATGGCACATTAACGTGACTCGTAAAGGATCAATAAACACATTTCTGTTAAAAGTTACACACACACACACGGCTATGCACACACGCAAACATGCACACAAAGCTCATCCAAAGGCCTTTGTCACCCTGCTCACTGCCGTTATCGTCACGCCAACGGATGTTTTCGCACCTGGCAAAGCTGTTCTCTTCTGTCAGGGCCACATTTGAGTCACACACACAAAACATGTCAAGGTTGCTCACGCTCATATGAAGGCAAACTTTATAATCAACAATTGTGTTTTTGACACAGATGATCTCATCAATCATGACATGACGATCACATTTTACACTGTGAATGTACGCTTTATACATACGCAACAATATTTGCTGTTATTCATTGTAAAAAAAAAAAGTTCTGTATGCTCTATGTGTACTATGTAATATCCCGTGCGATTCAAAAATACGGTTTAACCTTGGTCTTCTTTGTACTTAATCTTAAAGCCTTTTGTATTCACACACTCAAACTCTTAAACATACTCTTGAAACTTTTTGAACGTACTCTGCACGTACTGTTTGAAGTTAGTGAAATAATTTTCAAGTGAGAAATTTTCTTTACAATAATAATGTGTTATATGCACCCCCTACTCTAACCACAGTATTTTAATTAATATTGTATTTATGGAATAGCTGAGCCCTCAGGCACTGCAATGTCATTTTCAGGCTAGAGGAGCTGCGATGCAAGGAGCATCAGCATCATGGAGCCGTATAATAGTCAGCGCTCAAATGTAAAGTGAAGCAAGAGAGATGATAAATGGGACTGGAGAATTCACCTGTTCTTACCGTATGAGTGTTACTTGTCAATACACAAACCTCCGGCTTGTTTAATTTCAGTTTTAATTTGTTCTCTGTTTTTCCACAAATCTGTGAAATCACATCCAAGGGTCCTTAAAATGGCTGTAAAAAAAAAAAAAAGAAAGTCTGTAATCGCCTAACTTTGCCTGTAGGTAAAGATGCAATGTTTGAATCATGCTTTTTAATCTATGTGTATATTGAAAAGGTTTAAGAAAGATCCCTGTTGGTAAGATATGTGCGGATTATCTGTGACCACCACATTTCTTTTTGATATTGTGCCTTTCCGGCTGTGTTTTTATCGAGGACGGGGTGTGGAGTGTGGGGGGATAGCTCTTATCTGGAGCACAGGGAGAAGATTAAGAACGAGGTGAAACGAGATTTGTGTCATTTGCCACAGGAAGTCTCGAGGAAAACACCGGACCCCCAGTGCTGGATGCCGTTTTTGGGCAGGTAGGGAAAAGGGGGCCATTAACACGGAGATGGACATAATAATGTTTCCTAGAGTGCGCTGAAAGCTTTATTGATAGCTGTGATTCAAAATGGACATGGCCACATGGAGCGCTTATGAAAACAGTGTGATCGACTGTATGCTGCATTGATTCCATATAATCTGCTGCTGTAAAATACAAGACAGGCAACATTCTGTTTTGTGTCAAAATACACAATTCAAAAATACCTCACAAATAAAATAAGGTGTGATATATGAAAAAAGAGAGAAAAAAACAGTGTAGCTTCAGTAAACATTGCCGTTTTTGCTAGTGGCAAAATAATGGATGCAATTGACAAAAAAACAAAAAACATATTTTGTTTATTTTGCTACAAAACTAAAAAGTAAAAACTCTGCCACAGATTGGCATTAGCCACAGGTGCTTCCACTCGACAGGTGGAGACAAGCTTGTTTACCTTCCTGTTGAGTCAAAGCACCTGTGTATATAATACGCAGGGTTTTTATTTTCTGCATTTCCTGAATTCCCCAACCCTGTATACAACTCACTGCATCAGTGAACTTGTAAGGAACTAATGATTTGGCATTTCAAATAAAATATAATAGTTGTTTTTATTTGATCAAAAACACAATAACACTGATTATTCTGTAAATGATGATTTTTTTTTTAGGCGTCAATTGCACTCCCTCTCTAGCACTTTAAATTTAAAAAAAAATCTTCAGTAAAGCTCAAAATTGCTTTTTACTCACACTCAGTGCAAACAAACACTTTAGTGCCAGATGCCCGTTTGATGTGCAACAAAACAACAACACCAATTCATAACAAGTGGACTTAAAACGCTAAGATGTCAGTGAAAAAAATGATGCTGCCAATTAGCTTCTCTGTGACATCTAAAAACAAGATTTCTCATCAAATAAAGAAATGGATCAGCAGCTCAAAGCAAATCAACAAAAAAATGACATATTTTAGTGAAAAAAGTGCTGGAGGCAAAGCTCGACTAATGATGTCTGTAATTAAAAAGGATTGTCATTGAACGCACCACGGGCTGCTCTTCCATCTGTTCATTACTGACTGAGTGGCTCGTTGAGATATTTTTACTACGGGAGCTTTGATAGAATCTTGTCCTAACCGAGTTAGCCTAGCCTGGTGGCAAGTTTCAAAACAGGGTATCAATAGGATCTCAAAGAAGGGCTTTAAACAAGGTTTGAGGAATTAGTGTTTCAAACAAGGGTTATGGGGTCAAATTAGTGTTTCAAGCCAGAGTTTGGGTTTCAAAATGATGTTTCAAGCCTGGCTTAGGGACAAATGGAGGGCTAGAAAAATGGGTTTGGATGTCCAATTCCAGTTTCAAAAGTGGGGTTCTGATTTATATGGCATTGTGGTATATGAATTAAGCAGCAAAATTGACCCATTTTTATCCATAGTTGGTGGGCATTTGCCACCTGCTGTTGACTGAAAATGACATCACAGTGCCTAAGGCGGAGGTCACCAACTCCGGCCCTTAAGGGCTCCTATCTGGGATGTTTATTTTTCATTTTTTATGTTTCCCTCCTCCAACGCGCCTGATTCAAAGATCACAATCGTTGCTTATGAGCTGATAATATGAATCTGGTGTGTTGGAAGAGGGAAACATGCAAAACATGCTAGATAAGTGCCCTTAAGGACCGGAGTTGGTGACCCCTGGCCTCAGGCATCAGCTTGCGAATGTCACATGACCAACCCCCCCCCCCCCCCCCCCCAAAAAAAAAGTGAGCTGTGATTGGTCGTTACCTGAGGATCTCATTTTCAGTTGACTGCAAGTAGCAAAATGACTGCCCCCAGAGATGGATAAAAACGGGTGGATCTGGTTGGTTAATTCCATAAACACTATATTAATAGGAATGTCATATTCAGACTAGTGGGGGCGCAAATAAAAAAAAAAATCCGCTTGAATTCTCATTAAAAGAAAATAACATCAATTAAGTGCTGTATTGAAAAATATATAATTACATCATACAAAACCAGCCGATGATGTGTGAGAGATGCACATCTCTACTGCTTTCTTCTGGAGTCAAAAAGAGGTCAGCTGTCTGAAACTCACCTTCCTGTGCAGGCATCTTATTTTTATGCATTTCAATAATTGAGTGGCGGGAAATAGTGCAAGTTGGGTCTTCACACACCTCAGCTGTGGCTTTTGGCACCAAGGCAGTTGTTGGGCTGTCACATAGTGTTTTCGTTATAGATAAATCTCACCTGACTGCACTTCGACGTCCATTGCATCTCCATGTACACAACAGTCAAAGTCAAAGCTCGGCGGTCAAGTAAGGGTTTCAATGCTTGAAACCTGATTTTTAAACAAATTACGCTTTGGATTGAAACCGTTACTTCAACCTCACTTTGCAACCCTAAAATTGGTTTAGTAACTTACTTGAAAACCTAACTTTAAAGCCTAAACTTAGTTTAAAACCTTAACTTGAAAGTCCACTTTGAAGCCCTCAACCTTAATTTGAAACCTTACTTTGAAACCCTCTCAACCTTTGCTTGAAACCTTAAAACCTTTACTGAAACAATACTTCACAACCCAAACCTATCTTGAAATCTTCACATCAAACCCGATCTTTAAACCCTAACCCTGTCTTGAAACCTTATTTTGAAACCCGAACCCTAACTTGAATCCCTACTTTGAAACCCCAACCCTGTCTTGAAACCTGACTTTTAATCCCTAACCTTGGCTTAAAACCTTAACTTGAAACCCCAACCTTATCTTAAAAAATAATTTGAGACCCAGCTTTGAAACCCTAACCTTGGCATAAAATTGTAACTTGAGACCCTATTTGAAACCAAACACTGTCTTTAAATTATTATTTGAAACCTGAAACCTCTTTTACAGCCCTACTTTGAAGCCTTAACCCTGGCTTGAAACCTTAACTTGAAACCTTAACGCTGTCTTGAAATCTTAAATTGAAACCCTACTTTGAAACCATCATATCATCTGAACACCTAAACTAAATGGACCCCAGCCTTCATTTGAAACCCTAGGCTTGATTGACATATTACGCCTCCTAGTCTCATTTTGTTTTTCTTTCTTTGATTTTTTCATCATATGTTTCCATGGAAACACGGCACTCACACCGGAGTCCAATCTAGCAGCTCCTTAACGCTATGATATACACCGTCTCCCCCGTCAGGTGGGTGTGGGTCTTTCTTCTGTAATGATGGATGCAATTGAGTGTGAGCAGCCTCCTCCGACATTTAATGGTTTGTAATCAAAAGACGGGGCACGGCCCTCACCTCTTCTAGTTTGCTCTCATTACTCTGGCAAATGAAATGCGACACAGGAACCTCCCACTTGATTGGACGGATGAACCAGACCTTTATGTACCTTCAGGGACCTTGGCTAGGTGGGTCCTGAGATACTGCATGTGCACAAAATGGTGGATGTGTGCATTAAGAGTTGCTTCTGTTTCCTCATTTGAAAGCCTTTTTTTAAAACCCTAAATCTGACTTTGAAACCCTAATTTAAGGCCCAACCCTATCTTAATTTGAAACCTGATCCTCATTTGAAATCTTAAACCTGTCATGGAACCTTAGTTTGAAACTCAAACTCTATTTTAAAACCATAAATTGAGACCTACTTTTGAATCCTAATTTATGTTTGTAACCCTAATTTGAGACCCTAACACTTGTTGAAAAACCTAACCCAGGCTTGAAACATAATGAAATATAAATAAACTTGACTTGCTACCCTGGTTTAAGGACCGTATTTTGAATCTGAACCCTTGAAACTGGACTTTAAAACCCAAACCGAGCCTGAAAACCCTAATTTTAGTCCCTTTGTGAAACATGGCTCAACACCTTAATTTAATACCCGACCCTTGTTTGAAAGCTCAATACTGTTTTGGAACCCTACTTTGAGACCATAACTCTATCTTAAAACAAACAAACAGTGTTGAGTTGAGTTTAAAGTTAGAGTTTCAAATCAAGTTTATTTATTTTTGTTTTTGTTTCAAGCCTGGGTTAGAGTTTTAAACAATGGTTGGGCTCTCTAAGAAGGGTTCGTTAACATGGTAGTGATTTAGCCATCGAAGCATGGTCAGTTCTACAAATTAAGATTCCAAAGTTGGGTCCAAATTTAGGGGTTTCGGTAAGAGTTAAGGTCTCAAAATAAGATTTAAAGCCAGGAATATGGTTTTAAATAGGGATCAGGCATCAAGTCAAGGGCTTGAGACTAATAAAATATTTAGATTACGAAAAAAAAAATGTTACTACAATAAAGTCAAAACAAAAACAACTTGTGTGGGAATCCTCCATTGAGCCACATAGAGGCAAATGGCAGTTAAGCAGCACAATCCAATGAAATAAACGTTTCATTCGACCATGCGAGAAATTGCCTTGAAATGAGCCCTAAAAGAGGTCAAGCGCGCCATAAACACGTGCGCTTGTGAGGCGGACGGCTTTCATTAAGTGGAAACATCCATCAAGCGCCAGATGTTGCCTTGCCGCGTTACCCTGTCAACTTACAGTTGCTTTCTCTCGCCACTAAACGAATTGTTTTGTGTCTGTCCAGGCGTTCGTCTTTAACGGCCAATTCCGTGCGATTGTGTCCAGATGCTGTGGCTGTCGAGTAGTAATATTGCAATGAAGTCATAGTATTATTCCAATTGTTAAAAATAATAATAATAATGATAAAGAAGCGTGTGTGTGTGTGTGTGTGTGTGTGTATGTATGTATGTATATATATATATATATATATATATATATATATATATATATATATATATATATACAGCATAATAAAAAAAACAATCAAATATTCTCCTTTTTTTCCAACGCACGATTGCAAAAGTAGCAAAATACAATCAGACCAAAAATATATCTTGTATTGAAATAAATAAAGAAATAAAATGTATAATATAATTTAAGTTAAAGTTAAGCGACAAATGTTACTAGAAAAAATAGTATGCTGACAAAAAAAATCCTTAAATACAGGAATTAGAATCACAAAAATACAACCTGAAAAAATAAAACAAAAATAGTTCAAATATTACAACAAAACATCATTTTAAGATTTTTAATTTTATTTTACCAGAAACATGTTTTTATATATTTATAAGAAAAAAGTCAAAATATTACAAGAAATGAGTCAAAATATTACCTGAAAAATATTATGCTAGAATATTCACCGAAAACAATAAAATAAAGTAGGATACTATTAAAAAAAAAATTGAGGCATAAATCCCCCTCAAAAACAACACCACCAAAATCAACCTCTGCTTCAAGGAATTTTACCTATTGTGGGGATCATGTAACATATCACCCACGAAAAGAGAGGGACTGTATTCTGAGAATAAAGGCAGCATATTATGAGACATGCGTTAAAATATTACCAGCTTTATTTATTTTTTATTTTCTTTAAGTGAATAGTTAAATTTTCACATTTAAAATGTGCAATATTAGAAGATTACTGTCAAAATATTTAAAAATAATACATTATTTTAGAATGACAATAAAATGAACATCTTACTGGAATTTGGGGGAATAGAGTCAACATATTTAAAACATTATTTTTTGTATATAAATGTACAGTATGTGTCAGTTTATATAAGGACTGAGGTGTAAGGCGTAAAATATAAGTGACAAATGGTACTTTGAAACGTCTGTATGTGCCGTGGGTGGGCCCCACGAGAAAATAACAACAGTGAGAACGTTGTGCAAAAGACTCACTTGAAATCAAATGTAAAACACGTCTTCCCGCCGCCATCTGCCTGAAAGTAGTCATTATTTCAAGGTCACATCATCAAGGTCGTTTCCAATATGAATAGTCAATGTGCACCTTGTGTCAAGAGCAGAAACATGGAATTATGCACCTATGTCTACATAGGATACATTTAAATGTTTGCCACACACCCCTTGATAAGGTCAGCGATCCAACAAAGGCGTTGATGTCCAAAGGTCTAAGGTGTGTGACACTGTTGTGGCTCGAGTGTTTATGACACGCTAGTCCTTGATTTGAGATCTCATTTTACATTCAGATGTCAATGTTACAAGAGTGAAGCCTATTGACATCTATTTTTGCGACCAGTGCAATTCTGGCTTAAGGTGAGGTGTAAATCTACGCAGGGGCAGGCTAGACACAGTTTTGGTATTTTGCAACATAGCACATTTGCAGAAAGGTGTTATGCACCATTGTGTGCATGACCACAGCTAACTTGTTGGGCAGCCAATCGAAGCAATCCTCACATTTCCTTTATAGAGTTATAGAAGGGAGGGCATGAGTCAAACTATAACCAGGAAAAGAGTAATCTGAGAATAAAGTACTTTAAATATATTTAGCTGAGGAAAAATACTTTGGGAGAGTGGTTAAGATTTTCACAGATAAAACATACAGAATTCAAATTAACATTGACTCTTAGGTATAGATCTATATATTTTTTAATAATAACAAAAAATATACAGTGGTAGTATGAAAGAGGTTCGAATGTGAACGTTATGTAAGTAATTGGTTCCTGGAGCCTGGAATGTCGTTTGGCTCAGCACAAAGGAGGATTTTTTTAAATGTATTTATTTTTTCTTGTTTTGTTGTTTTGCTGGCTCAAAGCAGCGGCGGCTCGGATTTAGGAGTGCTGCCGCGCCGCCGCTGAATGAATAGGTGGGAAACACTGCAAAACGTTTGACCCAAGTCATGCAGTTGAAAGAAATGTCATTCAATACTAAGGGAATGTATGTAAACCTTTGACCTAGAAGAAAATCATATAAAATTCTTTAAGAAATTATCTGTCTCATTTTTGTGGCATTTAACAAAATTAATTAATTGACCTGAAACAGGAGAGGTTAAGTCTGATTTGATTTCAGACAGTGAGACAAAAAAATAAATATATATATATATATATATATATATATATATATATATAGCACGTCCGCCTCCCAGTGTAGAGGATGTGAGATCGAGTCCGGGCTTCGGCTTTCCTGTGTGGAGTTTGCATGTTCTCCCCGTGCTTGCGTGGGTTTTCTCCGGGTACTCCGGTTTCCTCCCACATTCCAAAGACATGCATTGCAGGTTATTTGAGCACTCCAAATTGTCCATAGGTGTGACTGTGAGTGTGGATGGTTGTTCGTCTCTGTGTGCCCTGCGATTGGCTGGCAACCAGTTCAGGGTGTAACCCGCCTACTGCCCGAAGCCAGCTGGGATAGGCTCCAGTGCCCCCCGCGACCCTTGTGAGGACTAAGCGGTTAAGAAAATGTATATATATATATGTATATATATATATATATATATATATATATATATATATATATATATATATATATACACACACACTTATAATTTTATTTAGAGTCAAAATGCAATACAATACGCTACCAGAGAATAAGGAGCAATTTTAAAATACCTCTCATATTACAAGAATATGTTCTTTTTTTTACACTTTAAATAATGTTGTTATACTACCAGAAAAAAAGTCTAAATATTAGCATACAGTATATTAAAAGAGTAATGTAAAAATATTAACCGGTAAACAATTCTAGAACAAAGGCAAATTATTTCTCAAAAAATCTTAATATTTATAAGCATGAAATAAAAATACCCCCAACAAAGCATTCATTAAATAGTCACTTTAGCATCATCTTTGTCCTGACTTTTCTTAGTGCTCATTTAAAAACGTGTACATGTAAAAGTAAAAGTATGGATCATTTTCAAGCAGAAAGTGCAATGTTTTCGCAGCGGCGTGATTCCGACCTCTCCTCGTGAAATATTGACGGGGCGACCGAGTGCACCCCACTAAAGTAGAGCGCCTCCGCCAGTAAACACGACGGGCTTGAATTATTGACTACAGAGGCATGAGGAGCTCATTTGGAGGATACTGTTGTCTGTAAACACAAAATGTTGCCTGGCCGTAGATGAGGAAGCATCTTAAGACCAACAGAGAGTGCTTGGAGGCTTGTGCTGTAAACTGTGACCGCAAACATGTCAGGGAAAGCCTACCAGAACAGCTGAACTTTATTTGGTGTCAATCAGAGTCACTTGAAATGTTGACGGTTGCAATTCTGACACCTGTTTAACTTGAGTTTAAAAATCAATTTTCCCTGGGAATAGTTTCACTATATTTTTGTAAAATGACATTGTTTTATTTTAACTAGAATTACAGAAACGTATAGGATCATAAAAGTAATAATAATAAAAAATAATAAAAAAAATTATATATATATATATATATATATATATATATATATATATATATATATATATATATATATATATATATATATATATATATATATATATATATAGGGAGGATCAAGTGGCTCCTCTCATTCCCTTTAAATGCAGCGTGTTGTGCACTAGAGTCTAGACATGGTAGACGTGCGCCTCCAGCCCAGATGTTTATGTATACATTTTCTTTGACAACATATTGGATTTTATATATATATATATATTTATTTGTATTTTTATTTTTTAATGGGGTTGGTGGTGATACATAAACTTTTTCTACATTATTACTATTTTTCAGTTAGTGTTTTTAACTTGATTATTGTATTATATTCTTGTAAAATACACATTTTGTATTGTAATATTTTGATCTCATAAGTAAATGTAATTGCATACATTTATATGAACAGAATTCTGGTCATACAACTGAATTTGAAATGATGTTGATTCTTGTAATATGTTGACTCACCAAAAAAAAAAAACGTTTTTAGGGGGTTTTGTTTTGGTGATATTTTGGCTTCATTCCGATTGATTCCATTGAGAAAAAAAAAATTGTGATATTTGTGATATTCCGACAGTCTTACCTTTTTTTTTTTTTTTTTTAGCTTTTTCCCCCGTGTTGGATCTTAGGAGTATTTGTTGATTGCAATGTATTTTTTTTTAAAGTGAGAACACAAGTACAATTCCCTTGCCCCAGTCATTTGCCACCTTGTGGAACATGTGGAATTCCCCCAGTTCAAATTGGATAGACATGGAGTGAATGCAAAGGTAGAATAAATTTGTGGCACAAAGGAAGTTTTACTCACAGTATTCTTTAAATTCACCTTATATTCCCAAACTAATTAAAATACCCTTTCTTTCTTTCTTAGTACTGAGTTTTCCACGGTGCCCACGCACCAAAGCGCTCTGCTGATGAAGAAGAGATTAAAAACATAAAAGATAATCGTTAATAAGACCAGGAAATTAAAGTAACCTTCCTGGAGTGAGTGAAGCAAGTAGATGGAGTCAAAACAAATGAATACACTCGACACCCACCTAAAGACAAGTGAAAATCCTACTTGATTGAAAAGGGTTCGATTTCTTGATTTCCTTTCTCTACCAGTCAGGCACTGAATGGAATGCTTTTCTATATTTTATAGATTGTTGGGGTTTTTGAATTGGGGTTTTAAAGTAGGGTTTCAAGCCATGGTTTTAGTAAGTTATGGCTACAAGCCCGTGTCATGGTTTCAAACAATGTTTAGGTTTTCAAGTAAAAGTAAAGTCTGAATTTCTGTTACAAATGAAGATTAGGGTTTTTCATTAGGGTTCCAAAGCAGGGTTGGCATTACAAAGTAGGTTATAAAGTTTGGGCTAGGTTTTTAATTACGTGTAGGCTACCTTTGTCCACCCTTATTCACCTAATTGCGGTGTTAAATCTCATTAACAGTCAACGTCCACAGAAACTGATTCCACTTGATTGTTTGCGTCATTTGAAAGAGAAAAAAAAAGAAGTAGTAATTATGTTTTTCTATTTTCATAAGTGAAGCTATTATCACAGCAGATGTTCAGACCTTCTATTGGTGTGTGTGTGTGTGTGTGTGTGTGCGCGAGCAAGCGTATGTGCTATTACTAAAATGAGCCTGGGTGTGTTTATTCCCTACAGATCTCATCACACTTTTATTGCTACATCTGTTATATATATATATATATATATATATATATATATATATATATATTCAGCTAAATGTGAATTTTGGGGTGCGTTTATAAATTAACTCTGACATCTTTACACAACCTTGAGAGTGTTGTGTTCAGAGAGGCAGCACGCACTCCCCTCCCATTAGTTTCTTAACGCACACTGTTCTAAACCGATCAGCAGGTCGTGCTTGAACCGTTTCCATTTGTACTGCCTGACACTCTGGACGTTCCCTGTCTCCAGTCAGAGGGAGAAGAGTGCGCTCCAGCACTCCTCTTTTGGGGCACTCTGAATAACCGAACGGCACAATTGAATGCTCTGAGTTTACGAATGGTTGGCATGAAGCTAAGTGCAAATGGAGCATATTTCCTAACGCACACACAATTAAAGATAGCTTGTTGTCATGCTAAAGCTAATGCTACATTTGAATTTAAAATAGAGATCAATATGTCATGCTAGCCGGTGAAAGTGAAGTGTATATGTAAAACACAGGTACATTAATATTGATTAGGAGATTTACTTTCATGTGGCATATCATTGCACTTTATTGCGTAATAAAACATCTGAAAATGAAACAGTTGCACATTAATAACCTTTTTGTGAGTATGGAGTTCATGACAACATGGCAATTATGTATAAATATTCGAAAAAGTAAAGTGCATGTTAACTTATACAATATTTATTTATTTATTTCCTCCTGGAAATTGTGATGAGAATAAGAATTCTGCCAGGCACAGCTTGCAAGACTTATTTTATTTTATTTTATTTTATTTTATTTATTTTTGGTTGAGTGTGGCTTTTGTCCATGCAATGTGAATCAACTCACTTTAAATTAACCATTGCTGTATACAAACTGCTGTACATGGAATACAGCTTATCGGTGATGCAATAAAGATAGGGGAAACAAAAATTACTTGTGTTAAAATGAATTAATAAATATTAGGAGGTAAGTGAGTAAATAAAATATATATTAGTAAATTAATAACACAAAATACAACAGATACCATAAAACATGAAAACAATGTCATGTCTCAAAACGCAAAGCTCTTTCCACTAACCAGGAGATTGATCGATTTTCTGATTTTCTGAGGATCTTCTGAAACTATATTGAATTGGAGAGTAGAATATTGTGATGCTTTGATTAATCAATATTTCTACCCACCCCGACAGGCTAATGCTAAATGTGTATTTTAAATAGCGTTACCTTTTGGTAATGCTAATGTTCAGTCTTCATTTAAAATAGAGGCGTACCATGTTCCTGCTAGCTTGCTAAAGCTACCGTACAGAGGATATGCAAAAATAGAGGCACTAGCTGCCTTAAGCTAATGTTGTTTATGTACAATAGCGGTACAGGGTGTTCACTATTGATAATTCCGAGATGACGTTACAAGTCAATTCGGTGAAAAAAATCTCTCCCCTTATTGAAAAACAATGGACTTTGTATCGTTGTAATTTGATTTGGGAGGATTATTTTTTATTTTAAAATGTGATAAGATAAGATGTCATTTGACTATTGTAACAATCCGCCTGGTTGTATGATAATCACGGTAGTATCAGAAATGTCCCGATGTTTGTGTCACTCGGTAAAATTAACGATAAGTGTGTACAATAAATAAAGTTGATAGTGGCCTAAAGCTCATCCTGATGAATAAAGTTAATAGCGGCCTAAAGCATCCTGTGTTTGTCCTCTAAGGACATGTTTGCTGTCCTCTCTGTTCTCACTCTTTTGATGGGTATCATGCATCAGAGCAAGCTGTGGCTTCATTTCCGGACTGTAAAAGATCTCCTGGGATGGCTGGGTGATACTTGTGTGAGCTCATTCTGACATGTGCATTGTTACGTGTGGATAATAAATGAAAGGCTCCATCCTGCACTGTACACAAATTGGCAGGGAACAAACAGCTAAACTAATCCTGCAGCAGGCTGTCATCTTGATGTATGTGTATTTTATTAGAATTTTTTCCAAGTCTGAAAAATCTGAAGTAAAAAAAATATTTGTTTCAGATCAAACCAGTGTTCAAAACATATTTGTGCAACCAATATTTCGTGTTTCCGCACGGACATTCATTGATGACGGACGGCAGAGCGGAGTTAATTCAAACTTAAACATGGAAATGTGACGCGCCTGATGGCGAGCCGACCTGCTCGATGGACGTCCGTTGCTGGAGGTAACAACAACACAACTTTAATTAACTTTAAAATGGCGTAATTACTGAGGGAAAATAACAAAAAAGAAGGTAGTACGGACGAGGCACGGGCGCCATAAAGTCGAAATGACGTAGATCGCGCACAATGTAACTCGAGGATTCCCTGTACTAGTGTTGTATATATTGTATTTTTATTACTTTAATTATGACTTAATTAGGCTGCTATTTTCACTACCAATTACACCTTGAAACTCAGTAGTCCAAATGGAAAATATAACCTAAAAGTTACTTTGGATTATGTTAAAATAAGTGATAACAATTTTTGTTTTCATTGTTCTTCTATAGGACATTTGATTCTTGTTTAACTTTGTCATTTTTGGCTAATTCAATAAACACAGATGACAATTCTAACCGTGTTTCAATAAAAAAAAATATAATATCCCTTGGATCTCTTACGGCTTGACTAGCAGGCCCACTTAGCCCACAAACAAACTTTCCATCAACTTCCCTGGTGCAATATTATTTAAATCCTTAGCCAAGCGACAAACAAAGTGCTTATTAAATCAGCGTTAACCTTACGACATCATTTGCTGCCACATAAAAGCAGCGTAGCGCATACCAGACATTTATGGACGCTTTGCTTGGTGGTCCTTAGCATAAATAAAGGTGTGTGTGTGTTTTATTACACGTTGACTGACAGCGTAGTGCTCTGTCTATATACTTGATCGCTGTGAAATTGGTTTGTCAATTTTAATTTTTATGGCATTGGCTTGTTCCAGTCAATTGGATTTGCCATCGTAATAATCACAAGAGCGCTTTCTTTGGAAGTTCCGTGAGGGTAGAGGGGTAGAGTTAGAGATTAGGGTTGGAATTTGAGGGCTCTGGTTATGGGTTAAAGGGATACTTGACTCATTGAGCCACTTTCAACAGAAAGAAGATATTTTGCTTAGAAATTTGGGTTGAATGGTTAAGAATATAGTACATGGTTGTAGTTGGAAGGTTAGGATTAAGATTATTTCAATGATGAGAGTTAGAGGGTTAGTGTTAATGAGTTAGGGTTAGGTTAGCCTAGGTTGGTATAGTGTTGCAGGTTTAGGGGCTAAAGTTTGACTTGTTAGGGTTAGTGGTTAGGGATGGAGTTACAGTTGGTAGGTAGCAGAAGGTATAAACCTGTGTATCCAACTGTTGTCAGTCATACAACAGAACAACTCAGGCCTACTCTTCATCAGCTTTGTGTTTAATTAAGGAATTATCATTATTGAATACTGTACTGTGAGATTTTTTTCTAAAATGGGACCATGACTCAATATACTGTAGGTTCTGCAACACTGGGGTAGAGGTTTAGCGTGACATTTAAAGGGCGAGTAGTTCCGTTAGGGGGTTAAGTTTTGTAGTTTGGACTTAGAGTCGAGATTTAGTGATTTCAGAGGTATAGATGGTTGGAGTTATGGGTAAGGAGGGTTAGGGTTAGACATAGATTGGTTGAAGTGTAAGGGTTAGGGGGTTCATGTGTAGAGGTTAGGTGTTAGTGTTTAGAGGTTAGGTTTTACACAAACAGCAAATGAGTTTGTCGCTAGCATTTGCCATTCTTAACTGATCTTTAATGTTCTGGTAATTAGTTTTTTAAGTTATAACAAGACCCGTGTTTGAGTTCACTAGTAATATCTATACAGTATTGGCTGTGTGGCTATTATTATTTGTACATTTTATTTGCACACTCGTGGTTGAAACTGTCACCCATTTTCATTTCTATTTTTGGTCTGGTCAAATAATTGAATTAGCTGTCACTCAGTCGAAATGTGTCAGTATTGTGACTGACAACTGGGTCGACAGTGGGTGTAAAATGACAAGCGCCAGACGTCCCCGCCCTGTTTGTCTCCATTACTAATAAAGTGCGCAGACCCTTTTTCACTCAGTCAGCTGGGATAGGCTCCAGCTTCCCATGACCGTGAAGAGGATAAGTCTTATAAAAAATTGATATATGAATGGATGGATGGCAGTGACGCTTCGGGAGATGCTTGTATGAATCTCTGAATAGAGAGCATTTTAGCAGACACACTCCATTCTATCAACCCCCCACCGTCACCATCTCCATACTGTGACCTTTTGTGGTTCCTTGGGGCTTGCTGTGATCCCACAGAAGTCATTTGAGCATGAGCGAAACAGTGAAGAGAGAAGCAGCGTAATGTTTTGCTTTGGTTTATGGTCAGAGTGCAGCGTGGGGAGACACTACAAGACAGCAGTGTTCCATCAAAGCGAAGCAAGCAAACAGACACAGTGAAAGTTGGCCGTTTTGACACCTTTTCTCAATTCCAACAGAGATCAAATTTTGCAGGTGTGTTCATCCGGGTGAAAGTTTGGCAAAGATGAAAATTGGTTTGTTTAGTCTCCCTAGAAGTTCTTAAATATTCAGCCCCTGAAACCAAACGACATGCCATTCAGTATTAAATGAGTTGACCCACACAATATGTCTCAAGAAGTCATGCATAAAAAGAAGCAGGAAGTCAGCCATTTTGGTTTGAAGAGGCCATTTTTGGCTCGATTTACCCATTTCTCGATGTCTTGTCTTAGAGGTTTTGTCCGAACTAAAAACAACAACATGCGTTACTCAACACAGCATCTTTGTAGATGGTATCAGCTGTATATGCAGAACATCACTAGACTAAACCCCGGAGACAGATCAGCGGGCTTCCTGTAAATGTCGTGGTAACTAGCATAACAAAGAGTTGATTACATCAGAGTTTGAAGCTGAACTTGCGTAGTTAAGTAACATTGTCTTTATGAATGATGTCTTCAGAAAAAAGCTAAATACATGTCATTTATACTAATATGATGAGACATATAAACACAGATTAAGCCTAAACATGGGATATTGTCATATTTGATCGCGCTTGAAGACAACTTGTGCAAAACAAAAGTCATTGTAATCCTTAAAGTTCCTTTTGATGCTTTGTGCCAGTCACCTCCTACATGAAGTTCTGCCGGAAGGAAGTGCTTTCGTTTTTTATATTATATATTATCCATCCATCCATTTTCTTAACCGCTTGTCCTCACAAGGGTCGCGGGGGGTGCTGGAGCCTATCCCAGCTGCCTTCGGGCAGTAGGCGGGGTACACCCTGAACTGGTTGCCAGCCAATTGCAGTGCACACAGAGACAAACAATCATCCACCCTCACAATCACACCTATGGACAACTTGGAGTGTTCAATTAACCTGACATGCATGTCTTTGGAATGTGGGAGGAAACCGGAGTACCCGGAGAAAACCCACACAAGCACGGGCAGAACATGCAAACTCCACCCAGGAAGGCCGACGCCCGGACTCGATCTCACGTCCTCTGCACTGGGAGGCGGACGAGCTAACCAGTCAACCACCGTGCCGCCATTATATATTATATATATTGATATTTTTATATTGATATCGTAACTCTAAATTCATTTTAAATAACTGATTTGATTTGTTAAAAAATCATTTATCGGTATATTTAATAATGAAATCATTAATTAGAACAATGCAAACACGCTGCAGCTGTCAGCCTTGCATACAAAACGGCTTTAATACTTAACAAAATAAAACAACTGCTTACATCATCTTCTCAAAGTCTTTGTCAATGGTCTATGAGCCAAGAATACTGGAATTTTAAAAAATAATTAACAAACTAAGCAGCGTAACCAGCAGGTATGTGTATGGTTGCAACAAAACAAGCCTAGTCAAATGTATATAATTATGGGACTGCTGAAAGCAGCACATATTACTCTCCACCCTAGAAAATCCCCAGATTTTTCCACAAAAATGCGGCCCGTACCGTAGATTGCACCGGGGCAAATGAGATATCAAACGATGCGGCTCGATCTGACTCGGTGCGGCATTACTTTTCTAGGAATTCCGAGTTACCATGGCGACGCAATTCCCCCAAAACTCCCAAAAACTCCCATAGGAAATGAATGGAGTAAAGGGGGACAAATTACAGATCAAGCACCTTTTTCCAAGACACGCTGCGCGCGCGCATACGTTGTCCGACCAATATGAATTTTAGCTCATTTTGTAGCAATTTTTCCCATCTTTAGCTCAGTGTCTAAATTTATTTTAAGGAATGAAAGCTCTCCCCCCTGTGCGGGTTCAAAGACAGTGAGTGAAATAGCCTTCTATTACACTCTGTGGAGCAATTAGGCTTTGAGTGGCGGGAACCAAAAAAATAAATTTCCAAAAGTCAAAAGTTTCACTTCAACTCGTCACCATGGCCACAATCTTTGCTCACTAGACATCAAATTCTCACATTTTATTTGGCTAAGGTGTCATTTAGTATCTTTATTTTCACTTTAAGCGAGGAGAAGTCGGACTAACTCGCCTATCTTTTCCATGTTAAATTCGCCTTCTTTTTCCTCTTCATTTTGGATAAATCATAAGTTTTCAACCTGCTCTCATTTGGGCATTTTTCATCCGATTAAAAAAGTTCCCCAAACCCTTGCCGTTCTAACGAGCCATTTCTTGAATCTGCATCTTGAACTGTTAAGTCGTGAGAGGCTTTTGTTCGAGGTGTGCGTCTCTCATACAATATCAATGGAATGTGGGTGCGTGACGTCTCCAAGTCAAATGTGTGTGCGTGAAAAGTGCATTTTTCTTAAAGGGACAGTGAGATACTTTTAGTTGATGTTGATTATGGTTAACTTCCACATTTCTTGACCGATTCCAGTCGTTTAAATTTTAAACTGTTCAGCTCATTTACAAGAGTCAGCAGTCCCATTCAAAATTTCCGCGGGAATTTTTCTAGTTAACTATTTTACTCGAAATTGTCTTTAAAAAAAAATCCATTCTTTCAATATTGAGGCAGCATAATGCCGCAAGGCTCCTGCAAAAATGAGGAAGTAGTGGAGTTAAACCACACTTCTCAGATAGCTGGAATGTTCAAGAGTTAGTAGATGTTTCTCAAATCTATTTTGAACTCTTTGAATTGGTTAATAATGTGTGGCCATGATTTGTGAAAAAATATAAAATTTATCGTGTTTGGACACATTGAGTTTCCACCCAATAGTGACAATATGTGACTTGGCCTCACCTCTGGAGTAGGAAAAGTGTCCTTCACTTGAGCACACTAGCCAAATGCACTTGACTTTAGGGACTTTTCGTCTGACATGAGGCACGATCTAAATCTGTGCAGGGGCGGGCTAGACTTTGTTTTGATATTTTCCCAGACGTATGCAGTTTGGCACAGTTTAATAATGGCATTTTGAATCATTGTCGCTGTGAACAAGTCTAACTTGATTCACGACCAATAGAAGCGGCTCTCATTTCCTTTAAAGTCAGTGTGCGAGAGCCGCACAATCCTTGATATAGCGGAAGGGGAACTGATTTGCTGGAATCCATACAAGTATGTTTATAAGGAACTTGAGTACACCCTTACAGTCATAGTTTAAAAAGCAATGACACAAGTTGTATGCACGAAGGAAATGGTGCATTCCTTTATCGATTGTTTCTTCATTACATGCTGCCTTTTGGAATAGGGAAGAGTAGATAGGAGCAGGCTAATGCGTGTGCGCACGTGCATTCTTGTAACAGCTCATTGGTCACGGTGGACTCATAAAGAGCTTTACTGGTGCCATTATGCATTTTTGATGGCGAGCAAAGCGACTGATGAAAAGCCATTTCACATTTAAACAAGAACAGATGCACAATTGCGGGGGTTGACATGAAAACGCATGTTGTTTCACTGCACATAGCTGGCGCGTGTTTAGCTTCATTTATTTGGCTAACAAACCAGTAGCAAGCACTCGGGTTTAATCCCATGAGACAAGAGTGTTCGCTTTGAGCGTGACATTAATCTTTGAAACGTTTGCTTGATTAAATCAGCTCTTATTGTGCAGAGTCTTCAATTATTTAACATGAAAGGAAAATAGTAACTCTAAATCTCTCTATAGGCTTGAGACTACAGTATATAACAATTATTCATCGGTCAGAGCAGTCAGATATTTGCATTGTAACGTTAGATTAAAAAACAAAATACTAGAAACTTTTGTCAGTATGATGAAATGCAATTCTACACTAATAGATTTTTTTTTTTTTTAAATTGAATATGCAGTACCAGTCAAAAATTTAGAAACACCTTTGCCTTCAATAATGTGAAACTACTTTTACTTTTTAACCTTTGGATTGTGGGCACTGGTAAAGAAAGATTTTTTTTCTTTAAAAGCTGAGAATCCAGAAAAATATATACATAAAATAAGAAAACTGAAATAATGCTGTTTAAAAAAGCAAGAATTGCTTAACATTTTGAAATAAAAACAGTTGTAAACATGGTGTAAATGTATCAGTACAACTGTATATGATTAACTTTGCCTGTGCAGTTGTTGAGAAACTGGGTATCCAGAGAAAATATAATAAATTGTAAATAAAAAAAACTAAAACAAATACATACTTAGAATAATGTAATTATTCAATGGTATTATTTGAAATGTACTGTATGAATATTATTCTCAATATTTCACTTTTTAACTGCAGGACTGGGCACAAAAGTCTGACCGGGAATTTCATGCGGTGCGGGACGGTACTTATTCTGCCGGGGACATGCCCCCAAAAATGGTGGTAGTGGGAGGCTGAGATTGGGATTTATTAATTGGATTGTTGCCATGCTTGCCCTAGTTTGCCCATGTTGCCCATTTGCAATAGACGACTGAATCCATGCAATATACTGTAACATATTCAGACACCTAGACATCACATCAGTATGTTATATGGAGTGCTTATGGCGAATCCTATTACACTTTGAGTTCCCTTGCGTGTGTTGGAAGAAATTCAGGATAAAACTCTGTCTGCTTTAAGTCTTGGCAGAGGTTTTGACGCTATCTGTAGAAGAATTCCAGAAATGTTACATCTCATGCATTCCCACATTACACTACACAGGTGTTGCTTAAGTCGCTTCAAGGTAAAAAAAAAAAAAAAAAAAAATATATAAATAATGCAAGTTGACAAAAAAGAACTATAAATCTTTTGAAGACATTTGCAAACAAATAAAGTCGACTTTTTGCAACAAGGATTTAAGAGGGGAAGACACAGTGGATAATCTCTCTCCTGTGAATTTGTAGAAGAGGTAACCTGAAGGACAGGCAGCATTCCTTTTTTTTCTTTCATTTTCACAAGTGATTCTCAATCTCAGCATGCTTCATCCTGCCCGCTGCCGCCATGACAGATGCTGTAGAATTGAATATAGATTTCAGCCAGTGAGGAAGGTGTTGTCTGATGAATCTCAATTTGCCGCCGTCCATGTTTCATAGCCACCTCAATGGGTGGTAGCTGGCGGGTAGGGGGCTTTGTGGACGAGTGGGCTAGCCTGTCATTTGCCTGGATGATCAGAATGATGATCACTACACTTTACATTGCTTTATATTTCATTCGTTTTATCGCCACGATTGTCCAGGGGGGGTTAAAAGAGAATGTGTGTGTGTGTCATGTTATTAATATGCTACACGATGCGCAAGGAGCAGCAGTAGCCCACTGTAGAAATATCGTACCTGCAGGGTGGGGGCAACAAATCGAAAGGCTTTCTCTTTGGTAGGGGCAGATGTGGTCTATTTATAGCACCATCTGATGTATGCATAATGTTGCACTAAAAAACAGACTGTGTGTCTTTATGATGGAATCTTGTTGGATCAAAGAGGGAAACTGTCCTTTTTTGTGTTGAATTGAGTGTGCTGGAAAACCAATGGCAAAGTCTGTATGTAATTGTTGTATGGGTAATAATCACAGGCCAATTGGTCTGCTTGCTATTTTATCTATAAGACACCATTTTCTTGATCTAATTTCATCCTGGCTTCTTGCTAGATACTCACGTTTGCGGTTGGAGGCATTCTTATGCAATGTCTGCCATCTACTGGTAAACACTGGCATTACAACTTAAAACTGCTCCACTACAGTAAACATTTTTTTTTTAATGGTTGCCAATTGCCTGGTACTGTAGCAATCTTCTAATATATCTGTTTTTAAATATATCTGTTGTATGACATACAGTAGCTATCACATCTCTACCTATCCATCCATCCATCTAAAGCTACTGTGTATTTCAATAAATTATATTTAATATACCCATCTATCATCACTTAAAGCAATGCCTCTAAAAATCTCGATCATTAATTCTTCCATGTTAAAGCAGATGAATGACACATTTCAGATGTATTTCTTTTGAATCATTGACACAGTCCACTTGCATGTTTTGAGGAGCTGTCAAATTTTCCCACCATGCTGAGCCCATACACAATGATGAAAATTCAAAACGTCATTTTATTATTTTTGATCTATCTTCTACGAAGGTTCCAAATTGACAGGAATCACACCAAAGGCTCTATTTCCGTGATTGGCGTAAATCCTGCATGGCTTGTAGCGTATCTCTGATTTATGTTGGTTATTTTGCAGATGAGCACAGGCTTAACCAATCAAAGCAGCTCCTTTCATTCCCTTTAAAGTGATGCGGTAGTTGTGCACTATGGTCTTGCCAGAAGCACATCTGAACCACGAAACGTAGACATGGTATCAGCAGGCGTAAGTTTTAGATTGACATTCTACCACCAAATTGTCACTGCCGGGTGCATCTCAAGACACTCCTTCTGTTGCATCGGCTCACCTAGCTTGGCTGAAATTTGCAAATGTGCAGCAAGACAGGGTCTTGTCAGTTTCTACTTCACAGTGCAGATGCTCTGTCTACAAAAATAGAGTTTCAAAACTCTTGGGACTGTACAGGTTGATCTTGGAAGGAGTTTATGGAATGGTCAAAATGATCCTCAAATGCCCATTTAAAACAACAACAACAAAAACTAAAACAACAAACTGAAACAAAACTGCCAGACTTCCTGTTAGTTCTACAGACTGGGTTCTTGAGACATTTTTGTGGGTCATGGTAGACATTAATGCCAAATTGTATTTATTTTTTTACCAAAACTTTCAGACTTCTTGTGTCTTTTTAGGTATGGCTTTTTGTAGGTCTAAAACTTGGGGCCTTAATAATGCTCTATTTTGAGTGACACTGTCAGAGGTATTACACGGTGCAGTTGTTTGTTCTGTAGACTGCCACGCATCAAGTCTCCCGTCAGGATGTATTAACGACAATTTAATCAATGTTTTAGTCTGTTGCAAAGTGCAGCATATCATCTTAATAACAGCATGTGCAGACCATAATAGGAGGCTTAATGTGTTTATTAGACACGGAAAAGGTTAAGAGACAGGAAGCGGTATGCTTCAGTGGTGACATGTGACACCTACTTGATGTGTAGGAGTGATGAATGTGATTTAATAGCACACATTAACTTCCCGAAGACCCTTTTTAATTTTCCCCATAATGTGATCTGGCATTTGCTTGTCCCCAGGCCTAATGACTTTATTTGCCGTAAAGATGTATTCATGGGGTTTTATTCATAATCTTGAAAACAAGACAAAAACGTTGAGCAGGCCGGTTAAATTGTTTGTCATCATAATTCATAGATGGTTTTCAAGTGATTAGACTGTAAACAAATGCATGAGTAAACATAGTTTTTGGGACTCCATTTTTACTATTATGCAGTATACTGTACAGCTGGTGTTGTCCTAGTTGAAGGATTGTGCTTTGAACATTATAACGTTGACCCGTTGGTTGGTCGGTCTGGTATCCTTCACTGCAGGGACCTTATTTATCAAGCATGCGCATACAGAAGTGTCCGTAAAGTGTATATACGAACATTCCCACACGAAGTATGGGATTTATCAGTCTGGACTTATATGGACTTATACGTAAGGAAGTGCCTAATTTTACCCGCAGCTCTGACCATATATATATATATATATATATATATATATATATATATATATATATATATATATATATATATATATATATATATATATATATATATATAAAAGCTTATGGTAGATGTAAGATTTTTGTTGTTGTGGCTCTTACTAGCCGAGGATGGCCGTGGCCTCTGAGTTGGTGATCAAAAAAACAAGCTGGAACCAGGTTTGCGAGCTCTTGTTTTTTTTTCTGTAATCACCCTGCACCATTGTCAGCAGGGAATCCCCTCCTCACATACAACAGGCTTTTTTTCTTTTCCCCAAACAGATTACTGAAATCCTCTTACAAAGTGGTGGACTCAACCACCAACCTTAAATGAAGGGTGACCCCGCTCATATACAAAACCCTTTAACGTATACATAACTGGGAAAAATATATGCGGTCAAGTTGTGTTTTTGCAAATCATGTTAATAATTGTCAAATAAACATTGCTTCACAAAGGAAAGAAGAGTATCCCATTTCCTCTCCCCTGGATGTCACTTGAGACAGTCCAGTGAGTCCAATCAACGGGAATGAGGTGCACCTGGCCTGCACTCGCATGGACGCGCCTCCCTGCTCCACATCTTTCCAGTGAGGGAGGGTGGATCGCTCCCTCACAGTAGAACTTTGAAATTACAGATAGAACGGCTATACCACGGATAGGCAAGGCTGCAGTCCTGCATGTTTTCGGTGTCTCCTGCCTCCAACCCAGGTGTTTCAAATCATCAGCTCATAATTACGTTCTGCAGGAGCCTCTCAGCTGTGTTCGAGGAGGTGAGACATGCAGGACTGCGATTCTCTAGGACCGAACTTGCCTACCCCTGGGCTATACGGACATCACCAACAAGCCCAAATTTAACTTCATTGTCTTTAGGAAGATTCTCCTGGTGATGATGTTGACACACATTCATTGCTTTTGTGGGCTCCATTAAAATGTGGCTGAACAGATTTGGCCCCTGGCCTTGAGTTTGACACCTACGCTTTACAACTCTTGTCAAAAAAGTGTCCTCCACAATACACAAAGGCCTCTCCACATGCCCGCTACTCTCCCTCTCTCTGTGTCTCATAATGACTTCCTTCATCTAGGCAGCAGGATAAAACACAAGCGTGTGGCGATTATGTAAAAAGGCGTGCCCGACTTGGTAATGTGATAATAAGAGCAAGACAGCTATCTGCTTCCTGGTCCAAAGACAGAGAGAGGACGTGGCACGTCCGAGTCGGGACGTTCTTGTTAAAATTACTCTTGACACGGCATGCTATTAGCACACCGTTATGAGTTCAAGGACAATGGCGGTCCAGCTTTTTTTTTTTGCTCATTTATCTGCCGGATCCTCTCGTTAAAGCCTGGAGCCGATTCCTTACAATGACTGCAGAATATTGATGAGATGCATTTGAAGGAGCCATTTAACTGAATTCATAATCCCCCACCTTTTTGTCCGCCCTGGATATTCATGGGCAGCAGAAGGCCATTTGACAATCTAACGTGAAAAATCACCTCTTTATGTTTCTGCGCACACCTTGTTCGATTGTAGTCATTTACATATAACAGAAAGCACTCAGTCTTAAAGGATATATATTATGCCATTCTTTAAAATGGTTCCCACATATCTCAATAAAATAAAACCTTCTCTCAAACTACACAAAAGATCAAGTATTAGGGAACACTTAATATTGACAATCTACTTGTCATGCACTGGGTGCAATTACTCGATTTTGGGCGGGAGCATTGACAGGGGTGTTTTTTTCTGTCTCACACAAGTGCAGAGTATGGTGTTTCTTACCACGATAATCCCAAGCAAGCAGCAAAGCAAAGGGATACTGACTGTTGCCAGTACAGTATAGCAGCTTTGTCAGTTACCAAATTCCCCGACTGCTAGTTCCCACCAACCCCTCAAAGCCCACCAGTTGACAACTTTGCAGAACCTTTGATGCAAAGGATTTAATTATCTTTTCAAACCAACACACATTTCCACATCATATGGCATGGAATAGGCCTACAACACTCGAGGTCCCAGGATAGTCCAGTAAGCCCCAACAATATAAAATAAGGAGATGAGGGAGATGCTTGTTCACAGTTGTTGTTCCAGGTAAGGTCCACATAGGTGGACCCCAAGGTAGTTGTTGCTGGAGACCACTTCCACTGATGCTCCTCTGATGTGCAAGGTGGGGTGAGTTGATGTCAATTCTTCCTTTAGTCCCCCACCATTCCCTTGGTCTTCTTCACATTGACATCAGCATTTTGTTTATCTTTGCACCAATCCTCCAGATGTTCTAGCTCCTCTCTGTACTCTGACTAATTGTTGTTCATGACATGTCCCACTACAAGCTTCACTAAATGACAACTCGTGATTTTTGTAGAGCAGTCATAGGTCAGTTGTGTAAACAGCTGGGGGATAAGTACACAGCCCTGAGGATGGCCAGGGTCACAATTTGAGTATGTGGTAAGTGCTAACACTGTTAGCTAATGCTAATTTAACACTACGGCTATACTTATTTTTTGGCTATGACATACTTTTTCCATCCATCATGTCCGTTGCTAGAAAAAAGTTAATTTTTGCTCATCCATCCATCTATCCATCCATCCATCCTACCTACCTGTCAGCTAATGTCAATCTGTGCTAACAATGCTGCAGATCAGCTTTTGTCTTTGACATGATAATGTTTATGTTTACTCAGTCATTTGCTTAAAGAATGGCAGATCTCTGCTCGTCTTAACTGCCAAGTCATGGTGGTAGTGGTGTGTCGTGCAGTATTAGGGAATATGATGTTACAGACAGATTTTTGGAAATGGGTAGCCACAAAAGATTGACTTAGTTGTTTGACTTAACACTTGTGGGTGGGCTAGTACTAAACAATTTGTATACAAGCCATTAAAAAGTCACTTTTCCATAACATGTCCCATTTAAATGATGGATGATCAGCCAGTTGTTTTGGCACGTGACAGAAAACACCATTCAAAAGTGAGCCTAATTCCGTTTGGAGCAAGGCATTATCGCAAATGATGCGACTTAATCAGGCAACAGCAAAAATCTGCCGCCTCTTGCTCCTGTGAAAAATGGCAAAACGACTCCCCTGCCTACCACAAGTCTGGCCTTGATTCCCAAGGATGCATTAATGCATCAATTGCCACCTGCCGTCAAGATGCGACCCCCCTGTTACTATGATGCTCTGCACTCTGTAAAAAATAAAAAAATAAATACCCTAACGCGCTCGGGCCACCTGGAGGCCGTAACAGACGCCACATCAGCAATAATGGCCAGCAAACTGGGGGAACAGATTGCCGCTCTCTTCTTCTTCAGCGTCACTTCAGTTTTTCAAATTGTGTTCCAAAGAAAATGGTTACGATGTGAACTGGCAATGCTACTCAAGTTGGCAGCGCTCCAATTCCACTTAGCACATCCCTCCACAAAAATAAACTAAAAGAATTGCAGTTAACCCCATCTAGCATGCATCACTGTTCACATATTTACATTATTATTCTGCGGCGCTTATCCCAGCTGTTGAGCAATTCTGAAAAACTCACCCTTTTCAAGATTTTGTGCACTCTTAAATGCCATACAATGGCACCAAATCCCAGTCAATAGGAAGGTTATTTGTGTCAAGGAAGTATGCCCTTACTGAAAAGTAGTATACTTAAGGTACATAATATAGACTATACTTAACTCATTCGCTGCCATTGACGGCTATAGACGTCAAAAATTCATTTGAAGTATTTCTATTTAACATTTTTTTCCATTTTTGTTAACAAGAGTATGAAAACCTAGACATTTTGTTTGTACATTTAGAACAGATGTAAAATTTGTGATTAATCGTGAGTTAACTAGTGAAGTCATGTGATTAATTATGATTACAAATTTTAATTAATTTACGAACAAATACTAATAATCTTTTTTTTTAAAGAAAAGATTATTAAAAAAATATCATAAATTGTAATTAATCGCATGACCTCACGATTAATCCCAATTTTTATATCTGTTCTAACACAGTAAAACAATTCTAGGTTTTCAAACTCTTGTTAACAAAAGTGGGAAAAAATGTTTTAATAATAAAAATTGTTAAAATTAATTTTTGACGTCTATAGCCGGCAATGGCAGTGAATGAGTTAATTATACCTAAGTTTATTCTTCGAGTGTACTTATTCTTGTACAAAAAAAAAGTTTACTCCTTTGGACTAAATTGGAACATTGCTGATTAGCTTGAATGGTAGTTTGAAACACCTGTGTTGGCTGTGGGAGACATGGAAAACAGGCTGGAAAGGGGTACTTGATGACCGCGGTTGAAATATATCTGCATTGTCAACCCATGTTGTTACCAGTAAATAGGAGAGAGTTTTTGCCACAAGTGTAACCCTTTGCACTGTTGAGTTTTGAAGGCATATTTAAGTGTTTGGGGATCATAGTGCTGGGCAAAATTTCAATTTTTAATTTTTTGCTGATTTAGACTCCTTTCCCCCCCACAAGAAAAACATGGAATTTTCTTGGGGGTTATCCCATGTTCTTAGTTGTTATAGTAGACGTCAGGATAATATGGCTGTAACGTGTTGTAAACTTATCAAGCTTATATGCAACATTTTTAACATCATGCAATTCAACTTGTGATTGTGATTGGTTAGTTAATAATAATAATAATAATAATAATAATAATAATGATACATTTAATTTATTAGCGCCTTTCATGACACCCAAGGACACTAAACTAAGACAATTAAAAGCAAACCCCAAAATTAGGGCAGAAATATATATATATAAATAAAAAAATAAATAAAAAAGGCCTAAAATCAATACAGTAAAAAGGAGAGACTGGCAAGAAACGTTAAGTGCAGTAGGCAGTCCGGAACAGGTGTTTTTTTTAGTCTTGATCTGGAAGAGAGAGAGTTACTGTTGCTGAGGTCCGGTGGGGCAGAGCGACCAAAGACTCCGCCCCCCATGGTGCTGAGGCGGTCTGGGGAAACAGAGGGATGAATGGAGGAGGAGTATCTGAGCGAGCGACCAGGGATGGACACTTGTAGATCAGACAGGTAGGGAGGGGCGAGGTCATGGATGGCCATGTAGGTGAATAGGAGAAGTTTGTAACTGATGCGATATTTCACAGGGATCCAGTGGAGGTTCTGGAGAACAGGGGTGATATGGCAGTATGTGGGGTTCCGCGTGATGATGCGGGAGGCAGAGTTTTGGACCAGTTGGATTTTATGGAGATACTTTTGGGGAAGGCCGAATAGGAGGGAATTGCAATAATCTGAACAGGAGGTGACAAGGCTGTGGACAAGAATGGCAATGGTGTGGAGGGTGAAGGAGGGGTTAAGTTAAGATCCAATCATAAACCAGAAGTGTTGACATCATCCAAATTATGCATTTTATTGGTTTAGACACGCAGATGTCATGTCCACCATCTAAGGGGCTGAAGGGGTTTTAATATAGGCAATTATATAAAAAAAATATATGAGGTGTCAACTAGTCATACTTGTTTACTGTTTGCTGTAGGGTACGATTCCTATCCCCACGGAAAGCAGGTGTTTAATGTATTTATTCAACAAGTTCCAAGCGTCTTCTAAAATGTTTTTGCGTTAATCTTGGCTGTTTCTGTTATCTTTCATGTTTGCTATACTAATATTAACTACCAGAAGACTTTTGTTTTCCCAGTTAAACTATTTAATGGATGCCAAGATGATCAAGTACATGGGTTCGTGGAGCCCTTCAACCACACAGGTGCCGAAGAAGGTGTAATATGCCCAAAATTATTCCTGTCCTTATAGTTTCTTAGCCACGCCCACATAGGAGCGGGGTAAAACCTAACAGTGTGCTGGAATTTCTCTATGTGTTATTCCACATGTAACCAGTGTTTACTGGTTTCAAATGGTAAGTGTGCCAAATGTGGCCATTGATAGTGGAAGAAGACCGTTTAAGGTAATTTTGGCCATTTCATGTTGTACTGCACTTCAAACTCGTCCTATTGTTTGGTGGCTAACAAATATCAACTTTGTATGCTAGCAGCACTAAAAAGCGAAGAAACAGTCTCATTGTGTGTAAGTGGAGCCTGGTGGGAAAGTTTGATGACTCGCCATAAAAGCAATGCAATAACAGTTTCTTGGTTAGGAATATTTGCTATAAAAATGTGACCATCAAATGTCCAAACAGCGAGCTTCTTTGGAAACACTATTGATCGTCATTATAGCTTAAAAGCCTTGCTATCATTCTCTCTGTTATCTTTGTGCAGATCAAGACTGAGAATCGGGGCAACTGCAGTGAAGGAGACGAGAAAGAGCAGGCCATGGCTGAGGGGATGATTGCTTCTCAAAGTGGTAAGCACAAGTTAGATACTTGCTGGCGATTTTTTTTTTTTTTTAAATGTGGTTGTTTTTTTTTCACTCGTGTTCGTTTAAGGTGATTGAATCCCTTTTTTGCCTGACTTGTGAAGCTTTTTAAGTGAGGCAGAGAAGGACAAAGTAGCACAGGCGTTAAACTGAGGTCAGACTGACACGCTTGCTTCTTCTTTATTCACTTGCATGTCTTGAACTTCAGCTCACCAAAGAAGCTTTTTTTTCCTCCTCCCATTTCGTATATTTGAAGCAACTGCACTTGGTATAAAATGACTAATGCTGCCTTTTTTGGACCCGCAGCACTTCGCCATGAAATCATGAGATGATGGGATTTCTTGTAAACAGGCTGACTTTTGAGCATGGTGTATAAGAATGTTACAACTGCAGCATGTGGCTAGAATTTTTTGCTCCACGATTTGACCTTGTTATCGTGCCTCAAAGTGAGGCATTGGCATCATTGCGTGTGTCTAGATAGAATGGCGTCAATGCACAAAAAGTCTGACACTGTCAAATGGTGGACTTAAGCCTGGGAAAAATGGCAACTCACATTAAGAATGGCATTAGATCATTAGAACGAGGGGTGGGAATCACACAATTCATCTTCACATATGTTGCTAATGATAGCAATGGTTTCACAATACAGCAATTGTGTTTTAGTCTCCCAGGTGGGTCCTAAAAAGGTTCCTGACTTTGTTCTTGACTTGGATTTTGACTGTTTTCTGACTTACTTTCTTATTTGATTCTTGACTTAGTTCCCTAAAAGAGTAGGTGCTTGTCTGGCACCACAACATTTGGCTCTGTAGGTTTTCAAACTTCAGCCCGTGACGCCGCTTATAACTGAACAACATGAACTTTGGTGAGCTTGTCTGTCATAAATAGACCAATCAAATAGTCCAAAAATGCACTAGAACCACTTGTGTTTCTATGTGGGAGATTTTGTGGGATTGCTTCCAAATTAGAACAAGGTATACTCGGCAGATGCTAAATTGTGAGGCAATTTGACTTTTCGCCAATTCAGACTAGGCATGTAAAAAATATATATGGAAGGAAGTGGGAAATTTCCAAGGGTCCTTCAAATGCTAATTTAAGAGATTAAAAAAAAATGCTTCCAAATTTAAACTGCATATAGAAGGGACCATCACTCTTCGCGATGGGATATGAGCCTTGTTTCGAATAGGTAAAATCTGCTGGATTGCTGCACCTCCCAACCACACACCCCCTAAAAGAAAATATTAATAATTGCCTATAGATTCCACATGATGGCGGCAAAGCTCTACTTTTGTCTAAATGAAGCTATGGGCTTGTGAAGCCCCTTGAAACTATTTTGTGAATAAGGGCTTGACCTGACTTCAACATCATTTTTTGGCATGAAGATAGCACAATATTGCAGCAAAGCAATAGTTTTATTGCTTTGGCCTGAGTGCAAAACAGTAAATAGGTGAGTTTTTCCAGTAAAATCGAGAACAGGTTTGTCAAATCAATGAGCAAACTTCTGACTTTAGCAAATACTGACTTGTGAATTGGAAGTTTGCAGTTTTGGTTTGAACCATCAATTTTAGATGAATTTTAAATAGTAAAGTGAATTTCAAAAAAATACTCACTTAGCAACATGGCATTTGGCAGTATCATAAGTGGAACAACAAAAAAAGTCTTAAGAATTTATGCCTTTAAATGAACAAGTCTGCATTATAATTTTAAGTGGTCTTTTTTTTTTTGCACTCTTGAATGTAGGCCATATTCATTAAGACAATAATAAAATCACCAGAAATCAGAATCTTACAGTACATCAGAAGTTATCAGATAAAGGACCGAAGCAATATTATTATTATTATTATTTTTGATTTATGAAGCACTTGTAGACATGTCAGATCTTCATGTCAGTTATCAGATTTTTCATGGTCATATAAACAGCAATTTTTCTGAAAACTGATGGAACTAATACTCTAATAGACCTGTACAACATTTTCTGTGCAAAGCAGCAGTCGAGGCACGTCCGATCGCAGCTCAGCGGTCCCACGCGAGACTTTTAATTGCACGAATCAGTCTAGTGTGTCCGCCAACATGAGATCTGCTGTTTTCTTTTATTGTTTTTCTCTTGGCCCACACATCAGTCGAATGTAGTCTGATTAGATCTGCCGTCACATTTTCACATCTTAAAAGGGAATAATGAGGCTTGAGAGCGAGCCTGTGGAATCAATGTTTTTTTCCCCACTTTGAAGAGGCTGACATGTAAATGTTACCTAGCTGGGATTTATTTGTAAATACTTGATGACATCTTTCTGAGACAGTTGAAATCCTAAAGGGGATACACTAGCTAAAGTGACTTTTTAATTGTTGGGATACAATTAGTTATAGTACTGCCTGCCTACCCATGAAGTGTGAAATCAAGCAACCATGTACTGTAAATCTTTTATCTGAGTTGCCTATTTCTGAAAATGTTTTTGTAATAAGCAGCACATATTTGATTTTGGGGAAATCTGCACACTAATTGATAAGTTTATTCTGGCATTTTGGTGATGAAGTGCTGCTTCCACAAAAAAAAAATGCTTTCCTTGCTGGGTAGCTGTAATTCTTGACTCTTGGTATATTTAGATGAAAACAAACTCAAATTGATATTATTAAGACACCTGGAACGGTTTAAACTATGAAAAAGCATGCATAATGTCTCATATTAAACCCTCCTTTTGCATTCATTTCACATGAACAGAAATAATGTTTTTGGTTCAATTTGGCCTTTATCCAGAATCTGAATCAGAAACATCAAATTTAATACTTCAATAATAACAATAATAATAATATAATATTTAGATAGTTTGCACACTACAGATTACAATTACAGTAATTCACGTGCTGCATGTTGACAGTGTTTTATCCCCTTTCTTTGGTAAACCAAAACATTAATGGTTCAGTGTTGCCTGCAGTACATTTAACAATATTAAGTTGAAAACACTGCAACGCTATTAATAACTCTTCAGTCAACATGCTAGAAAAGAGTGTATTATAAATTAAACAGTCTGCCCTATTTTAACCCCTTATGTCACTGTTGTGTTAATACTCTACATTTTTCTAACACATACTGAAAGCTATTTTTAATGAATTGTTTACAAACTTTAAAATGGATCAGTTTGACCAGCAACATAAACAGAGGGTTCATTTTAGAGTTGAATATGTATTATGACTGCCTATTGTGTAATAAAGTAGACAGTTGCACGATAATCATCGAAATGAAGTGAAAAAAAAAAAACGCCATAGCATTCATCTTGTTGTTATTCCGCTACTACTTCTCCACACACACACACACATCTCATTATTTTCTCCACTCGAGCTTATTGATTCATCATTACTTCCTACCAAACATATTATGGCTCCAGCACAAGTGACACCAAATTAAATTTGCTAAATAGAAGTTCTGGCCAGTGTTTTGAGGGCTAACGTAAATGATGTTGTAAAAATGCCTTAAGTTTTAATGTGAGGCAAAGAAAAAAAAATGTTTTAACTGTAAATAGCGACATATTGAATGACATTTTAATAAGTGAATGTTAAAAAAAAAAAAACATGCTGGCAAGAAATGCTCCAGTAAATGACAGAAGCTGCAACATCAATATTTGTCTAAAACTAAAACTAATGATGCAAACAAGTCAGTAGCTGACAAACAAAATGTTGCATTATTTGTTTTCTCCAAATGAGTTAACAAGTTTGACGTAGCATCAAATAAATATCACTAGCCAGAGGCTGAGCTGCACTGTGTTTGTTTACGGAGCACACCTGTGACTTCATGTCCCTTTGCCATAACGAAAAACCCATGCATGTAATTAAAAAAGTGGCATCTGGTGGTCGTTTTCTGATCAAAGCACAGTGCTGATGCCAGATGATAATTTGCTGGACACTCTGTTTCGTATATTTGATTGAGGCAGAGAGAGGAAAACTGGTTTAAGCCACCAAAATCTAATACTATAATTAATTATTTATTACACTAATTGTTAAATCACGCCTCAGATTTACACAGCTGCAATTTGAATGAGATAGTGTTTAATTGCTTTGCCAGGCAATTAGCTCTTTTCACTTCAAATGATAAATGTCACTAAAATGCACTATTGCCAGTAATGTCGTTGTTTTGGACTACATTCTCTGATTGCTGTGTATCCATCTATATACTGTGTGTATATTTTCGGCACAAGGTTAGACAACATGGAGCACTTTTTTTAAACTTTACTTGCTGTCAAGAGTGACGGAGATGAGCTTGATATTTGCTGAGCGAACCTTCGTGACCGCGCGTGTCGTCATCTTCTTCGCCAATCTTGCGTCTTGCGATGGCGCTGTCAGCCTTGGTGGCCTACTTTAGCTCTGATGGACGTCCATCTCGGGTCTCTCAGCCAAATAACAGCAAGGCAAACAACATTTTCAATTCCAAGTGGCATGTTTACCTTTTTGTTTATTTTTGATACTTGAGTTTTAATGATGGATACATTTTGACAAGAATCTACATGTTGGTAAATTATGTGTGTTGTGCGGTGAGGAAATAGAACTCCAAAGTGTCATGCAGTTACTGTAATGAAATTGTGTCTTGACAATTATTCCTGATTACCGCCACCTTACACAATAGAAATAAGCAGCAATGCTAGAAACAATCCACAGTCAAAAAAGTCCAGGGTATGATCAAACACTTGAATGGGCACATCATATATTTGACTTCATTAAAAAAAAAAAAAAAAAGTTTGCATGGTTTAAATGAGGGAGCTAATCAGTTATTTTGTGTGAATGACATTATTTGCACTTCTCAGTTTTTTTAATATCATTAACTTTTTACTGTTTATGAACTTGACTATGAATTTCTCAATGGGTTCGTTTTAACCAGCATATTAATATCAAACCTATGAACTTGAAATGTTCACAAAAGGGCTTTTTTTTTTAAGTCCGGTGATTAAAGCATGCTACTGAATTTTTGGGCTAACCTAGCATTGTTTTTTTAAAGAAAGAAAAAAAATTGATATGACAAACACAAAATTGCATTTGAGGTTGATGCAAGGAAATTCTATGTGCGACGGGCCTGACCGGGATACGAAGCGGCACCCGCCCGCCTAGCTCCCTCGGTGGTAGGGGCTGTACGCCGTGCACACACATTTTCTTTTCATTTGTGCTTCTTCCGTGCGGCAAACTATCAATCAAAATACCAGCGTTTTAGTATTAGTCCCGCTCCACTTGATTTTCGGGTTATCAATGCCCAACTCAACATTAGCTTCACACGCACGATTGTTTTGTTCACGTGGGCTCTGCTTGCTACAATCTGGATAAAAGAGCAGAAGCGGCGTCTGGAACGGACTGCTTGTATATGAGTTCTAATATCGGAGATTTTGGATGTAGACCGATAAAATCTGATACTGTTTTTTGGCTGATTATCAGCCCAATACCCCTAGTTTCTGTTTATTTCTATTGGTAAAGGTGGCAGTTGTCACGATTTACTAGTTAGAGGAGCATTTTTTTAGAGGGACATGGTTCAAGGATGAATACATTAGGAAATTTAATTTTTTAAATTTAATTAAACAAAAAATCTTTATCAATACCAATGACATATAGCGGCAGGCAGAACAGTTAAAATTAAACCATTGCCATTCATACAACCAAATAATATCTATTGTTTAACAAAATAGAGTAAAGGTGTGAGTAGATTGAGAGGAAATCACAATTATTTCAGCATATAACTTTTTTTGTGCCATTTTTTGTTCAGTAGTATGCTTTGAGATTTTCCAAATGTAAAATAAGTGCCTTGGCTCCAAAAAAAAAAAAAGAAAAGTTGGGAGACACTGAATTAGTGTACCTAATTGTATGGCTTGTGTATTCAGCTTTGATGTTTTTTTTCTTCTTTCAGTTTGCGTTCGGCGCTCACGGCCTCGCTAAGCAGCTTCTTTCTCCCCCTCCAAGACTTAATTAGGCGCCTGCTATTTTCCTGCGTGGAAAAACAACAGCCAACACAAACAAACAGACAACGGAAAGAAAAGCCACAGGGAGAAAGGAAGTGATAGGGAGAATACCCACAATGCACTCTGATATTGCAGCTTGCAGTTAAGCACAAAGACTGACTACCTGCTGTCTGCCCCCTCGCATAGAAAGGTTGATAATCCCCTTTTACGCGAGCGTGGTTCCTTCATGCATCACAGGCCTTCATTCTGCTCGGCCAACATGGCGGCCCAGCGCTAAACCAGCTGCGCATGCCGGGGAAAAAATCTAAATTGTGCGTTGCGCTCGACCTACTTGCCTGTATACGTAAATGAGCATGTGTTGATGTATTGTTTTTGCATGCAAACACAACATACATGCATTCATGAATGCAAAACACTTGAGTGATTTAAAGCTCCGATTTGCATTTGACATGTATGTGCCAAATGATCCCTGTTTACATTAGTGTGTTAGCTCATTCTGACTGCATTGCTGTAACTGCTCTGACGTTATGGTTTCGCTATAGTAATGTATGTACAAAGTGGGGGATATCACTCATAACTGGCCAAAGAGCGATCACGTGAATTAAATGACAGACGCAATACGTGTAACGTACGGTACATGTCATGCCACAGAACAAAATAATAATAAATTGAATGACTAGAACACCATTGATTTCGCAAAGTGAGAATAAAAAGGAGTATTTTCTACAATATATTAAGATGGGGTACACGCTGAACTGGCTACCAGCCAATCGCAGGCCACAAATAGACAAACCACCATTCACATATTTTATTTTAATCTGAGATTATCATCATTGTCAATTACTGAATTATTGTATAAGAGAAATAGACAGTTAATATTTCGACAACATACATTATTTTGACTAAGACTGTAGGAATGTGGTTGTGAAGGTGTGTTGGGATGAGATTGCACTTAAAATTCATGATTCTTCTGTTTGAAGTTATGATGCAGGATTTTATTTCATTGATGTGGAGCAGACTACACACAATAAACCATTTTGCTAATAATCCAGTCATATACAAAAGGCCAAAAACTGACCAAGGCCTATCTACCTTGTATTACAGAAATGGCAATGCTGGGTGGCGTTCCTAAATCATGTGATGTGGCTTTAACCAATAAAATAACAGTACAGTCACTTCTTTGCCAGACTTTACTTCATAGGCTTTGTCACAAGTGCAGAGAGAGACTTGTCATATACAGAGAGTCCTCGAGTTACAACGTACCCAACCTATGTCGTTTCGATTTTATGGCACCCCTGTGTCATCCGTAGCACCGTCTCTTTCATTAATTTCCCACAGTAATCACACCATTTTGAAGTTATTTCAAGTTGTGTTGTTGTTACCTCCAGCAACGGGCGTCCATCAAGCAGGTTGGTTTGCCACCAGGCGCATCACATTTCCGTGTTTTAAGTTTCCATTAGCTCCACTTTGCCATCCGTCAGCAATAAATGTCCGTGCGGAAACACGAAATATTGGTTCCGGCAATTTCCGGGTGGCGCAAATACGTTTTTTAAAAATTACTGTACAAAGTATTTTGATATCGACTTTAACGGTGAAATCCGACGAAGTTGAAATTCGGGTTACATCGCCAGTGTAGGAACGGAACTCAAGGACTCCCTGTAATTACTATAATGTGATCATACCTAACCAGTTTTTCATGATAACTGCCACCATACACTATATAAATAAACAGAAGCACTAGAAATAATCTAGTGTCAAATAACAGAGGTGGGCAGTTCCGTCTCCCCTCTGGCACTGTCGCTGACGCATGCTCACATTTTTGGCAAGTGCTTTATGACGCGAAGCCTCGAAACAATACACACACTGAGAAAGATCTGTACTGACCCAAATCAACGGACGAAAACTTGCTTCAGTTGGTGCTCAGTCCCATACTTGCCAACTTTCCCGATTCACGCAGGAGACTCCCAAATTTCAACCTTATCTCCCACTTGGCTCCCTATCAGTCGTTTTCCCCGCTAATTTCCAGATTTTACAGTGAAGTAAACCGCTTACAATGTGGGGAATATTTGACACAATAACTGGCAACCCTGGCCTGCTTGCACGGTAAGCAGCCGGTTACGAGACTTCCTCTGGAGGCAATGATAGTCAAGAAGCCTTAATTCTACCCATAGTACTTCCAAGATTCTAGTGGCAAAGCAGTTTTCATAAGTTTTCTGAGGGCGGTCAGTTTTCAGGCCAGTCAACGTCGGTCAGTCGCCGCTGTCGACGAATGCATGCCAGTCGTCTCATCTCTCACTTTCCCCCACCCTTCCCCCTTAACTCTTTCACTGCCACTGACGTTTAAAGACGTCAAGTAAAAACCTACGGAGCACTGCCAATGACGTCAAAAGACGTCATCCAATGATTTTTTTTATTTATTTTTGAAACGGGTAGAGGAAACCCTTCCGCATGTCTGGTGAAAGTTTCCAGTCTGTCTGTTGTGCCTAATGACTATTTTTGGCCCCTAGAGGGCAGCGATGACTCTCTTTTGACAAGATCGGGTGGGCGTCAGTAGAGGCGGAGCTAGAGCGTCGAGCAGGAGATGAGAATGGAAGACAAAGGAAAAATGGCGGCCGGTCGCGAGGAGCTCACGCCCGAGCCGTTTTTTTCAAAGACCAAAAGCATCGCTGAAAGAGCACATTGTTGACGACGATGATCATCATCGATGATGAAGATGAGGGTGGTGACTCCGTGGTTGGGAAGCATTGACGCGGCAGTAGAAGACGTTAGATGGAGCTAGATGGAGGAGGGAACAGGCAATGGCGAGCGTTTGCAAGCAGCTCTACACTTACAAGATGAAAGGCATCGACCAACGCTAAAATAGTACATTGATGACGACGATGATCATCATCGATGATGATGAAGGTGAATCCGAGCTTGACGGCGAAATTGGAACCGCTGACGCGGCGGCTATGACGGTGTCGTAACGCGGAGCGCAACCGAGCACGCACATGCGGACGTTCGATCGGACGACGGAGAGTGCCCCGAGTCCAATGCATATTCATCGGAGGAAGTGTGTACAGTCTGCTACTTGCTTTTTATTCCCCGGAAAAAAAGCCCGTCAAGAAAGTGTAACGTTTGCACGCAAAACGGACCAATGCGAAAGTGAAAGTAAACTGTTGTGCGAGTCCTGGCGTCTCCTTGCACGCAGGAGAGCGTTACAAAAGGAAAAACTGTATTTGAAACATCCACATAATTGTAAGCAGTACCACAGTTGCACACATTTGTAAATAGTTTGTGAAATTGTTTTGTCAAATTGTTACACTGTTGAATGGAAATAAACGTATTTTGCAATCAAAAAACACTTTTTCATTGTTGGTGAAA
This sequence comes from Vanacampus margaritifer, assembly GCF_051991255.1. Classification (NCBI taxonomy): domain Eukaryota; kingdom Metazoa; phylum Chordata; class Actinopteri; order Syngnathiformes; family Syngnathidae; genus Vanacampus; species Vanacampus margaritifer. Next base: position 12,537,403 of record NC_135441.1, on the reverse strand, counting down.
GCGTTTTACAGAAGTAAAGCACTATTTAGGTGTTTGTGGCATCATTTATGGACAAAAAGAAGTGTAGAATTCACTAGAGTGCATGAAATAACATCGTTTCACAAAAAACTCTTTCTCTCCATTTTTGGTTTCAAAACAGAGAATTTCGGTGAAAGTAACCATTTTCTATTGTTGATTACTGAAGAACGGAATAAGGTAGAAACAAACTTTTTTTTTCTGATGAAAGCTGAGAGTCTTTCATTTGGTAGTATGTGTGTTTCCATAGTCCAAACACAACATTTTCTGTGGACCTTGAAAGATCACTCAAAATGCTTAAATCGGCTGGCACTGGCGACAACCCGTTTCTGAAAACGTCTGGCAGTGAAAGAGTTAATGTCGATGAATAGGATACAGTGTATGTCCGTCATCCGCAAAAATCAGAGGCAGGTATGCGGTCTGTATTTTTCGAGGCTTCGCGTCATAAAACACTCACCGAAAATGTGGGCATCTGTCAATGACAGGGCCGGCGGAAAGACGGAAGTGCCCACCTCTGCTAAATAATGTGATCTCTCTTTTCACCATTTATCAATGACAACGCAACACCTTGCACAATCAAACTAAACAGGTATGGCGTATTCATGGGCATCTCACATAGAAACAAAGCACCAACTGAGTAGACAAAGCCTCATAGTGGGCGACAGGGAGCAATAACGCCTCCATCCGCCAAGGAGACCACTTTTATGTTTCTAGTGTTCATCCGGCTGCATCCGAATATTATACACCAGGCATCGTCAATGGACGCCTAAATCCACTCTTTAAAAAAAAATAATGGAAAAAAACAACTCGCCTCAGCAGGTGTTGGGGAAATAAATATTTCATGCGACTCTTTCCACCATTGAAAAGTGTCAGTGACAGAGATCAATAGTAATAAAGGTATCTGGCTATGCACAGATATGGTCGTCGTGAGAGGCTAAGACGATTTCAAATAGCTGCGAGTACATTTTTTGATAGTGTGCTGTAACTCTGGCAGTAGGCTTATTTACTGGAGTTGCACTTTTTTGCTCACATACATTCCTGTTGGGTCTTGTTAATGCATATGGATCATGCAACCAAACTGCTCTGGACACAAAGTGCACTCACATCACTTTTAAAGTAATTTTGCTTTAGCAAAGAGAACTATGTAAGTAAAAATACTAGTATTTTATTTGAATAAGGTCAAACTCCCAGGCTATTATTTACATTACTAAAGAACAACTGACATCTTGGTCAATAGAAACAAACCAAATTACTAGGGAAACAAATTAAATCTTCTCATGGGCTCACCACATGTGGGAGGAGCCAAAGTGGTCAGGTGCAGTGTGAGCTGGGTGGCGGTCCAATCCTGGCTCTCGGTATGTGGAACATCACCTCTATGGCACGAAAGGAGCCTGAGCTGATGTGTGAGGTCTAGAAGTTCTGACTGGATATAGTTGGGCTTGCCTCCACACACAACTTTGGCTCTGGTACCAGTTTTCTTGAGTGAGGCTGGACTCTCTTTTACTCTGCAGTTAGCCATCGTGGTAGGCGCTGATCAGTTGTTGGCATACTTATTGTCCTTCGGTTTGGTGCCTGTACGTTGGGTTGAGAGTGTAACATCCCTCTACCCTCGGGTGGGGGAACTGGTTATTTGTGCCTATGCACCAAACAGCAGTCCTGAGTAGCCACCCTTTTTGGAGTCTTTGGGGAGCATGCTGGAGAGCTCTCCTGCTGGGGACTCCATCGTTCTACTGGGGTATTTCAGTGCTCACGTGAGCAATGACCTGGAGGGATGTGATTGGGAGGATTGGCCTTAGAACATGAGCAGTGTTGTGTTATTGACTTCTGTGCTCATCACGGATTGTCCATAATCAACAACATGTTCAGAAATAAGGGTACCAACCATCAACGAGCAGAACCTTGCCCATGTCACTGTGGAAGAGGTTGACACTGGGTCTGAGTAGACCATGTTTTGTACTTCCATTGTTGAGGTAGGCAAGCGGAATGTAGCTTTGGTGGTCACTGAGGCAAAAACTTGGGCATGGGTGGAGTTTGGTAGTACCATTGAGAATAACTTTTGGATGGCTTCTAGGAGATTCTGGTCCACCATATGGCATCTCATGAGGTGGGAAGCAGTGCACAAATAACACTGTGTATAGTAGAAATGGGGAACAGCTGATCTTGACCCAGGACATTGTGAGCCAGTGGAAAGATTACTTGAAAGATCTCAATTCAACCAACACACCTTCCCATGAGCAAGCAGAGTCTGGGGTCTCTGAGGCTGACTTGACTATTTCTGATTAAAAGGGACCTTGGTGGAAAGCCCCCGGAGTTGGATGAGATCCATCCAGAGTTCATAAAGGCTCTGGAAGTTGTTGAGGCTGTCCTGGTTACCACGCCTCTGCAACAATGCATGGACATCGGGGACACCCAGGAAAGTGCCTCTTGATTGGAAGACTTTGATAGCGGCCTTCCTTTTCTAGAAAGGGGACTGGAGTATGTGTTCTAATTTAATTTGGGACAGCTGGAGAGGAGGACCCGCCGGGAAGTCGAATCTCACATTCAGGATGAGTAGTGTGGTTTTTGTCCTGGTTGTGGAACAGTCGGCCAGGTCTTGACCCTCAGTTCTCGAAGTTTGCCCAGCAAGTCCTATACCGTATGTGTTTTCTGGAAGATGGCATTTGAACGTGTTCCTAGGAAAGTTCTTTGGTCAGGTGTTTCGGGAGTATGGGGTCGTGAACCCCCTGATATGGACTGATTGGGGCCTTTACAACTGGCGTCACAGTTGTTTTAAGAAATCTTGCCAGCTCAAATAACTTTGCTTAAGTTAAGTAATATATGTCTTATTTCATTACACTTTTCCTATTATTTAAGACCATATTTATTTTCCATAATAGGTAGTATAAGAGCAAGTTTTATGGGGGAAGACATTCTACTGTTAAAATCTCTTGAATTGAGCAGGTTGGAGCCATCATACTGCCATGGTCGATTTATAATTTGAGTAGAAAGAGGTTGGGTGGCGGATAAAAAAATGGCTGAGGATCTGTACAACAAAATTGCAGGAAATTAGCTGAAGAGGAGCCTCGCTACACCTAACAAGCAAGAAGGCGCTGAGTGAAAGTGAACAGGAGTGCTGGCCCATCAATATTCTGTTGGCCGCATTCCAAGAAAACACACACAAAAAATACCCTTCCACTATCTGCTTTCCCCCCCTCCCTTCTTCTCAACTGCAATGTTTCCAGTGGCCCCGGACGATGCGGCTGACACAACCTGCGGAATTTTAACAATATCGTCAAAGTCCCTCGAGGTGGCTGGCGCGCTAGCTTGTCGGCCATCGTATTAGAGATGCCCGCAGGCGGTTTTAGCGAGTCGTGGCTGCTAATTAAATGGAAGAGGCCAGGGCTTTAGGTGAACTTTTTAATGGTTGCTTGGATGCGTTTGTAACACCACTGACAGTCGACTGTGATTTTAGAAAGAAAAGGGATTACTGCATTACGGCGTCTTGTATACGCACACACACGCACAGACCACACACACACACCCTACAAACACACACGCACACACACACACACACAAACAGGCTACATCTTATTGAGTTATCAATTCAGGGTTTTGTAGAATTGTTCATGTGCTATGCCAAAATGTGAACAAAAAACATTTTAGTGTTAATCTTGTTAGCTTGCTAATGAAGATTCCCATTTGAAGTTAGTATACTGCTAGTAGCATTTATTTATTTATTTTTTAATAGTGATTTGAATACTGGTCCAAATTGCAAGTGGCTCCAGCTGTAAATTTATATGGTTCTTGATCTAAATTATATGTACTGTGCAGTGACGTGCAGTCAGGATAGGCAAGGTAGGCACTGCCTACCCCAGGCTGAAATGAAAGTTGAAACCGTTTGTCCTTTTCTATTTATTTTAATTATTTATTTCATTTCAGAAAGCCTACACTACCTATAGGTTTAAAAGTGACAACGTTAGGTGATTTTCATACCTCAACTAAAAATGACTCATTACTTCGTCTGGCCTGCAGGCAAAAATGCTGCAAAATTATCCTCCTGAAGGCACACCGCTACTGTGCTTTTCACAGTCCTGTCCGCATAGCGATGTGTGTTCACGCATGCGTAGTCAGTTTCCCAGTAGAAAAGTCCTTTACGCAAATAGGCAGATCGCTATGCAGCTTTTTTACGTTGCTGTACGTTCGCGCAGTGCATTCGTGAATTCAAAACACACTTAGTGCACAGCAAAGTGGTAAGATGACGCCACTCTGGAGAATATAAAACTATTTTCACGCCTTTCTTTTGAGGAAAAACGCCATCTTTTGAAGGATGGGAGACCAACGCCTTAGCTACCGCATCTTCAGCAAAGTAAGGGACAAAGAATTATTTGTACTTTTCACAAAGAACGGTGCAAAAGAAAAGATTGGCTTTGTGGATTTGCTTTGATTAACTGGCTGTTTCACTTTACATGGTGTTTGGCATTGCTATTGCTATCTTGATTTTGTGAGGAATTAGTCTGTTTTACAGGGAGATATTAACTTTATTACATTCTTTCCGGGTTTGAAATTGTCCGTTTTTCGTAGTGCGGCAATGGTAGTGCACTGCAACGTTTACTTTGGCTGGCACACTGGCTGACGGTGTCCCCCTTTAGCTGAGTGGCAAATGTTGAGCTGCCGCACCCAAGGCGATGGGTATGAACCCCGCTCGAAGTAAAAAATAAAAAAAAAAGTAAGACTTTAAAAGAGAGTAATGTTTTTTGTTGTTTGATTTTCTACCCATACAGAGGAGGCATATGTTAAAATAGTTAGAATGTATGGCATCGTGTATCTGGGTATCAAGTGTCTCGAGGTCAGGCTGAGTGTCCTCTTTTTTTGGAAATGAAAATATGGGACACCCTAGGATACGTTGTACACTCGCCTGCCGACACACAATTTAAAAAAAAAAAAGTGTATCTATTTGTGCCTTGCGATCGACTGGCAGCCACTTCAGGGTGTACACTGCATCTTGTCCTAAGACCGCTGGGATAGGCACCAACACGCCTGTGACCCTAGTGAGGATAAGATGAATGAATATTATGTTGTTTCAAGTACAAATTCTGTGTGGTTTCTTCAAGGTTGGAATGTTATGTGGTTCCAGGTTCAAATATAATGTGTCTTCTGGTCCTATGTAGTTCCTGTTAAATATCATGCTTCCTGCTATATCTATTCATATGTTAGGATATTTTTATTAAAGCAGCAGGAACAATCTTTTTGTCATGTGGCCCTTTTCAACATCATAAATATTTCAGATTTATGCCGATGCTGAGCATTTACGTGGAGATATACGAGGTGGGCAACCAATGAGACTACATTTTATGTGTTCATCTGGGAGCTGTGAGTGGTGGGATCCGTGGGTGAACGGTCTCCATCATACTGCTTGAGTGAAGGTGATGCTGACCTTTAGGATTGTTGCGCTCATGGGTTGTAAGGTACGACCGAGTCGAGAGGCGACAAATGGTCACAGCCCCAATAAAACCAGCTGGGAACATAGCCAGGCTATTTTTAGATAACGGTGCAGGTCATTGGAAAGCAAGTCATGCACTCCAAAGGTGGTTCATTCATGAATCACTCGGGCTAATGACATTAGTCTTTGTACTGGTTCACAAATCCAATCACGAGTCTGCTAGCTGGTTGCTGCTCAGTACACAAGGCGTGTTAGCAGGCTGACTGGAAACACAGAATCAGCTAAATGATTGGAATTGACGGATTCACAGAAACAGTGGACTTAGATGAGTGCAATGAACTGGGAGACTGATTGGACTTCTCAGACTCACTGGACACAAAGTGGACTCGGATGATTCAGTTGAATCGGTTGACTGACGTGAGGTAACGGACTCACTGGAAATGCAGTGGACTCAGATGAGTCAGTTGAAGTTACAGACTGTCTAAGATCAGCACACTCGCCAGAAATAAAGCAAATGTCATTTGAACCGCCACAGACTCACTTGATTTGGTTTGTTGACTAAAGTTAACAGAATCATGGAAATAATAGACTCAGATAGAAATGTTGTCAACTTCAACAATTCAGTTGAACTGGTTGTCTGGCTGGAGTTAGTTAATAACCCTAAGGCTGATTCAAGTCTGCAAACTCGCCAGAAACACCGCAGATTCACATGATTCCGTTAAATTGGGTTAATGACTCGAGTTATAACGGATTCACAGGAATTCAGTGGCTTCTGTTAAATCAGTTAAATTGGGAATATCATATTACCAGTAACAGATTAGCCATTTGAACGGGAACCTTGATTAAGTTAGTCATCTCCACAAAAATGTGGCAGATTCAGATAATTCAAGTAAATCAGGTGACTGACTCAAATTATAGCAAACTCATCATAAAAAGGACATATTCTGATTATTTAATGAAATTGGCTCACTGAATTGAGTAAGAGGATTCACTGGAAGGACCGCAGACTAAGATCATTTTGTTTGCTAATTTCGTAGAATCACTAAAAACGCAGCGCCTACACACCCTTGAATTGTGAGTTAATGGACTCACTGGGAAAAACAGACTCAGATGATTTGGTTCACAGTCATTATAAAACACTGACTCAAGTTATCCTGGGAATAAGATCGCTTCAGTGAGTTACTCAGACTGTACAAATTTACTAATGCTTTTACATTATACGTTTCCTTGTTGATATTTTCAACTATTTAGTAATAAATCACACACTATGATGCCCTGGGTGGAGAATCATAAAAAATTAATCGCAATAAATGGCTGAGCGGACGACTCCTCTGGGATGACCGGTGACAAATGTGGCATTTAGAGACAAGTCGCTAAATAATAAGAAAAGGTAATGCATGCATACAAAGCGGCGCAAAAAAAGAAATTGGCTGTTTGTCACTTTGGATAAGGTCACAGCGTAACGCGGCGTAATTGACTGCAGTCAGGACGCTGTGCTCATGCTCACAAAAAAAAAGAAAAAGCGCACGACGACGATATATTTTGCTTGTTATCTGGCTTCCGAGTAAATGAATGTCGTTATCGGGGCCATCGTTGTAATTAATGTGTTAATTTATTCATGTATCTTTTCAAACAGGCCTCTGAAGCAGAGTAAACACAAACGTGTAAACAAGCACTCTGCAGACAAAAGTATTGGGACAAAGCAAGAGGAGAAGGCCATGCAGTTAGTGTTTTACATGTTATTTACAGTATGTAACGGTTATTGGACTCTAATACTAATGTACCCCGGGCATCCAACAACAGGGCAGCTCTGCTTTGCTTTTGGTGTTGACATGCTTACGGTCACATTGATTTTGACACAGAAATTGGCTAATCTTCTCACATGTTGCTCACAGGTTATGTTTGGATTATTTAAAGTAACCTGGATGGTGTTGGCATGAGTCCGCCTACTTGAGTCAGTGAAACAATACAAGCAAATGGGGGTTACGAGCTAACCGCTTCCGCGTCCGGGGAAACAGAATGACTCCACTTGCGGCGCTTCTTTCAGCCTCGGCAGTAAACATCGGAGACCTGGAAAATGGCACTTTTTTTTTTAAACACGTTCGCTATAGGAATTGCCCAAAATTATCGTGTCGGATGTCCATCAACTGAAAAATGGGGTTTTGTTAGTGCCAAAATTATGTTGTGTCCATGACAAGGCAGTCCTCCAATAATAAACAACCACGTAGGTCATTTTGAAATGTGCCAAATTACGACCAAGTGTTACGTATTGTAGTTTAGCGCTCTCTAACGGCCATGTTAAATATCGAAAACAAATAGTAAACAGAACCATAAGTGGAGATAATGGGACTCGAATCCGGTCCATCTTGTCGGAAGACAAGTGTTTATCTGACTGAGCTAACTGGCCAATAATTGTTTTAGTGTTGATTACATGTTTTGTACTACAACCTCACTGAAACTTCCTAATCTCAACCATTAATGTCCCATGTAAAGACGTAACATGTACTGCACAACCTCACTGAAAACTTAATACTAACACCATTAGAACGGTGAATTGACATACATGTCAACACTAAAAATAACACTAAGGTCAGTGTTGGCCAGTTAGCTCAGTCAGATAAACGTTCGTCTTCTGACCAGATGACCCAGGTTTGAAAACCATTACCATTTTTTCGCTATTTAACATGGCTGATAGAACATGGCCGATAGAGGTCGCTTAACTGCAATACTTTGTCGTACTTTGGTGTTGGTGCATGGTAACACGTCCAATATGGTCATTTTATGTTGGAGGACTTGTTGGGCATGACGTATGTCTGTTTCGGCTGTAGGCATGACAACGTATTTTTGGCACTAACGGAACCCCATATTTCAGTCCTGTTCAGTCGATGGACATCCGACACGGTCATTTCTGGCAAGTACAGTAGCGAGCCTGTGTAAAAAAGTGCTATTTTTCAGGTGTCCAATGTTTACTGCCGAGGCTGAGTGAAGTGCCGGAAGTGAGTCATTCTGTTTCCCCGAACGCAGAAGTGGTTAGCGCGTAACCCCCATTGTTGGTGTTGATGGCATTTCAGTTAAATCAACTAACTTCCATGAACTGATCCATTTGAATCTTTCATTTCTGTCTGTGATTCAATATACTGTCATTCATTCCAAAAACGATGCTTCTGATTTCCCTCCAATTAAAATACAAAATGATTCACTCGCACAAGGATGATGCATTGTGATTCACTGTATTACGATTCCATGAAATATAAGCCTTTGAATTTGTGATGCGTTGCAAAATAATTTGCTCCGAATACGATGCAATACAAACCAAACCACAAAGATATTTCCGATGAGGCTACAAACTTGAGTTGGTAAACCGATACAGTCAAATTCTCTGAGTCTGCTGTGTTTGAACTAATAAATAGGAATTATCCAAGTCCACGTTGAAGCAGCGAACTCAATCACTCAACTCAATCACTAACACTACTCTACTAACTCAACTCACTAACTCAATCCAAAGGGATACAATTCACCCCAATAAGAATATAATAGCAATTAGTGTAATTACAATAAAACACACAATGATTCACTGGAATAACAAGTCAGTCAAAATATGATACCATACCCCTTATGAGAGATCCTCAGGTTTAGCCCTAAATGCAGAGTGCAGTTCAAGGCGTGCCTCCACGTCGAGTGGACTTAAAGGTTTGACTCGGCCCACACGGATTTTTCAAAATGGCTTAAAAAATTTTTTTTACGAAATTTGCAGATTTAATGATGCGCTGTCTTATGACCTAAAGGTTTTCATTTTTTTAAACACACGGAGCATCGAAAATTACTCAAACTCAACCCTCAGTCAGCCGGGACTGAGCTAACTAAACCGTTTGAGGGAGAAGTGCAGTACTACATGTCCCCAGCAGAGGTTAGTATTTGGGTTACTGTCAGTTTTAAATTTTTGGTGTTCAATACAAATTAGTGTTAAAAACATACTGTAATTGTGATGTGGTAGGGTTAGTGTTATGGTTAGGTTTAGTTAAAGTTAAAGTACCAATGATTGTCACATCCAACTAAATGGGGCGAAATTCGAGCAGCATCAGGGGCCAAGAAGAAGGCACTTCGAGGTTGAAAATCCGTGTGGGCGGAGTCAAACGGTTTACAACGGGTAAATAGATAATTTCATTTATTTGTTCCGGAAATTATTTATTTACTACAATGTATCTTTGTTCAACCATCTATACCAGTTCCATATAGTGACAGGCTGAACACATAAATGCTCTTCCACTCGATGGCAGAAGGTCAGCAGTTAACCTGTATGTCCACTTTTATTCATTCATTGAGTTCAGTAACCCGATATGTCTGAATCTTCCAAGTCTGCGGTGAATCTGCTAACTCAAGTCAGTCAACCGATACCTCAACATCAACAACATCAATAGTGTCTGCTCTCTTTCCTGTGAGTCCACTAATTCGGCATGTGTATGTAGCAGTAGCCAGCCAGAGGATTCCTAGTGTGCGGGTTAAAGGAGACCTCTGACTCTTGATTTATTACGAAGATGTGAATCATAAACCTAACAAGCTCTTATCGTTATGTCACTTTAAGAACAATATCTTTAAGACCTGTTTTCACAGAAATAAACAGTTCTCTAGAAATGCACTTGAATTTCGCAGTTGATGGGTGGACAGACACTCTAGAGACGTCACTATTTGTAAGTAAGCATTCCTGGTTGAGTTTGATGTGTCATGCCGCTTAATTAAATTTGCAATGCTCGGCCCAATGCATCGCAGATAGACTTTAATTGCTTTAATGTTTAATTGCAGGAATGCACGACGGTGCGGCTTGACTGGCATTTGTGATTGAAAACATTGCTGAGAGCGACTGCTAAGCTTATTTATAGTGCGTCATCGTTAATAAGCAAATATGTAGGAGCGCTTCTCGTCACAAGTGTTTTCACAAACATGCCGTAATGAGACGTGTCAGGAAGCGGGAGGCCTCCTTTTCCCCGACTTCCCGTGCAGCTGTGCCGGGCAGATTGCGAATTATTAGCTGCTAGCGCGCAGGAATTATTACCTGCTGAGTGTGACCCCATCGGCAAACTCCAGCATGAAAGACACTTTTCAAACGACTTGAGCGCCGACTCGGGAAGAATGAAAACAGGAACTCAAGCGACCGCTGGCTCGCACAGACTTTTATTGACATCCATTGTCGTGCTTGCGTCTTTCATCCCGTGTCAGCTCTGCTAATAAAGTCGCTTCCTTGCTGCCATGCTAATAAAATTAATAGGGGGAAGAAAAGCTAGAACAGGTGGCTAACAAAAGTTAACCTAGCTACCTCACACATATTGGATTGTGCACAATTCACTCCAATAACTTGATACAAAAAGCTTTCCGCCAATTACAAACTTCCAAAAATGACATATTTAAGTCCAGTAATGATGCAATAAAATACGATTCACTCCCATAGCAGTATGTTAACAATATGATACAATTCACTCCAAAACAATGAGATACAATGTGATTCACCCCAATTCTGATATTTTAAAATTCACTCCAATTACAATGAGAAATGGCACTCCACGTGTGATGCAATTTAATTATTTCCAATTACAGTACAACACAATTCAGTCCAATAACATTGTGATAAAATACAGTTCACTACTCTCTGTGGTACACACCAATAACGATACATTATGATGTTTAACTCATCTACAATGCAAATCAGTTCTGTCCAATTACAATTAGATACATTTGCTGTGCAATTAATCAAAAAGCAATTAACATTTCAAATATTACACTCCACAATTGCAAAATCAGCATAATCGTCAACAAAGATTATTAATACTAATTTTGTATTTGTTTGAGTTGTTTAAATGTATACATTTGAAAAAAATTATAATTTTAAAAATAACTAATTTAATACATTTTGTTTAATCCAAAAGGAAATTGCATAAGTCTAGTGTTTCAAATAATTGTATTTGTCTTAATGTTTTTTTTTTACTAGGGCTGTGCAATTAATCAGAAATCAATTACAATTTCAATTATTACACTCCACAATTACAAAATCAGCATAATTGTCAAAAAAGATTATTAATACAAATTTTTGAGTTGTTTAACATTTTATTTTATTTTAAAATAACTTATTTAATACATTTTGTTTCATCCAAAAGGAACTTGCATAAGTGTAGTGTTTCAAAGAATTTTATTTGTCGTAATATTTTTTAAATGTAAACATTTTCTTGTTTTATTCCCAAAAATAAATGATTGTCCTAATCGTGGTTTTAATTATTACCAAAATAATTGTGATTAATATTTTCTGCATAATCGAACAGCCCTACATTTTACACCTATAAGGCGATGACACGATACAATACAATTCACTCCAGCAATGATGTACTATATAGTCACTCCATTTACAGTGTGATGTAAAAAGATTCACTCTAATTATGATACGATACATTAAACGGTGTGGAAATCCTTTTTGTCGGCGGCCACATGGTAATTATGTTTTTTCTCGGAGAGTTGTTATGATCCATTATGACTCATATTACTACCGTACATATTTGTATACACAAGAAATTGATGGATAACTAGTTCTGAAATCAGAAGCAAGTAAAAAGAAAACAAATCATTTGTTCAATTATTACTCTATTTTAAGATTGCACTCTACAAACATTATTAAAAATGAAGACAATTTGCAAATTCAATGTTTTAAGTGGAAATATGAAGTGATGAAAATGATGTGGTGGGCCAAAATATTAGATTTTGACATCTGTACGGGTATAATATGATTCATTCTAATAACGATAAGAATAACAATACAGTCGGTTATAAACTTGCATCTTGTCTTAAAATAAATGCACCCCTTGTTTTTCCTTTAAAAGACAATATGTTTTGTGTTGACCTTTTTACTACTGTCACCTTCCTCAGACTGTTGGCTACAATAACCATGCAATAGGATGTGATTCCCATTTGAGAAGAAATTCACTCTAATTACAATAAAATACATTTCAACAACTGTATGTGATACATTAATATTCGCTCCAATCACGATTCATATTGTTTTTTGTCAGCGTGTCTCTTCTGCACTCACTTTGTGCTTAACGCTTGTTGTTTACCGGCCTTCACATCTCCGACTCTCCTTGAGGGAAGGACGTTTGGCGTCCGCATGGCGTCTGCATGACACTCTCCAACTCTGGAGGTTTTTTTATCATAAAAAAACACCGCCCTCCCCCTTCAAAAACATGTTTTCGCCTGTCTCGCAGCTTCGATTGCGCTGTCAATCTCGGCAAAAACGGTGTTTCACTGGCCGTCTGAAAGGAAGGAACTTAAGCCGCTCCTCAGAAGGATGCATTGCAGCGCTTGCCCTTTTCTTTCAACTTGTCCTGCCTGGTCTTGCTTTAATTTCATTAAAAGTTCTCCGCACCTCTGGGGAGGCGCTGGAAGTGTGTTCTCTTTTCCTTTTCTTTTTATTGGATTCACAAAGCTTGCCAAGGCTTCTCCTGCTGGGGTGCTTAAGTTGCTCACACTGCGTTCAGGTCAAAATTGGACGAAAGTGTTGACGGCAGTGATGCTTTTAGCGGTTCAAATGTGTTTATGACACAGCTGGTTTACCCTTGTTTGTCTTACAAACACACATCTGGATTTATGAAGTACATTGTGGGAAAACTGTGTCCTATCAGCTTCTGTAAGATTATTACAGTGGGTCTCAAAATGAGGTTCCCGGCTTGACAAAAGTTATGTCTAGGGATGTTTAATACCACTTGTACCTTTTGATACATAAAATTTCCCCAAAAAACAATTTCAGATTATTTTAAAGAAAGAGCCATATATCCCAATAAAGCATTTTCCTGAAAATACTGACAATTTTCTATTATCTGTATCCATTTCTATCTCTATCCATCTATTCGACATGTATGCCTTTATTTCTCGATCGTAAAATGGCCACAAGAGACTGCCGTTGCGAATACCTGTATCTTGTAATATGTATGGGTATCGGCCAGATACCGATATCTGGTATCAATACTTGCCCATCCCTAGTTATGTCATTTTATAAATAAATAAAAAGTGCATGCTCTGGAATCAGTTGAATTGTTGAAATGTGACACATGGAGTTGGAATGCTTTCAAGAGGTCAAAAAATGTGGAAGGCGGAGGTAAAATGTTCTTTAACATGGGAGTTAAGTCATGAAAATGTAAGAATTTGATTGAATTGATTGTTTATTGATTAAATAGGAAAATATCTTTTCATTTGGGAACTTTATTGTGAGAACATAGAAATTTGAGGAATGTAATAAACGGTTCCATTCATCCTGTCTCTTAATTTGTCAATTTGGGGAAAACTGGGAATTTTTATATAAGAATAGTAGCTTTAATTTAATTTTGAGAATATTTGGAAGTTTAAATGGTGGGTATGATGTAGTAAATAGGCTTGAAAGATTTCTTTCATATTAAGTCTTGTTCACTTGAATTTGGAATTGTGGAATCTCTGATAAATGAAATAAAAAAATATGAATCAATCAATTTAAAAAACATGTTTTTATATCATGCCTGCTTTGTGACAAAACGTTTATTTGAACATTGGATATCCAATTTCAAATTTTGTAACATTTAAATTGTATGGGGCGTGGCAAAGTTCTATGATATAGAAATTACTTTTACCATTACCAGACATAATTTTTTTTAACATTAATCAGTATTCTACTGTATTTATGAGCAAATGACAAGGTTAGTCATGTTCTGAAGCACGAGTTGAAATTGGAAGCGCAGCAGGAACTTTAAAGCAACTTGGCTTTAAAGCGACTTCATTAACGGGGAGATGCCACGCCAAGCGACAACGGCGACGAGGAGACGACATTGTCAGGTGTGTGAGCGAAGCGCCAGATGCCAGACCGTCCAAACGACTCCTCCCTTAATTGCGTCACATCAAGCCATTTGACAGTGATTCATTGGGTTACTGTGATGAGGTGTCTGTGCAGCTGGAAGGTTCAGTGCTACTTGTTAACAACTGCACAAGGTTGTGCACAGAATGTTGTGACTTGTTTTAAATATTGATTTTTAATTCAAAATCCATTTAATTAAATAATGGCAATTATATATATTTGAATGTATTTTCTAACACAAAATTACACTATAAAATGTGTGGTACAGAAAATGGATGGATGAATTAAAAATGTATTCAAATATATTCAAATTCAAAGTAAAGCAAAATAAATGAAAGAGGACAAAAAGAAGTAAAACTTATTTTGAAAAAAAAAACAACACAAAAATAGAAAAAAATACATCTGATTTTAGGACCTATTGGCATTTTTTTTTAATTGAAAATTCAAAATAAATCAATTCTATAATTAGTTAAATAATAATAGTGTGAGATTAAAATGAAACATTTTAAAAAAATATGCTGCTAAAATAAAAAATAAATAATAAATAATATTACAAATAATACAGTACAATATTTAAAATATTGCATTTGTTTATTTACTTACTTACTATAATTTTTTAAAGAGACTAACAGATTTTTTTTCTTTTCTTTTATTTTTGTGGTACAGAAAATGGATGATGATGACAGTTTGACTGCAGAACCAATTATTTGTATTCCATTGTTTACATTGTTTTAACCTGAGAGGTTGCACTGTTTCATGAATTATTAGAGTGAATGATGCTACTTATTTTATAGCGCTTGGACCGAATAAAAGCTTGTAAAGTTGATAATAAGGAAACTGGAATTTGTTGGAAATGCATTTAATTAAACAGTCTTGTGTGTTTGTGTTTGCATACATAGTGTGTGGGTGGTTTACGAGCAAGTATATGCGAAACAACCAGAAAATGGAGATAAGCAGGTGAGGGCCTGCGTTTGAGACCGAGGCGCGCTTTAATGTGCAGTGTTGAATGATTCATACATGGATAATGCATCCTACCTGCTCGCGACGTGTACGCCGGTTAATGCGGCCGCTGACAAAGCCATATTTTAGTTTATTTATCTTGCTTCCGCTCACGTTGGTCGCCACCATTCGTTTGTGGCGGTGACAGCCAGCTCTACATTGATGTGTGTGAAAACCAGTAGGGAATTACATCAGACAGGCTGAGAATGAACGATGGACTTATAGACAAACATGTCTGACTGGATTGATACAGTCCCAAGTATTTGGGGCCTCGAGAAGAATAGGCCATCCATCTATCTATTTACTACCGCTTATCCGGGGTCGGGTCGCGGGGGCAGCAGCTTTAGGAGGAAGACCCAGACTTCCTTCTCCCCAGCCACTTCAACCAGCTCCTCTAGCGGTATCCCAAGAGGCTTCAAGGCCAGACGAGATACATAGTCTCTCCAGCGTGTCCTGGGTTGTCCCGAGGCCTCCTGCCGGTGGGACATGCTCAGAATACCTCTCCAGGGAGGCGTCCAGGAGGCATCCGAACCAGATGCCCGAGCCACCTCAACTGGCTCCTCTCAACGTGGAGGAGTAGCGGCTCAGCCCTGAGCTCCTCCTATCTCCAAGGGAGAGCCCGGACACCCTGCTGAGAAAACTCATTTTGGCCGCTTGTATCCGGGATCTTGTTCTTATTGTCTTGACCCACAGCTCGTGACCATAGGTAAAGGTAGGAACGAAGATCGACCGCTAAATCGAGAGCTTTGCCTTTTGGCTTAGCTCCTTCTTCACCGCAACGGACCAATACAGAGTCCGCATCACTGCAGACGATGCACCGATCCTCCTGCCGATCTCCCACTCCATCCTGCCCTCACTCGTGAACAAGACTCCAAGATACTTGAACTCCTCCACTTGGGGCAGGCTATCACCCCCGACCCGGAGAGGGAACTCCACTCTTTTCCAACTGAGGACCATGGTCTCGGATTTGGAGGTGCTGATCTTCATCCCAACCGCATCACAGTCTGCTGCGAACCGCTCCAGTGAGAGATGGAGATCATGGCTTGATGAAGCCAACAGCACCACATCATCTGCAAAAAGCAGGCCACCAAACCGGAACCCCTATATGCTTCGGCTGCGCCTAGAAATTCTGTTCATAAAAGTTATGAACAGAATTGGTGCCTAAGCTGCATTCCTCTTGGCCAGCCGGTACCTGTCAGCTGCCTTCGGAGTCCCACAGGCCAAAAAGGCCCGTTAGGACTCCTTCTTCAGCTTGACAGAATCCCTTATCGGGGTTTGCCGTCACGACAGGCACCAAACCTTACAGCCACAGCTCTGATTGGCCGTCTTAACAATGGAGGTGTGGAACATGGCCCACTCGGACTCAATGTCCCCAGCCTCCCCCAGGACAAGAGAGAAGTTCTGCCAGAAGTAGGCGTTGAAACTCTTTCTGACAGGGGATTCCGCCAGACGTTCCCAGCAGACCCTCACAATACGTTTGGGTCTGCCAGGTCTTCCCCCACCATCGGAGCCAGCACACTACCAGGTGGTGATCAGTTGACTGCTCCGCCCCTCTCTTCACCTAAGTGTCCAAAACATGAGGCCACAAATCCGACGACACGACTACAAAGTCAATCATCAAACTGCGGCCTAGGGTGTCCTGGTGCCAAGTGCACATATGGACATGTTTGAACATGGTGTTCGTCATGGACAATCTATTGACAAAAGTATAATAACAGAACCACTCGGGATCAGATCGGAAGTGGAGAGGGGGGTGGCTGGTTTTTGCTAATCACGCCCCTCCAGGTCTCACTGTCATTGCCCAAGTGAGTGTTGAAGTCCCCTGGCAGAACGAAGGAATAACCAGAGGGAGGGCTCTCCAGCACAGCCTCCAAGGACTCCAAAAAGGGTGGGTGCTCTGACCTGCTGTTTGGTGCGTAGACGAAAGATTCGATGAACAAATTCATTTGAACGGTTCTTTATAATGAACCGATTCTAAAGATTCAGTTCACTTAAAAGAACTGTTATGCCCATCACTAGGCCAAGTGGTCAAGTGGTCCGCTCCTCTATGTACACACAATGGGTCATTCGGTTTTTGTCCGTGCCAGCATTCTCATCTAATAATTTATACTTAAAATTGAATGTTATGTCTAACTTTTCAACACGTTAAGTAATATAACGTTTGATGAGCACTGACCGTTGATGTAGGCCAAATAAATGGTTTAAAGGCGGAGTGATACGTAAAGTTAAAGTTAAAGTGCTGTTGCGCTGTAAACCACCAGTCATGGGCGGATTCTTATCCAATCAAATTGCTTGGTCAGAACTAACTTGTTTAATCTCCTCTACTCTGGTTAACATATTTGTCGAAGCTGTAGTTGGTCCACACTATAAAAATACTCAACATACAAACATCCTGACTTAGTAATGGTCTGAAAAAAAAACAAATCAAATTGCCAAACAATTCAGGGTGACGCTAAACATTTATCTCACGTCACTCACGCACACACACACTCACACAAAAGCACACGCTTACACACACGAGATGAATTAACCAGCTCATCATCATGAAGGTAAAATCTATTCATCATGACCGCAGTTTGCTTCTTGTATGCTGTGCACTTGATTACATTGCAACCCTGGTGCTCAAACATTGATTCAGTTCAAAAAGAATTAGTAGTTACACAACCACTTAAGTAAAGCCGTTAATGACTTGTTTTCTGGAACATAAACAAAAGCTACTTTACTTTTTCGTTTTTTTTACACGGAAAGTTTTTCTTTGTGTGAAGACTCTGGAACACATTTGACCTCTCGCTGCGATCACTCCTTGTTTATCTTTGCGCGTTTTGGCAGCACAGTGACGGAATTGTTGACAGGATTAACGGCAAGCGGCTTTGGATAGCAAACACTGATAATGTTTGTGCCCCGCTCCAAATGGAAGTGTAAAACCCCCAGCAAATTACCAACAGCGACATGCGGGTTGAACTAGCCATATCACTGCGGGGAGCCAAGTAAAACTCTGCGAGTGACAATGCAAATGAAAGCCCACCCACAGCTTAATGTGCCCGTTTAAACCACTCATATCTGAAGATCTTTTTTTTTTTTTTGGGAAGCGATATCCAATCATAAAATGCTTGGCATTTGTCAGTGATCTCCTTTTCAAAACTGGAGTTCCAAATTCATATGCAACAAGTAATAATCAGCGATATAGTCAGATGGTTTCTAAGATATTTACAGTATTTTGAATTTCTAGAGTTGAAAGAAGCACATTTTCTTCATTATTAGTTCAGTTTATTGCATTAGCTTGTTAAACCTTGAATTGTTTTAATTGAAATCATGCACTTGAAACTCACAGGAAATGTTTTAATTTGTTGTTTGTTTGTTTACAAAACAATAAATCGTTAGTCCTGTGAGTTTGAAAAAAGTCACACGCGGCCACAAGGCTATTATTTTCGAAGATGCAGGTTTTTTTTTCTTTTCTTTTTTTTGAGTTTCGTTCTATATGGAGATGACGACGACAACAACTTCATCATCTGTTAGGCCCGGAGCATTGGCGTTTGGCGGAGCGTGAAGAAAAAGGGTCATGGCGACAGCTTGGCATCGGCGCGATGGGCGCACGCACATGCTGACGCTCGTTAGCGGTTTGCGTGCCATGTTGCCATTATAAAGCACTGTTTTTGTTTGCTTGAGTCTTTGCTTGACAGAAACAAATATATCATTTGTTGTTATTACGCTAAAAGGGGAATGGATTCAGTTATTTATTGTATTATGAATTTGAGTGATTTTATTTTTGGGGGGTATTTTAAGTTTTAATTCATTATAATCTGAATATTTTAATTTACTCTTAATTGTGTTTAGTTAAATTTTCTGCCATACAATTTTTTTATTCTTTATTTTTTGTTTTTAATTTGTATTTTTACATTTTTAGCCTATTTAATTCTACCTGTGCAGGTATATCTGATGTATTGTTTATTATTATTATTATTATTATTATTATTTATTAGTTTTTTTAATAATGAAGGATTTGTGCCTTTGTGTGTCCGATTGGTTGGCAACAATTACTTTATTTTTGTTTCTTATTTAATTCTGCCTGTTCACGACAGGGTTTGATTTAGTCATTCAATGAGGTGCGTAATAGGAGTTGATCATGCTTGAAGTAACTGCGGTTATTTCCTGCACGAGGAGAAAATTGGCCGAGGCGGCGGTCACTCTGGGCTCATGTACAGCTGAGCCATGTTTTCACGGAGACGCTTTTGATTGCCATCGCGCGCTGTTGCGTGACTTTCACCTCAGTGTGGCGCAGCGCTACATGGGCTTTGCAGGTCAGGGAGTGGATTATTTGATCAGAATGAAGATATTTCTTTAGGGAAAGGTGCCATATTAAAGATGGGATGAGTTAATTTGAATTAATTAGAAAAGCAATTAAAGCAGCAGATGAACGGGTGCTCACACCCCATGACGAATACTTGAAATGATCATCAATCATTAACGCCACTTACAGCACACATTAAAATGTGTAGTCAAAGATAGTTTGCAATTTGATGTCACCCCAATTTCTAGGATGCAGTGCATACTTCCTATTGGGGCTCATTTGGGCATATTGCCAAGTAAGAGTTTACCCCAAAATGGATGCTTCAGACCTTCTTGTCACATCTCTATAATGTCATGTGACACTGTCCAACATGTCACATTGCCATGTCATGTGTCTAACCTGTCCATCTTGTCACATGTCCGTAATGCCATGTGACTAACATGTCCATCTTGTCACATGTCTATAATGTCATGTGACAGAATGTCCAACATGTCACATTGCCACATCATGTGTCTAACCTGTCCATCTTGTCACATGTCCATAATGCCATGTGACTAACATGTCCATCTTGTCACGTGTCCATAATGTCATGTGACAGAATGTCCAACATGTCACATTGTCATGCCATGTGTCTAACATGTCCATCTTGTCACATATCTAGAATGTCATCCAATCAGCATGTCCATCATGCCATCGGGTCATGTCCATCATTTCATATGACCAAAATGAACTTTATGCCACCACATCACATGGCCATAAAATCATGTGACCAACACCTACATAATTCCATCAGTCTTATCATATGACATGTTCATAATCATCGTGTCACTTTGCCATGTCACATTTGTAACATGTCCATCATGTCTATCATGTTAATTTCTTAAATTTCAATGTATTCACTTGTTGAAATACCACAGTTGGTATTTGTCATGAAGGCAATCTGAACATACATTTACATGTGAACGAGACAACCCCTAGAAGCTACTTAAAGCTCATTAATATTATTATTATGGTTATGCTTATTATTGTTATTAATATTATTTGGCATGTTGACTTTTGTAGGTGAACTCCATTGAACTTTGCGTGTCAGAGATTGCATGCAGTTAATATTTTAGCATCGTGCAATTGTATCAGGTGACAGTCGGGCGGGTTTGCTCTTGCGTGCCATCGCCCGCTAGACTCTTCAATATTTGATTGGCCTTTTCTTTTTGTGGTCTTATTTGGATGCACTTGATGGATTGTCAAATGAATTCTTATTATTCTTATCATCTGTACAATTTAGACAGTTTGTTACCAGGGATTATGATGTGTGCACATGAAAATAATCCAGGAAATACTCTTCTCACAAAAACACAGAGGTACAAATGTCAAAACATTTTTAATTTCAATATCTGAAAATCGAACAAGTTTCATTATGTTATTTAATTAGTACTCCTTTTTTTATTGTGTTTTTATTTCATTAGATTTTTCCAAGCAATTTTTATTTTAACTATTTTATTATTTCCTGTTATATTGCTATTTACTTATTTTTATTATTATTTAGGGTATTTTTTTTATGTCTTTTTTTAATTAAATTTTGCATTTTAAAAACTTTTTTTCCTATCCTTTTTAATAACTTACTATTTTATTTTATTTCATTTTATTTTCTCAATTTTGTATGTGTTTATATTTTATTAAATTTCAGTTGTTAGTTATTTTTATTTTATTATATATATTTATTAAAAGTACATTTTTTAATTTTTTTTTAAATCAATACTATTTTTGTACTTTTTTAAAAATAGTACTTCATTTACATTTTTATTCTTATTTAATTTGTACTATTGCCCATGTTGTTAGTTTTAATTTTCATTTAAATGTAAAATTTCTAGTTTTAGATTTTCATTTTAGGTTTTAATTTAGCTTACTTATTTGTCTGTCTTTATTTAGATCTTTTTTGTTGTGTTTCATTTAGATTTTTTAATTTGTCTATTAATATACATTTGAACATAATTTTTTTGTGTGTATTATACACTTCATTTATATATTTTTAAATTATACATTTAAAAATATTTCTTTGTTTGATTGTTTGATTGTTTTCTGTTTTCGATTTGTCGCTTTGCCAGAAAATCTTGGGTCAGACCTCCCAAATAGTGTTCTTCCACACTCATTGTTTAGAATCTACACTAAGAAAAGAAAAAAATCACACGTAAACATGTCATCTCTTTGACTAACAGGAACATACTAGTGATTGCATTGGTTCGAAATGTAGCCTATATATAGATATGGTGTTAAAAAAACTGTCATATTTAGAACAACTCCCCTCTGCATTTCTAACCCAGTGATGTTAGAGGTGGCAGGTGATTGATGGAAGCTAATTGTCAGCAAATTCTCGCCGGACTGTGAAGATAATGACGGTGACAGATTAGCAAAGCGTCTTGGCACAAGTTCCACTCGCTAAGCCGGGAAGATGCAATAATGATATTTGAATATCAGCTTCCGACAGCTGCTGTTCGATTGATTCAGAACTTGACGAGTTTCTTACATTGCGCACCGGCCAAGTTATCGACGTTCATCTTTGCCGACTTGACAGCTCCTTTTGATGGTGGAACATTGACATTGAAAATGTGGCAGGTAGAGCAGGAAGTAATACTTGTGTTGGAGGACAGGACATGCAGTATGTAGCAAATATTAATGGCAGGTGAAACATGTTCTAGTGTGAGAACAAAAGCGCCTGGAGACCTTCACCAGATCTGAGAAATTGACTTAAGACTGGGATCTTGAAAGAAGTAAAGTTTGAGAAGTTCCTTCCATTTAAATGCAGTAACATATGGTACACATCTAAACGTGATACATTTACAAATACTTGCTGAATCAAACAAGACTGGACAGTCATTATTTTCTGTATCTTAAGTTTGTTTTATTATTATTTTGTTTGTTTGTATTTATTTTGGTATATATTTTTATAATATATTTTATTTATTCTTTGTGCATTGTTATTAATAATGATTTCATTTTTATTGTTTAAATTATTTTTTTATTTTGTCTTTTATTTCTATATTTCCATTTCATTTAATCCATTCTTTTGTATTTTATATATTTAATTCCTTCTTCATTCTTGTTTGAAAATGTTTTATTTATTTAATTTCCGATATTGTTTTTTTTATTTAAGTTATATATTATTTGTCTTTGAATTTTATTTTAGGTTTGTTTTTTTCCTAATTATTTTTTTAAAAAGTTACGCATAGTATAATTTTGGAGACTTCAGGTAAGCATTCAACTCATTCACTCACAGCCATTTTCACTAAAGCAACCCCCTTTGCTCCCGGCTGTTTTACTGGATTTTGCAAGGCCTACAGAAGATTGTGTTCTATTGCTATAAAAACATGGAACCTACCAAAATAAAGATTAGAGTCTCTTCCTTCATCAGGAAAAAATATCTTATATAATATATCTGTTTCAGTTTTGCAGCAATTAGAATTAGAATATAGCTAAGTTTAATCATTATTCACAAATCTGTTTTAAACAGTGGGGGAAAGAGCTTTTTGCAACATGGCCCTGGTTGATCTGTTATACTCTGCTGCCACCTCCTCGCCATTTTTGTAGTAACTACCATTGCTTCAAGCATTCTCTTCGGTTCAGAGGCTGCATCAAAGCCTTCTGTAGGCACCAGCATAAAAAAAAACATATATATATATTTTTTCCAAATACAACATATTTAGACGTTTTTGGGAGCAAATGAGTTAACTGGAAAAAAAATATGATGGTTCTCCTTCCACTGCACTGTTTGTACCCCACTGCAAGTGGACTGTTACATCGTTGCTGCTGCATGATTTTAAGCTGATGTAGTGATGTCATGCGAGGTCACTGCATTCATAACTGCTGACTTTATGGCCGATAAGCGACGGATTGATTGCAAGCGTCAGGCCTCGGACTCTATCTGCTGTGATGAAAGGTTAAACGACAGGAAGAAACAGAGCCTGGTGTTTGGACGTGTTTATCAGTAGCGCCGTCCCATTGCGACAACCATCAATCTTCTCGTCCCCGCTCCGCTTTTTGTTGTCCTATCGGTACGCCGAAACGGCCTCCCGGGATGCGAGCTTGCGGGATGGAGATGAGGGAGGAAGTGACAAGTTGGCCTAAATTGCAATCGATTGGCTTCTTTGAGCCTCTTTTCTCGGCGAGGTAAAGAGTCCACCAGGAGTCGTGGCCCAGCTCCAAATGAGGGAGCTGTCACATGCTCGCCATTCACATTGCATCCTTCTTCCTCCCCCTCCTCGCCTTCCTCGTCCCCACGGGCCAAAATATCTGCACACTTGTGAATCTTGCCTGAATGCTGCTGCGAGGCACCATTAGAGGAACAACTTCAGATTTATTTACGTTTGTCTGAAAAGAGTTCCAATAGTGGTCCAACATCAAGTCTATTATGAATCTGTGATTGAATACAATACATTAAATGGGACCTTGGAATCAGTTCTTCCTCAACATGAGTGGAATTCAATTCATGTTGCACTTTGGCTTGAATTCTGAGCATGTTTTACATTTAAAGTTGAATTTTTTATTTACAAGGATGGCCAAGCGCACTTTTTTAAATTAATCTTTATGATGGGAGGAAAAGATGGAAACTTAGATGTATGAAAGGAAGGAAGGACAGATGGAAGGTTGGAAGGAAAGAAGTTGGGGAGGAAATATACCAAGGATGGTATGAAAGGAAGGAAAGAAGCAAGCTATGGAGTGAGGGAGGAGCAGGAATTAACAATGGTGGATGAATGGAAGGAAGAAAGGATGTAGAGGATGAATGAAGTATGGAAGGTAGGAAGTGAAAGTGGGGAGGGAATGGACCAAGGATATGAATGGAAGGAACCAAGGAAGGAAAGAAGTGAGGGAGTGGGAGGTTAGAGGGGTGAGGGAAGGAAGGGATGAACAATGGAATGTATATTGGATGAATTAAGGTTGCAAGGTAGGAAAGAAAGAAGGTGGGGAGGGAATTGTCCAAGAATGGTGAGAAGGGAAGGAAAGAAGGAACCAAGGTAGGAAAGAAAGTATGAACAATGGAATGTAGGTTGGATGAATATATGCAAGGATGGATAATTATAGGAGAGGAATTAATGAGGTTAGGAATGAGGGTATGATGGAAGAGAAGAGCTGATGTTGGTATGACATGGGTACGATTAATCTTTGTATTTGCATATCGCCGATGTAAATGCATGACACTCCACCTGGCGAATTATCCTGACAAGCGGCAGTAAAAACTTTAAAAACTTTCTTTGTGCATGTAAAAGTGGGTTGGCGAGACCCGCGACTCGCCTTTAATTCCGTGTTTAATAGCGGCCCGGAAAGGCGCAAACATCTGGCGTCGTACAGTACGAGGCCAACTTTCTACTCTTTCATTACCTCCTCGCCACTCTTTTGTCCCTCACTGTCTCTCTCGCTCTCTCTTTTACTTTTGCCGCATCAATAACATTTGAAGAATCACAAATATTTCATGGGCACAGTGCTGCTGCTGCTGCTGCTGGATGAAGTCCATCAACTTGAATGGATTCCATCAACTTGCCGCATGATTTGCATTTCTTAAAGCGGGCGGGCGGCATGCATTATGCAGCAGCGGCAATGCATTCTGCATAAATCCACTCGGCCGAGTCCGTATTTCACAATCTAACCTTTCGCAGCTTTGCTTACCCGCATGAGTAGTAGGCGGTCAATTATGGTGAGACGTGTTTTGTCGTGTGCGATAAAAGCCTTCGATTGACATAACTGAGTTGACCTCCTTCTTGCTCGCCTCTTTATTAGGTTAACAATTGACAAGAGCAAAAAATTAAGTGACACATCTGCCTTTAGAAAGTGAATTTCCTCACGCCTGTTAGGGTGACAATCACCACCTTACACAATAGAAGTAAACAGAATGGCTAGAAATGATCAGTCGTTAAGAAAGGCCACAGCACATGTGCACATGCAATGTATTTTTTAAAAATATATGTTTGTAATGTATTTAATGTGATCACTTCCATTGCCACTTGTTCATGACAAACATCACCTTGCACAATCGAAACAAGCATAACAATTAGAAATGATCAATTGTCAATAGGCCAACACATTAGGTCACACATTGGAACATCTGCGCTCACAATAGAAGGTCCTACCATCAATACGATCTTGCCAGTTAATCATGATAACCATCAACTTGCACAATAGAAATCAATAGAACAAATGGAAAAACTCCTCTGTGAAAAAAAAAAGTCTACCGCGTATGGGAGCATGCAGTGCATGTGCCATGATTACTGTGATCACTCTCGTCAGTTATTCATTATAACTCCAAGATTGCACAATTGAAATAAATATAATGACTAGAAATCCACTGTCAAGAAGTCTGTGCTACGTGCTCTTGCGCAATGTTCCTGTCATTATAATTAATGTGTTCTCACCTTTATCCAGTTTTGCATGGCAACCGTCACCTCTTTAGAATGAGAAACTTATAGGAAGAGAAAATTTCTCATCCTGTGGAGAAACATATTTCACTTCCCCCACTCCATCCCCATGACACTTCAGGGCTCTGTAAAAGCATACCTTAACCTTGCAAGCCAGTTTAAGCCAACAAGTAACATAAACATAAACCTTTTGAAAAACCAAAACACACATAGCATGTACTGTGTCTCTGTAACAGAAATAATCAGAAGAAGTTGCATGCTGAAAATGGATTTCATATGGATTTTATCAAACAGTCAATGTCAAATTTGCAAGACCGGTTTCTGACATTTGCAAGAGATCATTACAGCAGGCCGGGGTATATTTCCAGATGGTGTGAAAATGGCAGAAGTAATTCCAATTTTTAAAACTGGAAATTTATGATAATTCCCGAAGCATCTCATTATTATATCACTAAATTATTGAGAAACTCTTTAAAGTAGACTACGATTATATTAGTTCTTGGCCAAATATGTCCCAGACAATACGGTTTTCAGAAAAATTGTTCAATTTAATGACAGTTCTTAAATTAACATATGAAATTAACAATAACAGTGAAAAATGATTGATTAAGCGGGGATATTGATTGGCCTAAAAGTTTTTGACACTAAACCATGGCATCTTGCAAAAAAAAGAACATCACGGAACTTGAGGACTAGATTATGATTGGAAGTTATTTAAGTAGCCTGACTGAAATTGAATAAACAAGTAACATTCAATCCCATAATACCAGCAGAATGTGGTGGTACACAAGGGTCTGTATTAGGCCCACAAATATTTCGTATCTATCTTTATGATACCACAAATACGTCGGAAATGTTAAAATGTATATTTCTTGCTCTATCTCAGATTATGATCAACTGATTAACAGTAAATACAAAACCTGAAAAAAAATTAGATTATAAACTATTTAATAAAAAGCCAACAAATGTTAGTCAGTCAGTGGGTCAAAATATTGCAAGGTAAAAGTAGATGTGAGTAAATATTTAGGATTACTTGATGATAAACTTAATTGGAAACATGTTCAATAAATAAATAAATGTGTTTTAAATCCATGAACAGTACAGACACACATGCACACTAGCCCAGTTAATGTGATTTAATAGTCGAGATCCTTAATCTGCAATAGTAACATGAGAGTAATTGGCAGGCGGGTATGACACATGACAGAGGAAAGAAGGAGGGTTTTAAATGGAAAATTGGAGTGTCTGACACATTAATCACTCTCATTTTCGCAGTATTTAACTTTCCTGGGAATAATTATGTGTGATTTGAAACTTTAGTTAAACGCACTTTGTTGCATTTCTATTTCAAAATGTCTATTTAGGCAACCCTCCAACTCACATGCGTTAGACTCCCGGGGTGTAATGGTTTATGCAAAAAACAAAAAAAAAACAAATATACATATATATATATATATATAAATCAAAAAATAAATTAATAAATCAAAAATAATGCATAACATTTTTAATTTTGGGGGGCTTGAATTTTTCAGCCACTCTTCTTCCATTAAGTGTACAACGTTTAATATTTTTTGACAGATGAAACAAATTATTATTTATAAATATTAGAAATTCGAAATTTTGAAATGTGTATGATTAATTATTACAATGCATAGTTACTGAATACAGATTTTAACCAATATGACAAAAGATACTGTCCCATATCGAATCTAATGCCAATGATTTAAACCAAATAAAATCAACCCACTTGAAAATGTACTATTCTTGAATCGTCATTTTTCACACTTACCACTGATCTGATTCTGCTCATGGGAACATCATCCCATAGCTGTGCTTTATAAATGTTCATTATCATTTAATTAAACTCCAGTTTACTGAATGTGTCACAAGTTACATATTGTATCACAGCAGTAGCTTTGAGTGAAACTGTACAAACCGTGAGCCGGCCCATCATAAGTATTAGCGTTGGTGTACAGTGTATAAATCAACCTAATGCAAAGTACAATATTTCCCTCAGCTCTTCATCAGGAGTCCCCAATATTCATATGCGGTTAAATTTATGCACAGAAACGCAGATGAAGGACTTGAGCGATGCAACTGAGATGGTGCAGAATGAAGATGACACTTTGGCTGATTTATCATTCAGATTTGAGCGGATTAAAGAGACTGGGGGTAGGGAGGGTTGGATCGGGGAGAAGAAGTTAACTTTATTTTTTAATTATGCATTCAGACATTATTATTCCATCCGTAATGTCACGTCACTTCCCAGGAGAAGCTTCATTCAAATTTAATAACGGGACAGGGGGATCCGTTTTTATACAAATTAATCATATGACACTGAGGCAGAGCACTCCGTGGATCATCGATTTATTGTTATTGTTGTTTTTTGACTGTGTATTATTTCTCATTAATGTTTATTCCTATTGTGTCAAGAAGAACTCAACTCAACTTAACTTTATTTATAAAGCACATTATAACAGCCATTACTGCATACAATGAGCTGTACATGGAGTAAAAATCAGTTGTGCAATAGAGAAAGGCAGAACAAAATTAAGGAAATAATAAATATCATAAGTAGGGAAGTAAATGAGTAAATACAATAATAATAACAAAATATTACACTAGAAGTAGGTAAGTGGACAAGTAAATAAAATAAATATCAATGAATAATACAAAATACAGCAAGCACCAAAAAATGCTGAATCAATGCGTCAAGAACTGGCAAAAGTAGTGATCACTTTACTCCAATAACATGTACATTCCATGAGATCAAATAACTTTTTTTTTTTATTCTCTGGATTTATTCTAGTCATTTTGTTTATTTCTATTTTCCAAGGTGGTAATTTCGCATTAATAATTGGCATATGGTGCGTAAATGACCACATGAGTACAAATGACTGAGCGTTGATAAGGATTTTTTTTCACAGTGGATTAATATGGTTCTTCTGTTTATTTCTATTGTGCATGAAAATATTTGTAATCAGTAACTTGCATGACAGTAATTGTCCACGTCCCAGTGTGCTTGTTTGTTTTTTAAACAATGGACCATTTGTAGGTATTTATTTCGATTGTATAAAGTGTCTGTTTTCATCAATAACAAGTACGAGGAATAATCAAATTCAGTTATTATATTGATCCCAACAAGTGCAATCCCCCCCCCCCCCCCCCCCCAGTCATCAAAGAAACATGAGATCAACAGAGGGAGACAGAACGGAAAGCCTGTTTGGGTCGCTTTTCAGCTCCCTAGATTTTCTTGGATACAAATTAAACATAAGAAAAGGGGAAGGAAAGAAACAAGGCTCAGGATCTGCTTCTTAAAGTGGGGCACAGTATAAACTTGGAAAATCACCTTAACTAGGAATACTTTTTGTATATGCATGCTGTAGATCATTTATTTATTTTTACTCTGTGAATTCTTTCTTGTAATTCTCTTTATTTATATTGTGCAAGTTCACAGTTATCATAAATAATTTGTGCATGGCAAAGTGTGCCTGTGGATTATTTGTTGTCAAGGTGGCAGCTGCCAGGATTATTGGAAAGAACAACTTCATTCATCATATAACGTGCATCGTAACAATGTTTTTCTTTTTACTTTTTACCAAGTCATCAAAGTATCAACAGATTTACATTAGCACAATTTTTGCTAGCTCTGCTAGTCATGCCGTTTATTTCTATTATGCTTGGATGATGGATTTGGACGAAGCGGCATTCCTCAGTTGTACATGTGTCGTTTCGTGTCGTGCCCATCCAAACACGCCGTACGTGGCTCCCGGTTTAATTGAGGGTAATTAAAGTGCAAATCCGTGTTTGTTATCTTGTCGTCTGGAACAGAGACGAGAGTGTGTCTCTCTCGCTCGTCATGCCCGGCAGAGATTTTGTCGATGCTCAAGTCCCGCAAGTCCAAACGGTAAGCAGCCAAGTGTGGAGTACATCCTTGTTCAAGCTGAACAAGTGCGATGCTTCAGAGAGCAAACCCATAAAACCACTCTAATTTCAAAAAGTTTTTTTTTCCCAGTTTTAGCTGTTCCTTAGAGATCCTGTAAAGTTTCCAAATACTGTACAGTATGCTGTACATGTTTGAAGATAATTGCTGAAAAGGTTCAAAAACTGTTCGGCTTAGACTAAATAGTGCTTCATAGTTAATGCAAAATAAGGTAAGTGACTCTGTTAGTGTAGTTTTATCTCTTTCAGACACTCTTTTCTGTTGTTTCATGAATGTGAACTCTAGTCATTATTGGCTGCTCTTAAATGAGCTACTTTTCCCACTAAGCCTTCAAAAGGTCACCTAGATAAAGCCTGTGCAATTATTATTTCCCTAGCTTTATGAGTTGATAAGCAGCTCACACATCACGCCGGGAGCAAACCAATAAGTTTCTTTTAGATCTATGACTGTATAGTGTGTGCGCAACTCACACTCTTAATAAGTGCGCACCCGCATGCCTTGTTAAATATAACAAAAACAAAGAAACAAAATTAGTAAAAGCTTTCACACTTATCACCTAATCCTCACTGCCAGACTTCGTAATTGCACCCCTACAACTTTGGGTTATGGCCAAAACCCTTAACTATGTATGCTCGATAAATAAATAATGGCCTCTACTTTGAGTTAATGTGTAATTGTTTCCCCCTGACGTGATTGACTGCAAAGCCGTAAAGCGCAACATGCTAGTCGGCCAGCCCATAGACAGTATACACTCATCCCCAAAAGTATTGGAACAGTTAAGCCAGTCTTTCTCAAACTTGTTATACCAAGTACTATCTACAACACCATAATAACCAACATAAAGATACAGCAACATAGTGGGCCGAAAGTATATTCATTATTATTATTGTAAGCCACTGCAAATTATTCCCAAGTTTAGCACAAATACTGCATTTAAATCTAGGAAAATATCAAAGAGACTACAAACATTCCAAAAGATTGTATTGCACATAAAAGTAACTAAATGCTACCCAAAACATGTAATTATTTTTACTACCACTAAAGGGAGCCCACATGTTTTGTTTAGAGAAAAACAAAAGATCTGGCCTTCCTATTCCAATACATTTGGATGGGAATGTATCTGCTTACAAATATGGTAAATTAAGAGGTGCTAATCAGACAGCAGAACGAGGTGAAAGGCGTGTTAATGAACACGCTAATATGCGGTTCCCCCAGTCCCTTTTCTCCACGGTGACTCCCGTGACTTCCGTGTTATTGCTAATTAGCAGCGCTCGCACGGCATTAACTGGTTAAGGAGCCATTATTGCCCGGGCCCCTCGATGGCGGATGTCGGGGAGAAGAACCGGGAAGTCGTAAAATGCAAACAGGGGGTTAGCGATTAGCTTCCTCTGCTGACTCGTTAAGCAGGGTGACATCGTTTGATGACATTCTCTGCTTCGAAGGCTGCATTTAAATGTCTCTATTTACTATTAGAATCATCCCAAAACAAGAAAAAAAATCATATTTTTTAGCCAGTAGCACAAAGCTAGTGTTGTTAGGCTATCTCTCTTGTACCATGATTGTGATTTGGTTAGCATTCCAGTTTTTCTTCTGTTGAATATAAGAGGAGCATCTGCATTATTGTAATTATAGCTTTAAAAACAAAACAATAGGCCAGTAAAAATGGTGAAACTAGTATGAATTATGTAGCTAGTCTCTTTAGCTTAGCTTGCTAGCACTACAAGAGTAATTCAACCACCAGTTAGCATTCCTTTGTCATTTTGTAAAACTAAAAGCTACACACTGTGTAAATATATATATGTGAGTAGATTGAAACGAGATTATGATTATTTGAGTACACTGCATATAAACCACAGTACCTTTTGTGACTATTTTGTTTGGTGGCGTGCTGTTTGAATGCAAAATGTGTCTCTTGGCTCAATCAAGTTTGGAAAACACTGGAATATGTTCATTTAGTATTTTAATGCCCCATGTTTTGACATTAGTACACATTCCCTTATCCTTGCCCCACTATTCATAATGTCCAAATGATTGTTTACAAACAATCACTATTGTTGTACGTCCGAGGGAGCACTGTTGATTTTGAATGAAATCTGCTCCCAGATGCTCCGAGGTGCAAATCAGTCTACACATTTTGGCCGTGGCTCTACCAGATTCAAACAGATTTTCCGTCTGTCAAGTGTGAATCTCCCGTTGGCATCTCCAAGCGAGCTAATGGAATTTTCCACTAGGGGCCCTTCCTCACATGAACACACTCAAGCAAAAGCCGATAAAGCCGGTGGAGAAGGAAAAACTTGTCAAGTGTGCGAGCGCGGCCGAGGGCGGAGGGTTGGGGAATGCAGACGTGTGCCGTAGATATTCTCTGAGACATTTTTAAAGGCTGAAGACATTAGATGTGCCCGGCAATCACTTGACGCTCTTCTGGTGTGCGTGATGCCCGAGTGTCGCCACTTCAAATGATCCCCACAATCAAGTGTATCCGGCTCTGAGAAATTGATTGTTGGAGGATCGAGGAAGGAGTGCGTGTTTTCGGGCATGGTCTCCAGTGACTTTTTTTTTGTAATCTTTGTTTTATTTTTGTTTTTTTCATGGTTATCATGGATGGCCAAAATACCAATTTAATGGCAAACGGAGGACATCCTTTGTCTTTTCGGGCGTCGTCACTTGAGGCATTTTCTTTGTCTACTGATGATCGACATGCCTAATAGATTTCATGTTGCTCAGTGAACTGACTTGGACAGCTAGATTTGCAATTTTCTATCCAAGAGACCTACTTAATGGCTGTTTGAGCTACAATGGGAGACTTTCTGTTTTTTGAATGATTATTTGAAATTACTGTATTATGTCTGACAAAAAAGACCGTAAAATGAACACTTCAAACCAAAATAGCTAGACTTCCTGTGTCTTTTCCAGCATAATCACTGAGACTTTTTCGTGTGCCTACTCATGATAGACATGCATACTAAATTTCACATTGCAAAGTCAAGCTGCCTTCAGAGGCTAAATTTGTGACTTTCTATAAATATTGAAAATGACCCCATTATTTATGGCTGTTAAAACCTCAACGGGAAACTTACTGTGTCATTTCAGGCATAGCTTCTTGATTTTTTTATTTTTTTTTTTATTTCTGTGCCTTCTCTTGATAAACATACCTTCCGAATGTCATGCTAATAAGTGATGCTGGCTTCAGGGGTTGAATTTTCAAATTAACATGCAAACCCATTTTTTTCCCTGTGTCAATAAGGTAGCAATGTTTTGCTGTTGATTGAAGTCTTGTCACTATTGCAGGGTGTGAAAAATTCATGAATTTGTTTTGCTTCTCTTTTTTCCTTTTGCACTTCCTTTAATGCAGGTAAGTGTTGTTTCTTTATTATTATTCCACGCTCTTAGAATTGTCACAACAAGCTTGTTTCTTTAAAACTAGAGAATAAATACCTTGTGCACTCTTGTTAGCAGCAGTTGAATGGGTTTGTGGCGCAGCATGCACTCACACACGTACACGCACACATGCACAAACACACACACACGCACACACAATAAATATCAACAACATCCCGCTTAAACCTTAATGAAAGAACTCTATCCTTGGCGATTGTTCTCCGCCTGTTTGGTGCAGAAAGAACATTGGGGTCTTCTGTTGCCATGGTGACCGTTGTATTGGTTTCAAAGTGTGGACATTTTTTTTTCACCTTAATTATCGCCTAAGAAATGTCTGATGTGTTTATATGCGCGTTGCCTTGAGACTTGAGACACGCACACGTGTATATTGTGCATGTTCCCACATTCAACCATGCTGTGGATTCTTTTTTTGTCTTTGTTGATTATTTGTAGTGATTGAGTTTCTTTTTCTCCTTTTTCTTCTTCTATTGTGATGTGCCCAAGTGTGACGTGAACTTTTTGTGACTGTAGATTATTTCTATTCGCCATTTTGTTTATTTCTTATGTGCATGGATGTCGTCGCCATGGATAATTTGCAACTGCAGCAATTAATCAAGACAGACACATGCAGACACATGCATTTTTTTGACGATTATTCCTTGTCATTGAATTTATATATATCGCACATGAGTCACTGACTATTTTTTTTCAAATTATTTATTGTTTCTAGCCATTTTGTATATTTCTACTGTGCAAGAAAGACCTAGTGTGCCGTGTAGAACTTGGCCCAGCACCCAAAATTTACCTTGTCTCGAATCAACTTGAATGGCTTATTGATTGTTTTTGCTGAAAAACACATCATAGTCCAAAAAGTGGAAAATCCAACTTGATCATAGTAAATGGAAAATGGAGTGTGCCTCTATAGCGCTGTATCTCCACCATATCTTGTCCAAAGTGCTTTATCAAGCCTCATATTCACTTTTTCTTTCTTTTTTTTAAACACATCGAAGTGTAAAATGACACAGCGGTGTCAACCTATGGAATACATTACTTTAAAGTGGAAGTCAACCTTAACCATTTGTTGACAGTAATATATGCGACCTCACTAGTCTAAACATGACATTCTGATTCATATTACATTTGTGGAATATAAGTTATGAAGCAAAATCCAGCCGTTACTATTTTACCACTTGCTGTTGACTGAAGATGACATCACAGTTTCGCAGGGCTCAGGCAACGACCAATCACAGCTTCCCGTGTTTTCCGAAGCTGTGTTGTGATTGGTTGTTACCTGAGACCTGAGCAACATTGATGTCATCTTTAGTTGGCAGCAAGTGGCAAAATGGCCGCACCCTGAGATGGATAAAAACAGCTGGATTGTGCTGCTTAACTCATATTCCACTAATGCAATATTAACCAGAATGCCATATTTAGACTAGTGGGGCTGCATAGAACATATAAACTCTTTCACTGCCAGACGTTTTCAGAAACGGGTTGTTCCCAGTGCCAGCCGATTTAAGCATTTTGACTGATCTTTCAAGGTCCACAGAAAATGTTGTGATTGGACTATGGAAACACACATACTACCAAATGAAAGATTGGACTCTCATCTTTCATCAGAAAAAAAAGTTTGTTTCTACCTTATTCCGATCTTCAGTAATCAACAATAGAAAATGGTTACTTTCGCCGAAATTCTCTGTTTTGAAACAAAAAACGGAGAAAAAGAGCTTTTTGTAAAACGATGTTATTTCATGCACTCTAGTGAATTCTACACTTCTTTTTGTCCATGAATGATGCCACAAACACCTAAATAGTGCTTTACTTCTGTAAAACGCTTTCACCAACAATGAAAAAGTGTTTTTTGATTGCAAAATACGTTTATTTCCATTCAACAGTGTAACAATTTGACAAAACAATTTCGCAAACTATTTACAAATGTGTGCAACTGTGGTACTACTTACAATTATGTGGATGTTTCAAATACAGTTTTTCCTTTTGTAACGCTCTCCTGCGTGCAAGGAGACGCCAGGACTCGCACAACAGTTTACTTTCACTTTCACATTGGTCCGTTTTGCGTGCAAACGTTACACTTTCTTGACGGCCTTTTTTTCCGGGGAATAAAAAGCAAGTAGCAGACTGTACACACTTCCTCCGATGAATATGCATTGGACTCGGGGCACTCTCCGTCGTCCGATCGAACGTCCGCCTGTGCGTGCTCGGTTGCGTTCCGCGTTACGACACCGTCATAGCCGCCGCGTCAGCGGTTCCAATTTCGCCGTCAAGCTCGGATTCACCTTCATCATCATCGAGGATGATCACCGTCGTCATCAATGTACTATTTTAGCGTTGGTCGATGCCTTTCGTCTTGTAAGTGTAGAGCTGCTTGCAAACGCTCGCCATTGCCCGTTCCCTCCTCCATCTAGCTCCATCTAACGTCTTCTACTGCCGCGTCAATGCTTTCCAACCACAGAGTCACCATCATCTTCATCATCGATGATGATGATCGTCATCAACAATGTGCTTTTTTAGCGATGCTTTTGGTCTTTGAAAAAAACGGCTCTGGCGTTAGCTCCTCGCGACCGGCCGCCATTTTTCCTTTGTTTTCCATTCTGATCTCCTGCTCAACGCTCTAGCTCCGCCTCTACTGACGCCCACCCGATCTTGTCAAAAGAGAGTCATCGCTGCCCTCTAGGGGCCAAAAATAGTCATTAGGCTCAAAAAACCTGCTTAAAACTTTCAGGAGAGCTCCGCAAGCCTTCCCAGCACCCGTTTCAAAAAAAAAATAAAAAATCATTGGATGACGTCTTTTGACGTCATTGGCAGTGAAGCGTAGGTTTTTACTTGACGTCTTTAAACGTCAGTGGCAGTGAAAGAGTTAATCTATAGGATCCCTTGTCATACACTGGCCAGTGGCAGAACCCAGGGTCTTTTTTTAGACCGCTTTTAAATCCAGCCATCGCTTGTGTTGTACCAGCTGCTAGCTAGCACAAAGCTAACTTGGGTATGTTCGTATTTCCATTAGCGTGAGAGGCCAACAGTGAGTAAACATAACTAGAGGTGTTGATACACTGACTATTTAGGCTTCATTGACTGAATGCTTCACATGTGAATTTAATGATTATTTGAACATAGCATGTGCACTGACCCCATCCATACAGAAGCAACCTTCAAAAGTTATGTGGTTTCCTATGGTCTTGGGGTGTCTTGAAGGTAACAAGAGAAGATGTCGGAAGGTGGGGGAGAGGGACTGGACAAAGGAGTTACACACCAGTTAGCGCTGTTGTTGTGGTGTGACCCCTGACTCGAATCTGAAAAATCGGATTCAGTGTTCATTCTTAATGGCCAGTTCACTTCTCTATTTGAGTCACCAACGATTCCTTCACAGCCCTAGTGGATTATTCCTTGCATGTGTCTGTTTTTTTAAATTAAGTTTCTATTGTGAAAGGTATTCCTAATCTTGTATAACGGAATATGATGAGTTATTGTGTTAATCATGCGACACTTGCATTGCTCAAGCATGTGACAGAGTGTACCATCGACTTTTTTGTTTTGTTTTTGTCTTTGTCGATTATTTCAACTTGTTATCTTTATTTCTATTGCGCACTGTGGAAGTCTTCTGTTGCCATGGTAATCGTCGTGTTGGTTTCCAAGTGTGGCCACTCTTTCGCCTTTCACATTGTTCCAACTAAAAAAAGAATGTCTGATGCTGCTTGTATGTGCTTTGCCTTGAGACTCAGAACACACGCACACACAATTTATATGTAGTGTGCGATTCCAGAGTCGCAGGAAGAACACTGACTCACTAACCCTACCGCGAATGCTGTCATGTAGTTTCAAGCTCGGCGAGGTGGCTAGTATTCGGAACGCGTTTGATCCCCCTTGTTACTAAGGGTTGGGTGGAGGTGTAAAGGTGCGTGTAAAGGGGTGCACTCTCATTGTTACATAAGCCCAAGTCGACGCCCATGCTGTCTCACATGCTGGAGCTGTCTTTTATTGATAAAAGCCTCACGTCACATGGAAAACACAGTGGTTTACTATTGTATACCTGGACTGAGTAAAAATGTGAACTGGTTGCATGATAACCTAGAAATATACAACTGTGGGTAATAGTGCAGATACTTTGGCATTAATGGAAGTGTTTATTTCTGTTGTGTGACGTGGCTGTTGTCACCAAAAACTGGTGAAGGAGTGATCATATTGTGACATTTTTGGATGGTGGATAATATCTCCTAGTTGTTCTGTTCATTTCTATTGTGCAAGGAGGCAGTTATCGATGTTGATTTTTTAGAAAATGTAAGACTTTTAGGTGTGCCCTATGTTCGTCAAAATATGGTACTAGTTATTGAGTTTATTTCTAGTGTGCAATAACTGACACTGTTATTTGCCTTATGACATGTCTGTGTTCTTGAGTGTGTAATGGACATTTTTTGGACAGTAGTTTAGTTATGGGCTAGTTGGTAGTAAACATTATTAAATGGCAAAGAACAATTGCATTACACTAATTCCATAACACCTCTACCTGAACGAGCATGCTGTGGAATTTATTTATTTGTGGGGTCCTCCTACTAGTTGCATGTTAATTTCTATTGTTAAAGGTGGTGGTTCTAATGATTATCATGCAAAGAATGATCATATTACAGGAATTATGTAAAGTGGTTACATGCCTAACCGAGTGTGTTTGGACCTTTTTTGGACTGTTTCTACTTGTTGCTCTTTGGATTTCTATTGTGCAAGTTGGTGGTTAATATGATTTAATGGCAAAGGACAGAATCACATTGTAGTAATAGTATCACACTTCTATGTGCCTGACTGAGTGTGCTGTGGAATTTTTTGGGATAGTGTTCATTTATTTTGCGCAAGGTGATAGTTATAACATGATTAACTGTCAAGGGACGATTGCTTTAGAGTAGTTGTATGACATGTATGTGGGCCTAGTTGAGCGTGCTATGGCTTTGTAAATCTTGTATTTGACAAGTGCTTAAGTGGATCGACCACTGAAGCCACAGCTTCTACCTTAGCCAGGAAACTCCCAGAAGGACTTATTTGCTTTACCCGATTTTTTTTCCCGTGGCATTCCCTGAGATCAGAACGCACTACCCTCAGGCCGGACACCCACTCGGGCCTGCACTTATACCTGATAGCCGGCCTCAAATCCTATCCATCGCAGAGGCTTTGCCGCGAGCCGTCCTGGGTTCTTCGGGGAAAAGTCGCTTCACTCTGGACATGATTGTGACGGCATGTAGGCGGTCCCGTGTGGACCCCACACCCCACTTGGAAGCGGCTCCTCATGCATCAAACATGTGACGTGATGTCTTCTGGGGGCTTCCAAACGGAGTTCAGCTTTGAGATTGCAGGAAGTGCACGGACTTTGTCGATATATGATTTTCTCCACTCCACTGGTCAGATGTTTACACCAGGTTAGTCTTTACTTTAATGATTTTCCTAGTATTATTTCTGTATGCCAATGCAAAACCTTTCTAAAGTGACTCGAGAACCTCTTCCTTGTCACCTCCCTGTTAGTCAAAATCCTCAACAAATCATCATAAAAATGTCTGTGATCTGAAACTAATAGAACCAGATTGATTTTGGATGATAAATACAGCATTTAAGTAACTATCTAGAACAGAGGTGGGCATCGAGGGCCGGAGTCCTGCAGGTTTTGCATGTTGCCCTTTTCCAACACAGCTGATATATGATCAGCTCATCAGCAAGCTCTGCATAAGCCTGATAACAATCCTGTTGATTGGAATCAGCTTGTGTTGGAAGTGAGAAACCTCCAAAACCTGCAGGACTTCGGCCCTCGAGGACCGAGATTGCCCACGTCTGATCTAGACGGACATTTAAGCCAAAAATGAGCTCAGATTAAATTAAATTTGACAAAATAGCACTATTTAAACACAAAACATACTTACCCATGGTAGAAGAGTCATGGTAGAAGTCACAGAAATAATGTCCAAAATCATATCGATGTGACAACAGGCAAGTGTAGCTATTGTTTACCAATAGGACTCTATATACACGGTTGTTATCGCGTGAACTCCCGTGATCTTGTGGTCTGGCGGGTGCAGATTTCCGGACACGGACAGCTGACGCAACGCAGTCAGTGTAAATTGCAGTCAGTGTAAATTGCAGTCCGTGCGGCGGCTGTACGGAAAACGCACCGCGGCCATTCCGCAGGCAGTGCAAATTTGCCGTTATTCACTTGATTCTACAGAACTTGCAAAATATCAGTTAAAGGCAATTTAATAACATTTTGATCTTAAAATAGAAGCAAAGTATATCATTTTTAAGGAAAAAGAAGTAGGATTTTGTACATAAAATGAGCCACAATCCAGCATTTTAGTGTGTTTAGAGTGTATAATGCAGTAAATATCAAAGATTTTAGAATGAAATATGGCATTATGAATGTACAATACAAGCCAAATGGAGCATTTTTAAAGCAAATGTAACATTTCAAGGTAATACATAGTATTTCCGTTAAGAAATAAAACAAAATATTCAGGCCGAATGGACCAATTCCTGTGTAAAAATGAGCAAATTATTACTTTGAAGACAAATTAGAGAATTTAGAGTGTAAAACACAACAAAATCAAAAGACAAAGCAAGCATTTTGATTATAATACACACTGAATGCAATGATTTATATTGGTAGGATACATGCTGCTTTTGTTGTAATTTTACAGGAAACAAACAGCACGAGACATGAAAGGCCTACATGATATCACGTTACATGAGTAATTGTAAGTATTATGGTGTGTTTACGCAGATGACAGCAAACACAAGTTGACAGTGTCATCGTTATTTATCATTGTTGTTATTTACTTCTAATTAGACGTTGTGGACTCTTCATCTTTTTCTTTGCATTGATGTGTCACGTAGGAATTAATTATTCATGGCGTTGCACATCATCGCATTGTATGACAGAATTTAGTATCTTTATGCTTGAAGAAGCTCATGTCTTGTGGGAATTTGTCGTCTTTTTTTTTTTTAGTCAGACCAGCACATCTTGTCCTAATTGCATTAAAATTTAAATGAAGAGATTCTCATTATTTTTTATTTATTTATTTATTTAAAAATAATAATAATTTAAGACACTCTGGTTGTGTTGAAAGAATATAGGTCAAATTTGCAATCTATATTTCTTAAATTAACATGGCCCATTGAAAAACATTTTTCAGGCTTGCATGACAAAAGAAGATTGCCTCATTTAAAGTAATAGCTAGATATATTTTAACCATAGTTTTAAGGCAAGGTGATATTTTTTAGAAAATGAGGTTGGGTATGTAACGAACCTCATAGCTGGAAGTTGCTTCCGTGTGAGCTCGAGACACCTTTTTTTATTTCATATTTAATAATTTGGCATCATGTTCTCTCCGGCGCACACCGCGTTTGAGAGCGTCGCATCCCATCCTGCTCCTTCGGATTCCTTTCGGGCTTTCGTCTGAGAGAGCGAAAGTCACAAGTAGTTTAGGTGCTGAAAGCCGGCACATAGGAGGAAATTGAAATGCTGATATAAGGAGTAGCCTGGGAGAAGATAGAGGAGCTATAACAAACCACTGAAATTGCCCCGCTGTGATGAGAAAGAGAGACGGATCTGCTCCGACACGGGGCGGGAGGGTGAGTTAGTACCTCTGGCGACCAATCAGGAGGCTCGTTGGAGTCCTTTTAGTCTTCATTGCAGTCTTGATTCAATGTCAACAGCGGCCTTATGAATGCTTCCCTTCCGCATCATCACCTCCACCCTGCGAGTGAAATGTATGCCTAATCTTGCATTGACAAGGCAACATTGAATAGTTTTAAGTATAAGGTAGAGCAAAATACAGCTTTTGCATGAAAAATATGAGCAAAATTTGAGCCAAAACAACTTTGGACTGTTCAGTGCTAGTGAAAACTAGCATTTTAAGACAAAATATGTGATTTTAAAGAACATTTTTTAAAGGCAAAATATTTCATTTTGTTATGTAAAATAGTAGCAAAATTCTAATAAAATGTAGCATTTGACCCTATTTTTCATAGACGTGTGCGGGTAGAAATGGGTGTTTGCGCCATTATGGGAGTTCACCCCGCCGGCTTGTTTCCCAACCAATAGAAGCGGCTCCCCTCATTCCCTTTAAATTCAGCACAGGTGAGACGCGTGGTCTGCATGGTGGAAGCCTAATGGACTCGCTAAGATCCATGCAGGAGATTGGTGCATGCGAAGTGCATTTAAAATAGAGCTGTCAAATGATTACATTTTTAAATCAGATTAATCACATCTTAGAATTTTGATTAATCATGATTAGTCACTTAATTAAAATGGATTTTTGTTTAAAAAAAACATTTTGCCCGCCAAAATTGAAGAGCACATGTTATGTGTTAGTTCTTTCAACAGTGAATGTTATGAGGACATCTTAAAAAAAAAAAAAGACCCACTGCACACTCTCATCTTCCTCTTTCTGTAATCAGGCAATAATTACTTGCATAATTTAAACAAAAAAAAAGATCCCAGTAGTTGACCCACAGCTCATAAATATGAATGAATATTCTGAATTTCATATGCAAACATTTATTAAATGCTTTTCTTTAATGCATATA
The DNA here is from genome assembly GCF_051991255.1 of Vanacampus margaritifer. Classification (NCBI taxonomy): domain Eukaryota; kingdom Metazoa; phylum Chordata; class Actinopteri; order Syngnathiformes; family Syngnathidae; genus Vanacampus; species Vanacampus margaritifer. Next base: position 12,495,529 of record NC_135441.1, on the reverse strand, counting down.
GTTATCTTAATTGCTCAATCACAACCTGCTCTACCTTTAACGTAACCATCCGCTGTCAAGCTAAAGGATCATCTGCGGCCAAAATTAATAGTGGGATTAATCTGTGTTAATAAATGATTAATGTGATATTTTTAGTGATTAATCAACTTTTACAGCCCTAATTTAAAAGGAACTCCGCTTACGGTTAACGTGAAGTGGGAACCCCCATCCACCCCCCCACCACCATGTCCATAGTTGTGCCACGGTTGTTGCTTTTAACTAATTTGCTCCCAAAAACATATAAATATGTTCTATTTTAAGTATTTTAAGTCTCCCAAAGACGTATTTATACGTTTTTTATGTTGTTGTTTTTTGTTATGCTAGAGCATACAGAAGGCTTTGATGCAGCCTCTCAACTGCAAAGGACGGTTGAAGAAATGGTAGTTATTAAACAAACGGCCAGCGATGAACCAGGGCCATGTAATATATAGCTCTTTTCCCCAGTGTTTTAAACAGATTTGTGAACAATGATTAAACTTAGCTATTCTAATGCTAATTGTTGCAAAACGGACCAGATAGAAATATACTTTTTTAATCCTGGTGAAGGAAGAGACTCTAATCTTTCTTTTGGTAGGTTCCATGATTTTATAGCAATAGAACACAATATTCTGTGGGCCTTGCAAAATCAGTCAAAATCCAGTAAAACTGCCGAGAGTGAAGGGGATTGCTTCTGTGAAAATGCCTGGGAATGAATGAGTTAAAAATATGCTAAATATAATAATAATAATTTGTTCAGTTAACACGTGCACAGAATCGCTCAGAATCTGTATGCCTGTGCCTCAATCAAATCCACCAAAATCACGACCTATGCCACAAATTTGATATGTTTTTTCCGGTCTAATGTCTAGTCTACTTTGTCACCAAATTGCCAGGTGCAGCGCAGTGTACCAAATTCCCAAAATAGACTTGCCCTGGCACGAAAATGAAGATGAACCAGTTGTTCCACCAAGTGCACATGTCTACAAAAACGCAGCCCTTTACAGTATGTGTAAAATGCAAGCAAAATTTGGCATTTGGAAGGTAAAAGCTCACTATTTGCGAATAAAATGATGGAGTTCTTCAAGTGGCATAACAGGACGCTCGTTGGCCAAGCTTTTAGTCTTCATTGTAATCTTGCTTCAATGTCCACAGCAGCCTTATGAATGCTTCCTTTACGGCCACCTCCGCAGAGCAAACTAAGGCGTGTAGCCATTTAATTCGCTTCACAAATAAATCACTATCTCGCTGCTTGTCACATTGTGAGGGATGACCACGGGGGATGGCAAGAATCTGAGCCTAGGGGTCCCCCTTTGAGAGCAGACATGCATGCTGTACACAAGTGGCTTGGAGCTGCTCATGTAAAAAACATTTTGTCCCAGCCAGGAAAAATATTGCATACATATCAACTGTAGGATTTTCAAGGAAACTATGGCTTTTTGAGTGAATACCAGAAACATGTAGTCAATATACTAGTAAAATGTAACATGGTCATGACTCATATACAGATTGAGCATTTTGAGTCATACGAATTGCCACAAAAAATAAAAATAAAGAAAAAGCAAAGCCTAACCTTTCCAAGGCCCAATCTGGCTTTTTAACTGTAAAATGCAAGTATAGCACAAACATTTATGGTACTCGCACATCAATCTGCACACGACCAGCTTGGACTCGCTTCTGCGTATAAATAAGACGTGAAGTTTCATACGCGGAGACGTGGGAGGCGTGACTCAGTGTTGACGGCCCCGTCGATAAAAAGCAGAACGCGCATTTGTCCTCTCAGGTGGACGGCAGAGTGAAGAATGAGGCGCTAAAGTGTCACACGGACGAGGTGTTTAGTGTGTGGCTGGTGATCATATCTTAGAAAAGCTACAGTGTGAGGGATGAATAATGATCGTGGCTACAAGCAATGAAGAGGATTGAAGGAGCCCTGACACAGTTACGGCTATGTATGGATAAAGTATACACTGCATGGATCAAACTAGCTCCAGACTATGTTTATATACTATATACAGTATAAAATACTGTATATAGTATATAAACATATATTATAAATGATCAGATAGTGTGACGTCCACCAGTAGGGGCTCGTCTCAAATCTCTGAATTTGACACAGAACTTAAATCTGTTTATCTTGCCTTAATTATTTTAGTTTGAATATACATATGTTGCTGAGTGTCTGTTCTATTTGGGGCACTATTTGTTCCCAGAATGATTTAATTACCTTGCCTCATAGTTACTAACCAACCACCTGTACCAACCACACTAAGTAGGCTGCTGTTTTCCCAAATGCATTTGCCAACGTGAATAAATATTTTATTTATATTTTGTCTTAAATGTTATACCTTAAATGCTCTATCTTGCTTGTATTTTAAAGTCAAAATGCAGCAAAATGCTAAATTTGACTTTAGAATGTTGTATTTTGTGATTATTTTACACTCAAAATCATATACTTTGCCTTGATAATGTTAAATTGAGTTTGTATTCTTCACTCAAATGATGAAGTTCATGTTATTTTGCCTTTAAAATGCTGCATTTAGCTTTACCGGTACAACACAAGCTTCTCTATAAACCACAAGCAGCAGAGCCGTCGTACATCACGCAAGAAAGAGAAAGTATTTCAGGGCCCAGAAACATGAGCTGTTATTGTGATGTAACACGACTGTAAACAAACTTGGCTAAATGAAGAATTGCAGCGCAAAAGAATAAAAAACGTCTTCTGTTTATTACAGCTTGCTAATCACGGTGGAGTGTATATATTTGACGGTGGGGCTATAAAAGTGCATGTCACCCCGAGCCGGGTTATTGAAGTGGGACTCTGGCGCAGCCTGGCGTGTCTCTTTCACCTTCTCGTAAACACGCACACGCCAAGAAAAAGCAACAAACTATTTACCACACAGCCAGAGTGTAAACAGCATTGTCAACAAATCTCAGCATGTCTTCACTCATCAAATGGCTTTTGAGATGTACTTTCCCCAGGAAGCAGGCTTTTCTCCCCCCCATCCAATTTGAGCTGCGGGTGCACTCATCAGCATAAAATTGGAATTATTAATGGAAAACACAAAGCTGACACGCCGCCACAGACGCAGCCCTGACTGGGACTGACATGGCGTGACCGAGCGAAGACGCAGCGTTGACCATATTAGCAGGAAAATGCTACATGCTTCTGCTTGTATTTGTTTTCATATGCTTGAAAATTTGTCATTGCACCAAGGAAAGGCAAACTTCTGTCTATATTTTAAACTAAATGCTAGATTTTGCTATATAAATACAATATTGTGCTTTGAATATTACATTTCAAATGCTAGTTTTGAAATGTAACAGTACTTATAGTTTCACACATTATGTTGCTGGTATTTTACACTTAAAATCCTAGACTATGCCATAAGTGCAATATTTATGCTAATATTTATGAGCTGTGGGTCATGACCGAAATAACAAGAACCCAGATAAAAGCAGCTCTCCCTTAGATATAGCTTGGGGTGAGAAGCTCGGTCATGCGGGAGGGACCCGGAGTCGTGCCGCTACTGCTCCACATTGAGAGAAGTCAGATGAGGTGGCTCGGGTGTCTGATCAGGAAGCTGCTGGACGCCTCCCTGGTGAAATGTTCTGAGCACATGCCGCTGGGCGGAGGCCCCAGAGACAACACAGGGCACGCTGGAGAGAATATATGTCTTACATCTGGTCTGGGAATGCTTTGGGATTCCCCCCGGAAAAACTGGATGAAGAGGCTGGGGAGTGGCCTTTTAAAGCTGCTGCCCCCGTGACCCAACCCTGGATATGTTGAAGAGGATGGATGGATGGATGGATTTACACCCCCCAAAAAATATTTACACCAAATGGTTGGTTTTCCTTTCAAATGCTGGATTTTGCTTGCATTTCACACAAAATGTTAACTTTGGCCTTGAACTAATTGCTGGACTTTTGCTTGTGTTTCATAAAACAAAAAAATCTAGATTTGGCCTTGATAATGCAATGTTGTGCTTGTCATCTACACTAAAAATGCCAGATTTGGCTTAAATGTCAAACCAAATAATAGATTTTGCCTTCATGGCAATATATTTTAATAATAATTATAATGGATCAGATTTATGTAGTGCTTTTTTGACACTCAAAGACGCTTTACAATGGATACATTATTTGTGCGGTCACACATTTACACTGTGGTGGCGGTAAACTACTTAATTAGCCACAGCTGCCCTGGGGCAGGCTGACGGAAGCGTGGCTGCCAGTGTGCGCCTAAGGCCCCTCTGACCACCACCAAACATTTGCACCTTTCAGACACCAATGTGACTGGCACTGGAGGCAATGTGTACGAAGTGTCTTGCCCAAGGACACAACGACACATGACTCAGGGAGGGCGGGGATCTTAGCTTTTGCCTAGCAAATGAAAAGCTAAACTTTGTCTTATTTCACACTGGATGCTAGACCCCTAGACCCCTTAAAGCAGCAGTGTGTAGGATTTATTGCCATCTAGTGGTAAACTATTCATTCATTATAAAAAAACAACAATAACCCACTATTAATTTAAACAAAATCCCCCCTCAAAAAGTTCTATAACATAAATGCAATTTTTTTATATGATTGTAAGTCTAGTAATAATATAATTAATCGCTAATTACATTATAAAGATTGGCCGTGCCTGACATGTTTCGCTGCCGACTTTCTTATTTTTTTTTTATTTTTTTTTTTTCTGGAGAGCTCAGTATTGTTCATTCGGTAATTTTACCGATTTGACATATCATCATCATTGCTCTCCTTTTTTTAATTTTTTTTTATATATATATATTTTTTTTGTATTTTTATTTATTTTTTTGTATGTGGGTGAATATGTGTATGTGTGTGCGTGCATTCATTAGTTCACCTAAAACCTACAAAAAAAAATAATCCCATACCGTTTCCCTAAACCGAACACTTCCAGTCGTGAGGCCGTCAGGAAACCCGAGAAAGGACCAAAGAAAAGAAAGGAAAGTGAAATCCAGCACCGACCAGACACCACCCGCCAGGCCACCAACCAGAGTCCTTCACCAACCCCAGAGACATCTAAATTTCCACCAATCAGGGAGACCTCAAGAGACCAAAGGAGAGACTGAGGAAAGGAAGGAAGGACAGACGAAGCGGAGTGAGATCCAGAGACACCAGCCTCCACCGATTCAATGAACTGAGGAAGATTGTGTCTGAGTTTCGATAGATGCTGGTGTGGTGGATCTGGCGTGCATGAAAATCTCCACCAAAGAGGGGAGCCGTCGACCCCCGCCAGGACAGAGCAAGCGCAACACCTCAGGGCCCCCCAGGCCGCGGCAGCGCCAAAGGACGACCCCCGGGCCCCGCAGGGGCCACCGGCCGGAGAGCAAACCCAGGAACAGGAGCGCCCCCCACCCCAACGCGGCCCGCGGCCCCAACCCAACGCAGCAGGACGGGGCACTGCAGGCCCGCCAGGAACCCCACCGGCCCACAGCCCCCCCCAGCCCGCCATCCACCCCAACCCAGCCCCAGCCGCCCCCAGGCCCCCAAACCCCCAGACACCCTCCCTGACTATTTGTCAAATACAACTACTGATAATATATTTTGCTTGTACTGAGTACGCATGGCACACACAGCAAGGTGCTTTGCAAATGTATGCAGCCTCAGCATGCTCATTATTTCCACAGCGGTTCACGTGAGCCGTGAACATGCACGCACATGCGCTCCTCGCTGTTATTGCTTACACGATGTGAGACCTTTATTGGCGTCCAGGAGTGGTCGCCATCCTTCTTGGCAATCTATTCTTACTTAATTATTAGGGGGGGTGGTTGTATTGAGAATGGGGAGCACCGAGAATGGCCTTAATTTGCCTCTACGCGGCGTGCAATTAATCAAGGCCCTTTGCTAACTGACAGCCTTAATGGACGTACTCAGCTCGGGTGTGTGATTGTCTACACGTGGGTCAGACAAGCGTATCCTTCAAGACACGCACACAAAAGCGCTCCCATCGAACGGAGTGGCGAATGATTACATTCATCTGTGCGCGCACCCACACCCACCTCTCAGGCGCCGAGACCAGCGTCAGAAATATCAACCTTTGATTAAATATGAAGCCAAAAGGCAGATGGGCGGCTCAAACGCGAGAGGAGGGAAACAATTCCACTCGGCCTTTGTTGGAGAGCGGCGGCGGTGCTTTTAAGGTCCTCGTAAGACACTCGAAGTTTGCGCTCACTGTGGCAGAGATGAAGGATGACGCCTCAGGGCAAAACGGACAGTGAAAATCCGATGCCTTTTTGCACCCTGAGATAAGAAATAATAATAAAAAGCACAAAGTGGTCTAAGTATGGAAATGCCACCCAAAAATAAATTGTGTCACTTACTCAAAATGCTAGATTCTTCCTATATAGTGCTATCTGTGCTTGCATTTGACTCAAAATGCTTTAGTTTCCATTGAAAATAGCTGATTCTTCTGATATTTTACAGTGAAAATGCTAGTTATTGCCCTAAAAATGCTAAAATTGGATTGTAATTGATTGAAAATGATTTAGTTTGCCTTGTAAATACCACAACTAACTACTAGATTTAACCTTGAATATGCTATATTTGGCTTGTCCTTTAATCAAAATGCTATTTAGTAAACTCAGATAGAAGTGAATAGACTTACTGATTTAAAAAAAAAGTTTTGGGAAAAATGGGAGCTTGACCAGGCGTCTTCTTATCATGCTTTGATTTGTGAGCAAATTTTGAGATATGAGTGTTGTAAGTTGGTACTCAAAATCCGCATTCGCTACTCATTTCCTATTTAGCACTGAATCCCGAATCAAAAAGGAAAAAAGAAAAATCCAATTTGGTCATAATGGTAAATGGTAAATTGAGTGCACTATGTACACCAGATGTTTTTGAAAGCACTTTACCAAGCCTCATATCCACTTTTTTATTTTTTTATTTAAACAGCATCAATGTGGCTGTGTTAAACACATTACGATATGGATATTTATTGTAAATGCAAACGGTGAGCAATACATGTAGGCAAATAATATAACAATACCCACAGGAATAATATGCTTTATCCTCTGCAAAGAAAGGTTATTATTACTACAGAGGAATTTTGACCGGCTGCATGTACAGCATATCTGTAGGTCTATATTATAGGTGGCCAACAACAACAAAAGCATCAGCACAATGTCCATTCAATTAAAGAATAAAATGTATTAAAAAAAATAATTGTTAAATGTACTTATACCATTATTGTATGTTTTTTTTTTATTAAGAAGAGCACAATTCTACAATTATTTTAAAAAAACGCATTACAAAAATATGTTGTTTTAAATGAATGGAACTTGTATTCATTCACTATACATACACTATACACTCAAAATGCTACTTTTGACCTTTCCTGCTTGATTTTGCGTCAAGGCCCTTGTAACACACTTAAAGCTTTCACGCATTATGGAGATGAAGGATGATGACAAGGTAACACGGGCCCTTATATTGGCCTTGGAATTTCTTGATCTTGTATTTTGAACTTGCATTTCAAATTGCTTTAACTTGCCATGAAAATATTGTATTTCATTTTTAATTGTACCGTCATAATGCTACCACTTGCCTTTAAAATGATGTTTTATGTATTTTATATTAATTTCAGTTTAGGGTGGGGAGCAATATAATTCAAAGGTACAGTATTTTGGACCATGCAAGTCATCCACATTTGTTTGGTTGTATTTCTCACATAATGCTGTTTGGTGTTGATTCTGGGAATAATGCATGGGAAATATCGAGCGTGAATGAAATGCAAACACACTTGCTTTGGGTCTGAAAGTCGTTTTTGTTATGATTGCATTCAGTTTTTCCCTCCAATGTTTTCTCCACGTCGACAGCTCCTGAATTATGGATTAATGGGGTGTTTTCTTTGAGGTTTTGTAAAGCGACCGATGAAGCTGCAATTCCAGCTAGCAGTCCAGCATGGAGGTAGTGCAAAATACAGTTAGGTTCGATAGGAAGTGGTAATTCTGTCAACCAATCAATGGACAATAGCATGATTGGTTCCACCTTACGTAAGTGAATCCTGCTGCAATACTGTAACTGGTGGTTTGGCAACAGTGTGTTGAATTTAAGGTATCAATTACTATAGAAACACACAAAAATACATTCAATGCTGTGTTGTTTTTGTAATTTTTGCTGCCTTCCGCATTTGTGTCATCTCAATTTTGATCGTGTTTTGATTTCCCCAAAACTATTGGAAAACCTACTTTACGCCAATCAATTTGTTTACTTAACCTAAATGTCATGTTTTTTTCAATTTTTGTCAGTTTCTTATCTCATTTTGTCTCAATTTGTTTTGCCAATTTTGGTTGTATTCCTGTCTCACATATAGTATTTTATTTCACTCCAAAAATAACTGGAAATTGACTATTAAAGCTTAATTTCTACTTAACAGCCCAATCCAGTTTTGTTTGCCAGGAAGTACCATTTTGACCAACCAATGGGCAACTGCATAAGTAGTAGGCTATAGACAAAAAAAAAAAGCAGACCATATGAAAATTGTCAAGGCTGTCCTGTATTTTTGTTTTTGTTGTTGCACTTGTCTTTTGTGTTGACATTTTTGGCACTTCTTGCTTTTCTCATCTCAAGTCATGTCATGTTCTTGTCTCTCATCGTTCTCCAGAACTCCTACAACGAGCGGAAAAGTGATCTTATTGTTAGCTTCATCATGTTGACTACATTTGCTGCAACAGTGCACACTGGTCCTGCTGCGTGCAGTTAATTTTCCCAGCAACATTGGCTACCCTACACCAGGAGCCGCTATTTGTATTGAACAGATATCAGTGGACACTAATTATGTGGTGTCACACGAACTCGTCCACAGGCTATTTGAACGAACATGTCAGGGTCTTATTGTCGTGGCGGCAATGTTTTTTCTTCTTCTAGTGAGCGGGGGCCTCCTTCCGGCCGTGCGTAGCCAATTGGAGATTAGCCTCGGAGTTCTCGTGCTTGACCCGTAGAGGAAACGCTGCTTCGTGTCGACGCAATTCTGGGCCATCGCTGGAAGGCTGTTGATGTTTACCGATGCGACTCACGCACATGCTGTCTGAGTCAGTTTGAAATATAAACATGCATCTTATTTGTATTCATGTGGAGAATACTTATAGTATATTGAATGGAATGGAGTTTTTTTTGTTGCTTTTTTAGTTTACTCCCTTTGGATTGAGCTGTATATACAGTATATAATAACTTTTGATACAGCAAACAAAATACATTATTGATGATTCATGATCTATTCATGTTTATAGAGGATCGGCATCTTTTGAGAGCTCGCTTCACTCTGGCCGATATGAGTGATGAAAAAGCCCCGAGGTAATGCTGATGAGACTGGCCGAATGCTGAACTCTGAACCCTCCCTGAGTGTCCTGAAACTGGCCTCTGTACAAAACAATCGACAGATATGGAACATAATCTACTTGTGCAGATTTAGGGGGGTCAAATTTGGGGGGTGTTTTGAAACTAATTTGAATGGTTCCTATTTCAGAATTGCATTCATTTTAGCATATTCCATAATAGCAATTCCGCAAAGTGCAAGCCTTGGAATTTGACCCAAAATAGCTTCAAACTAAATTCCCATTCAAGTTCATACATTGGTCTTTGAAACATTTTGACACATCTTCCTATGAAAGACAGATCCATCAAATTTTGTGTTGATCAGTGAAGCTGGTTTCTGGGGCAATTTTTTTATTCATAAATTCAGAGACTCCACAAACTGGTCCGCATACTTTGACGCCATGTGCCGGCCATTAGACAATTAAGGCATTGCCCATCTATCTAGTTCAGGCCTTCTCAAATAGGGGGGCAGACCCTCCTTGGGGTTGCTGGGGGCATTGGGGTGTCGGGGGGGTTGCATGTGACACCAGGATTTTTTCACCCCTGCTAGAATAAAGTGCAATTGCACTTCCGCTACTGATCTAGGTGTGATCTAGGTCAGTGGTCCCCAACCACAGGGCCTCGGACGGACAGGTACCGGGCCATGGGCCACTTTGGACCAGGGCGCGGCGGGGCCGCACTGTTGAATAAATAAATACAGAACTTACTGTACTTCCGCTGAATATATTAACCAAGGCGTAAAAATATTTTATTTTGAAAAGTGACCGGATTCTCTCTGTTTACGACGGACTCTTGACGAATGTCAAGATGCTAATTATCTCAGTCACGTAATGCTGACACTAAGCGACAAGTTAGCAAAATGAGTAAAAAACAAACATATTTGCAAAGTTTATTTGCAACAGAGAAAAGGCTCAGTCGTCAATCAATACAAAAGCCTATGACCAAGTGCTGCGAGTACAGGTACATACAAATACATAGTGGATTTGCGTTTGTTGTTGTAGCCTTTTATTTTATCAGCCGCTGAACAGCCTAGCATGTCTTTTTCTGTGATCACACGTCGTTTCCAGATCGCCATCAAACTTTTTTCAAATGTGGATGCCCGCGAGCCATGGCGTCCACATATCAAGCACCAAATGATTCCGCTGTGAAATTGATATTTTCTGCTTTCTTCCGCGCTTTTTGGACATCCATCAGCTGTCCCACTTACACCCGCAGTTGTCCGATTTGATTCCCAGGGCCGAATGGATGTGCCTGATTGGCTTTTATATTCCCGTGCCTTTTCCTCACGCGGCGGGGAAGATAAATAGCGGCGATATGTTTGTGCCAGTACAAGCGTTTCGCCGGCGCTGTGGCACATTTGTCAAGTGCGGCTGACAGTACTGCTGTGGTGCAGCACAAGGAGGATCAGAACCAAGAAGAAGAAGAAGAGATAGTGCAGCACCTTTAAGTGGAGATGCATAATAAAGAACTGCAGCGTCATATAATATTGGATCATATGGAACAGCATGTGTGCGTGCGCGTGTATACGTGTGAGAGAGAAAAATACACACATGCCTGTGATAGAGCATAATCGTGCGTGTGCATTTGGGTGAGATAGGCTTGCTTGTGTTTGTGCGTGTGTGTGCGTGCATGTGTGTTGTTAGAAGACTATCTTTGTCTTCCGCGTGTTCGTTGTTGTTCGGGTAGAGAGAATGTTGATTTTCTGAATACAAACTGGAGATCGGTGAACAGGTCCTTCGAAGGATTTATTTTACAGAATATTCTGGACACAAGCAAGTTGGCTGCAGTCCTCTCGCAAGTGTGTAGTTACAGCGGACTCACAGCATTCTTATACTATCTTGAAAAACCCTCAGTGTGTGGTTGCGTGCGTGCATTTGATGTTCGTGTGTTGTGTGCATGAAAGATAAATCGTATTTTTGTGCGAGTACAGAAGTGTGAGAGAGAGAGAGAGAGAGAGAGAGAGAATGTATGAGCGAAAAGAGAGAGAGCCCGAGACAGAGAGAGGGCGAGTGTAAGAGAGAAAGAAAGGAAGAAAGAAAGACAGTGAAAGAGCTCACGGTACAGATAAAGAGGGAAAGTGAGAAAGGGAAAGAAAGAATGAAAGAGCGGAAAAGAGCGAGTGTGTGTATAGTATGTCTAAAAACTTATTTCTATTATTTGGCTTTCCGCTCAGCATGAGACTCTGTATTGCTTTAATGTATTTACTTTTTTATATTATTAATGTATTGTTTTAACTGTCTTTGTCTTCTATGTCTGATTTTAACTTTATGTTCAGCACTTTGCATTCAGTTATGGCTGTTTTTTTTTTTTAAAGAGTGATGCTCTGCCTCTTTTTTTGTTCACTACTTGTATAAGTGTTCCTTATCGTCAAATGAGTTGAATTGAGTTCACTGCCACCATGCAGCACTTGTTGTATCTCACAAGTCAGTCAAGCAATGGCTCGTATCGTGAAAACCACGTGAGTAATGTCACTCGTATCTCTGGTTTGCTGGAATTGTTTCCAGCGTGTTTTGTAAATCCCTCATCCCTTTGCCTGTCGGTGGCCTTCAGTGGACAAACATTCTTGATTGAATGCATTATTTCAATCCAGTTGCTTTCCAAGTATGCATACGGCCAGTTTCCATGCTCGTCTTCCACAAATCTTGCAACACTTAACTGTGATGAAGCTGAAGTTTCCTCCGGGTGGCTGAAATATCCATTTGCATCTTGATTTGCTGGCATTTAGATGCAAACATTCATTGACTTAAATACAGATGAACTCGCTTCATATTACATCCCCAAAACATTAACGACATCCTTTTCATAGAAGTGTAAAAAAAAAGTGCTGTAATAATTTGACCTTAATGTCACAGCTTCGGAATTGTGTGTTTGCTTCTCTGGTTTGTGATAGGGCGGAATAGCATCTCTGTTGTTTTCATAGCAACCCTATAGCTTCACCTACATTTGTTTTGTAACCCTCCTGTTATGCAGCCCGGTCAAACTGACCTGCAACCGGATTATTTGGGTTGTTTTCTTTTTATGATATTATATTTGTTGGGGTTAATTTTAAAGTCTGGTGTTGTCGCACTGGGTCACACTGACCTGTGAAACAAACTGTGGGGTTAATGCAACTGGTGGATCTGCCTGTCTTATTTTTTTACGGGTCAAATTGACCCATAAGAATCTCTGGGAGGAAACAAAAACAAAAAACTTTATCTTTTTCCCCCTGGGATTATTTGTAAATTGTAATTTTATTTTTCATGCATTTTAAGAATTATTAAAACAAAACAAGTGATTATGGTTGCTGCACTGGGTCAAATCAATGTTTAAAAAAAATCTAGTTTTTAATTTTTTTATTTTTAAAATGACAAAACATTTCTTATAAAATCAGACACTTATACAAATCTAGAAATATATATTTAAAATCCCCCCCAAATTAAGGTGTTTACTTTATTGCATTATCTTTTTGTTGTATTTGTCTTTTTTTTTAATGACTTTCAAATTTGCCAGGATTTTTTTAGTGAGTCAGTCACCTAAAACTCTAGAAAAATATTTTTAAAAGCCCTCCAATAATTGGATACTATTTTTTTTTATTAGTTTGGTTATTTGCAGCTCATTTATTTTTCCAAAAATATTTTCAGTCTTCTGGCATTATTTTATTTGGATTCATTGTTTTTATTTATTGGTATTCATTTTATTTTCATAATCCGTTTTAAATTTGCCAATATTCAGACACGTTAAAACACAGATTTTTTTTTTTTTAATATTAAAATGATTTTTTCCCCTACTAAAGTAAAAGTGCTATTTTTTGTTTTTATTTTTATATATTATTTATTTTCAAAATACATTAAAATACATGTTTCAATAGGTCTAATATGTAAAAAAAAAAAAAAATTGGGGGGGGGGGGGTGCGGGTCTAAGGAAATTAGGATTTTTATTTTCCTTCTAGTATTATTGTTGCTGTTGTCTTGTTTGAATTTTATTATGCAGTATATTTTATAAATATGTTTTTCAAGTGGGGTGGGGAGTGGGGGGACAAGTGGGTGTTTCTAGAGTCGCAACTACTGGAGTAGCTTGGACACCTTACTTCATGTTATCACAGAGACATTCTGATAATTTTTATATTATGATAAAGCAGACAAGTTCTGTTCATCACGTTAACGGTTCTCCATTTATTATCACAGCTGTCAATTAAAGGCCACACCCATAGGGAGAGCCCTGTAGCTAAAGAAACAATCAGCCCTTGTGTCTTACTACAATGCTGGTAATAAACTAAAATAATGGAGCCACATTAAAGTACCCCTTAAGGGGCCGTCTGGGGTGATTCGTTTGGATTTTTCAGTGTTAAGGAATGTAGCCTTTTAGCTTGGCTAGACTCACATCACAGGAAGTGTTGAAGTTGACATTAATATCGTATTTATGTGTTATATGTATTTTTTTCATAAATAGTAAAGGTGGTAGTTTCTACTTGTGTACTTTTGTGATGGTGAATCTGTCACCGTGAGTTATAATATGAGTGCAATATGTAATATGAGCAGTGAGTCCAGCAACATGTTTGTTACTCGACCACGAATAATCAAACACTATTTCTAAATTGATGAAAGTTACTTACCCTAGTGGCAACGTTGAGTCACCCAAGTAAAGAAGAGGTACTTGAGTTTGCTGAAGCGGAATGCTTTAATGAGCCAATTAGCAGAAAGACAGACTCACAACGTATTAAATTGCTTAGTAACACAGTGGAAGTGACTACACCAAACACATCCTGTATTCCAAGTTAAAATAAAATAAACCTGAAACACAAATACAATAGGACAGGAGCATTACACACTTTCTAATGCAAAGAGGTAACACAAACGATAAGTAAACAATAACAGTATCATTTGCTGTTTACAAAAAACTCACATTATGTTTTATCATCAAGTGAATATTGTTGGTGCAATTTTCTTGGGTCCTCATAGCTTGAATAATGTCATGGTTGATTGGAAAAGAGATAAAGTGGTTGGAAAGTGATAAGTTACAATAACGAGAGTGAGACAGTTAGTGAGACAGTTATATAAATTACTCCCGGAGTATGTGAGAGGGACGGACGTATTATATATATTTTTTGTTTTATTATTTTTTGATAATTATATACATATTATTATTTTATTTTATTTTTTCCAAGAGCTTAGTATTGTTCATTCGGTAATTTTACCGATTTGACATGTTGGTAAAGTTATGCGCCTAGTTAGCATATGAACTAGCCGTTTGGTGCTACATTAGCTCCCATTTATTTCTGTAAATTGGGCTTATATTGTGCTATTGTGTATACCGTAAGTTGTTTTTATTGGTTAATGTGCTTTCTGAAGCTTCAAAATGTAACCACTAACGTAACTTCTAATTCAGTTACTGTAAAAATCAAGTAATCAGTAAAGTAACTAATTTATTTTTTAAATGAGTAATCAGTTGTTAGATTACTTTTTCGAGAGAACAATGGCATAATATGAAGATTTGCTGATCAGCAAATGTTTACTTCTTTTTTTTTTCTAACGCTGTGCAGGCCAGTTCCACGGCCAGATGTTATTGCAAACTAGGCCGCATATGGAAACACATGCCAAAAAATAACATTTCCGAATTTGTAATAACTTTTTTTGTGCAAAATTCTCATTTCTGGTTTCAAGTTTCCTTCCTCTTTTAGAAAGAGTGATTTTTTTTCTTATTTGTTTGTGATCTGACTGTTTTCATAATTCATAAATCACATAAACCCAAACAAATTAATATAAAAAAATGATTCAGTCCTGCAGCTAATTTTTCCATTTGTACTTTTAAGCCTTAAAAAAAGCCTCAAAAAATGAAAAGTCTGACATTTATCCTATGCATGTGTGTGTGTGTTTGATTAAAATACAAAGAAGGGATGATACACACAATGTAATAGCAAATGACAATGAAATTATTCAAAACAAGTTTTGTTTTGTTGTTTCCTTCTGGGAATTGCTTTATTCCTCCTGATACCAAACAGCTTTGAAAGTTTTTTTCTTTCTTTTTTCTTTTTTGCCAACATTAACTTCCATCAACTTGATGATTTGTGTTCTTTACTGACAGTAGGACAACAAGTGTGGAAAATGTTTCTTTTGCCAAAACGAGCATGTTAACATGATCTTTAAAAGGTGCAAATAAAATGTTCAATAACACAACAAATAAGCCGTAAAACTGCATGGCTGGCCTGCTCCACATTTTGGTTGCCAGCATTTCTCTAGGGGTAATCCATACCACTTCTTTTTCCAGATTGATACCAGTACGTGTACTCAACTCTTGAGTTGTCACCGATACCGATACCAAGTAACAATGCCACTAGTACTTTTGATACATAATCCCCCACCCCCACGCCTCCCCAGAAAAATCAAAAACAACAACAGGTCATTATCAAGAAAGACCTATATATCCCATTAGAGCATTTTTCCTTTAAATTGCATGAAATTAATTAATTAATTAATCGCGAGTATAATACCGTTGAAATAAGGCCCGGCTTCAGAATTATACAGATACCCAGTATCCGTACTTGCCTTTCCCTACTTTTCTCATGTTGTGTTGCAAAATATTGTGGTTTTGGAGCACATACCTCAGGTCAAAAGCATCTCAAGGCAGCACTGTAGCTCGTCTTTGACCGCAGCCATGTTGTTTGTTAAAGAAATGCATTACAATGACGAAGGCTGCAAAAAAAAAAAAAAAAAGCGAACAAACTTGAATTAATCGCTAAAATCGATTAATCTCGCTGCCCTACCTCGCGGTGATTTACACGACAGCGGCGAGACAGATGCAGGTTCCGCTCGGCTGACTTTGACGGCGACCCGTCGAGGCCTTCTGCCAAGTGTCTGTTCTCCTTTCACTTGAGCCTGCCAGCCTCGCCTCTTTAAAACGTTACGTTCGAGTGGAGAAGACAGCCGAGCGCGAACAGGACACGAATCGGTCACTAACAACGTTTGCTCACCCGCCGACACATAAACACAACATGAAAGACCGTTATTGGCCAAGGAGCCGTGCCGTGTATGGTTACGAGAATTGAATAGATGCGGTACAAAATGGAACTTTGATGTGGAGAAACCTTGTGAGTCATTCTGCAAAGAAAAAAACAAAAAGATCATTCAAAGAAACTGAATTTTAAAGCTAACTAACAAACCCTAAATTTATTATTAGCTAATATTCACAAGGCATGATTGTATTTTATTTTGATGAAATATTTATTTATATTGTTTTTAATACATAATTGAATGTGCTTACAAGATCACATTTATTTGAATAATTATGAAAAGTTGAGAACATAAATAATTAAAAGGGGAGAAAGGACAAAAACGCAAGTGAACACAATATGGGATAAAACATGTTTACACTAAACAAGGCAGTTTTATCAAATTGACTGATGCTAACTTTATGATCACCACCAATAGTGCTCCATCATGCTTTGTTGCCGTTACTAGTAACACTTGTGACTGTGTTATGCCTCTTTAATGTGTTATTTTCCTACAGACAGGGTGTAATAATGTTACAGTGTTGTTGTTGGTTATAGTTGAATTAAAGTACAGTGGTACCTTGGCTCACGAACTTAATTGGTTCCCACAGAGAGTTTGTGAGCCGAAAAGTTTGTCTTCCAAACAAGTATTTCCCATAGGAAACCATTGAAATGAGAATAATCCGTTCCCAGGTCCCCATAAAACACAATTTTCTACTAAAAAAGCCTTAAAACTACACAAAATATACCTTATTTTATGTATAATAAATGTGCTATTGTATTGTAATTAAAGAAATACACTGTACTGTATAATAAAGTGTTTTTATTTGCAAAACTTGCAACTTGCCTTTGTGATGGTACAGTAGTTGAAGGCTTGATGGAATGGAGTGGGAGGTGGAGGGAGTTACTGTTTGGAAGGAAAGTCCTCCGGTGTGGCTTCTCTTCTTTGCTTCTTAGGAGACTCTTTATCCTTGTTGCTGACTAAAAACCTCTTAATTGACACCTGTTGCTTTCTGAGTTGTAAGGTCTTACGAAACTGAGGCATCACATTATCATTCATCATGTTGATGATTCTCATAGCCACAGTCTTTTCTGAATGGTACTGTTTGATAAAAGCCTGCACATCACTCCACTTAGTTAACATGGTCTTGATGCTCTCGCTTGATGCTGCAGCCATCTCCTCCTCCTCGTCCTCACATGACAACTCCTGAATGGCTTCCTTCTCCTTGTCCTCTTGAAGGCGAATCAAATCCTCTGTGTTGAGGACCTCATTATGAACTTCCAGGTTGCCTCTTGATGATATCCGAGTGAAGTTGCCGTGCTTTCTCGGCGATAATACCCGGGACGCTAAGTCACACAAACGCACACCTCGTTCGTGTTTTTCGATGATCTCCTTCTTCTGCTCGACCGTAATTTTCTTTAATGTCTTCTTAGGCTTAACACTAGCCTGTGGTGGGGTCTTTTTCGGTCCCATGATAGCAAAAGTACACTCCAAAATGGTCCAAAATGTCTACCAAACACAAACCACGTCCGCACTCAAAGAAAGGGGGTGACGAACTGGGACGCCGTGAGCGTGCGTCAGCTTCTCGTGATTTCTCGTGTCGCGTGATTTGGTTCGTCCGCCGAAAACTAGTTAGTCAGCTGAGACTATATGCTCGCGAATTTAATGTGCGTGAGGCGAAAAGTTCGTGAGCTGAAGCGTTCGTGAGCCGAGGTACCACTGTATTGCTACTTTTGGTATTAAATTATTATGACTTGGTGACACCGTCGGTTACAACGGTAGTGCAATCAGTGCTATACATACATAATACAATACAAAATACGGTGCTAGTCCTAGTCCTTTTACTGAACCCTTCTTTACTGAAAAATAAAATGTGATTATTTTTTTTTCTTAAATTCAAAACGTGTTGTGTTCTTGTATTCCCCATCTCCGTGCAATCTAAGTGTTCCTTTACTGTTGCTTTATACTGTATTTAGTTGATAAGTTGTTTACACTTGTAAGTTGTAGCTCAACTTGGCATTGCAAATCATGTTAGTTAGTATGCTGACTTGACTCCCATCACTCAACTCAACTCTCAGTTTTCTTAAGATGGAACCCAGGAGCAGCAGATATAATGAAAGCAGCAGAGGACCTAGAATTGAACCCTGTGGAACACCATATGTTCCGTTATACATGTGAATTCGTATTGCACATATTCGACCGACGCTTTTTTTTTTTTAATAGTATGAAGGGATTACAATAATAAAGAAGTCACATGACGTACCATCACAACAGTCACAAGTTGACTGCTGAGTGCACCAAATCCCCTACAGCACAGCCAAGCAATGGTGGCTTCTTCCTTCCTTCTTCTACCTCCACTGAACCCCTGAGACTGACTCATGGAACCCCTGTGGTTTGATCAAACCCAGGTTAAGAACCACTGTTCTAATCTATGTAATGTGGGTGGGGCATCAGGTCAATAATTGAGATTTTCTGGGATTCGCCATGAAAATAGGGTGCAAGGGACCCGTTCATCACTGCTTGAAGCTTTAATTTGTTGTATTTTTTTATTTCCTTTATGGGATGCATAAAGTTTAACGGCCTTCATAGAATACTTTTATGATCAAGTCGATAGATGAGCGCTATCAACTGCAAAATCTTGAAGGATGAATTTCTCTCGATAATGTTGTACAATTGTTCCTTCCAGCCTTACTCGCTGTTGGCCGAAGAGTCTTGCAGGAGAATACGAACTCTAAATGTCACAAAGTAGTTAAACTCTCAGGACCGAGGGCCTTGCTGGTTTGCGCACTTTCTCTCCCGCACTGTGGCTTGATTAAGCGCTCCCGGGGGTTGTGCGCAAGGGCCAGACAATGTGTTTACGCCAACAATTTTCAGCCATATGCGCATTGTTGCCTCTGTGCTCCTGATTGAGCCCGGTAGGCCCATCCCAATCTCGCTTCACAAACCTCCGGGGGTTAATTAGCCCAAGCGGCTAACCAGCTAGCCTCAGCAGACAAACATGCTCATTGAATCTTCACAGGCTTAACAGCACCATGCAGGCGAGGAGTTGTATCTCAGAAATGCCGGAAAACTGAAAAAACAAAACACTTTTGGGTTGGAGGGGTTGTTTTTCGATGGCATGTTTGTCTCTAGCTGTAATGCTCTGGAGGCATTTCAGGTCTGACAGAAGAGAAATGACGAAGGATTCAAACAGAGGGAATGTTTTGCTTTCCTTTTTCTGCATAAAGTCGCTCTGATTATGGTAAGCTTTATACCTTTGTAAGAAAATATATTTTGTACTACTTGTGCCAAGAAAGATTTGTCTTCATCTTTGTTTGTTTTCAACCGTATACATTTTTGGATACTTTTTTTGTTCCTTTAGTTGTTGTTACACTTTTCTTTGTTGACTTCTAGGAACAATTAGGTGCTGATCCAGAAACTTTAATTGCATTTTCGGGGGTGGCATATAATGACTTTTTGTGGATCTACTCATTATACGCATATCCACCAAATTGAACAAATACTGAACCTGACCTTGAGGAGATAAAGTATTAAGCATTGTTTTATAGCAAGTTATGAAATTTGGCTGCCATGCTCCACTCACATGCAATGATGAACATTTTTATTTTCATATGTTAGTGTCTAGATACTGTATATGGTTCAAATGTGAACGCAATCAGACAAAACCTCTAGAAGTTTCTTCCAAAGAGACTGCTTTAAATTGCCCAAATTAGCCTGAAATTATTGTTTCTAATGAAAATGGCAGAATTAGTGGTGCATTCTCAGAGATGGCTTTTTGAGACTTACATATTGTCAAAATTCATGTGAATGGCCAAACAGGTCTAAAATTGCAGCTTCAAAACAAAATTACTTTTTGGGGATGACTTTTTATTGTCTTCTTATGCTAGACATGTCTACCAAATACAGTGGATAAACTGTTATCATTGGGGTAAATGGCATAAAGGCCTCTAAAATCGCTGCTTCTAACCCAACTGATCATCTTGGGCATATACACCAAATTTGGTGTTGCTAAGTGAAACTGACTTTAGGTACTGAAGTACTATATTTGGAAGAATTTGGGCAAAATCTCTAGGACAAGTTTGTCTTTGAAGGACCATAGAAAATCACCTTAAACAGCCACTTCAAACCACCATATAAGACTTACCATGCATTTTCAGGCATTGGTTTTGGGGACTTTTTTGTGGATCCTCTCATGATAAACATGCCTACCAAATTCTGTGCCGTTAAAGTCAAACAGATTTCAGGGGCTCAACCCCCCCAAAAAAATCCAAGTTAAAACTATCAAGACAAAATTGAGGCATCACATCCACACCCCTACCAAAGGAAATTCTCACCAGCATGAAAATGCTTGCAAAACTTGGTGAGTATAAGGAATTCCTGAAAAGGGTTGCTGAGGGACCGCCATGCACACCAATCGCTGAGGTTTCCACCTAAAGTGCTGAGACTCAAGGAAAAGAGAACCGCGTGATTCATGGCGTTTGTAAGGCAAGCCTTCATTAAGGCTAGAGCTAGAGAGAGAGAGCTAGAGACAGGGAGGGCAAGAGAGAGAGACAGAGAGAGAGAAAGAGAGAGAGAGGGGGGGGGGGAGCCTTGGCGAGCGCCCTCCTCCTCCACCCAGAGGCTCTGTAATTGCTTTTTGGATACACCTTGGGAATATGATGAGTCAAGTCGAGACATTTTTGTTTGAGGGACCGAGTGCACCAACGCGTCTCTAACAGCAAGTATGAATTATCGCAGCGTCGCACCAGAGGCACCGAAAATGAAGGCCGCGGGGTGTAAGTGCGCTCTAATGCACATCGCATCAGGAGGACTCACTTTTATGCATTCGCTTGCTTACATAGGCAGTAATGGAAGGAAATAACGGCGGGGCTTGTACTTAATTCTTGTTTTTTTTTTCAAGCTCCAAATGAAATGCGAGAACCAACCATTGGGGAAGACTGTACAATTACTTCTTATTACTTTGTAGTACACAATGCATTGTGAAGCGTCATTAAGCCTCCTGGCAAACCCCCTGTTTATCTTCAGGCATTGCTTCTTGAGACTTTTTTTTTGGATTTGTTCATGATAGACAATTTGTCAAATTATATGTCGCTAAGTGAAATGAGTACCAAGGGCCAAATTTTCAAATTGGTAGTAAGTGGACAAAATCTCTAGGATTTAAGGACCTGTGAAAATGGCTATAATGACCCGAAATGGCTGCCTTAAAACAAAATGGCAAACTTCCTCTCCGTTTTTGGGTATGGCTTCTTGAGGTTTTTTGTGGGTCTCCTCATGATAGACAGTTTCAATGAAATTTAAGTTACTATGTGAAATGGGTATGTGGAGTGGGGGTGATGCTGAGTAATAAAAAAAAAAAAACGTTATGGCACATCATCAAAGTTCTCAATCATGCTCTTCCCACATGCAATGACACAAACTCAAATAAATCACAATTTAACTTTCTCAGTCAAAAATAGCTCACTTCTTTTAGTAATTAGACAAAATCTCTAATCAGACTTTGAAGTATGTGTGGAAATGGCCAAAAAGGGCCTAAAATGGCCACAATTACCTCAAAAAGGCAGCTTAAAAAATTTTGAACTTCTTGTGCATTTTCAGACATGACTTCTCGAGACTTTTTGGTGAATCAGCTGATGATAGATTTTTACCAAACTTGGTATGTTGCTCGGTGAAATGCATACCGGGGGCTAGGGCTGGGCAATATAAACGCTATATTCAATATAAGGTATACATTTTGCCGAAGGTAGCGATTTTGACTCTACCGTCTTTCCGCGGTAGCGCATGTTGATGACTTCATTGTATCTGCGTCCCAGCATGGCGCACGGCTCGCAGTTAAGGCGGCCAGCTTGACTCGTCCTCACGCGATTTCCAAAATCAACACGGCCACCTCGAAATTATAATTAATTGCCAATTAAGGACGCTAAGAAAGTTAATTAGTCTGTTATTAGGTCTGTCATTAGATCATAGACACAAGTCTGGAGCGTTAGCAACTAGCCACTAACGGGAGCGTAAACAAATTACGAGCCAAACTGCAGCTGCATTCAAATACTGTCGGACATTTTAAACTCAGACAGGAAAAAGTCCATTAATGCATTAACCATTAATAATTGCAAATACCAATGTAAATTTTCTATTAATCTAGAAAAGTTGGCATACATAAGAAGAAGAATGGTGTGATATCACTGTTTGTTTGTTTGTTTACTTAATTGCAAACAAAGGTCCAACTAGTAACTTCTGTTTACAATACTGAATCATCTACTAGGCTTCCATCTTCCATTCTAGTTGTTGGTATGTCAGTTAATCAAAAATAAAGAATAAACCTGCTGTTTTATATAATTCTTACAACATTTTCCATCAAGAATAGGAGCATCTTTACTATAGTCCCTTTTAAACAGGGATTAAACCAAACATTGAACAGGAAATACACAGTCTAAGTCAGTTTTATTTTATTTTCATCAGTTACCTGAGTTTCCATATTATACCCACTTGCAATGTGCTCGCATACTCCTGTTTGGGAAACACTGCAACGGACGACCTAATCCAAAATAATGTTGAAGGGCCAGATTTGACTGATGCTAGGCATGCTAAGAGCTTCCCCCTCTGCATTGAACAAACTAATGTTCACAAAAACAAAGCCTTTTCCCCCCAATTTCTTTTGAAGTATAAAATAATTAACCTGTTTTAGTTCAGACAAATTTTGTTACAGTAAAATATTTTGAAGCTATATGTTAAGTCGCTGTCATTCTTTACGTCGTCTGAAAGTACACTATGCAAATTGAGACATGAGAAAATACGGTCAAGCTGTATCTCTCCCCAAAAAAGGTGCGCCAAAACCTGTGTGGTGCGACCAACTGAAAAAGTTGTAAAGGGCCAAAATGACCTTAAAATGCATGTCTGTTCAAACTAAAATGCCATTGTTGGGGCACAAAATAGCATAAATAGGGAGACTCAAATGTCATTTTTTTTATTATTATTACGAATGTACCCCTTGAGATGAATCATCTCTAGACTGCACCATTAAAATTTTGTATTGAAGACACCTTTTTCCTTTTCAACAAACAAAGGGAAAATTGTCTCGGTTCAACGTTCGGATTACCACACCACCTGGTTGGCACACTAAAAAGAACTAAAAGAAAAAGGCTAGGAGAAGTTAGCTCTCAAAATGTTAATGCATTTAGTTCATCAAACCAACACATTTTTGGACTGAACACAATGAGCAGACACTCTTAATGAACTAATTTGTTCCTATCTCAGTTCAGTTGAATCAAACCGTGCGCATCTGCCTCCAACTCACTGTGACACACGGGACAGCGATGGTGGTGAAGCGCAGCTGGCTTTGTGAGTCTCAGGGCGCGGCGGCTACGATGGTCGTCAAAATTTATCTACGTGAAACTGGTCCTTTAAGATTTAGCACCGGAGCCACTGCCCTCCACAACTGCGCCAAAACAGCTGATCACCTGGTCACATACTGTAAGTCAGGGATGGGCAATTCATTTTTCCAATGGGACATGTGAGAAAATGAAACGATTGTTGAGGGACACACCAACATGGAATCCTCAAATGTGTACAATATGAATTTAATGTCTTTTTATGAAGCAGTAATTATTTTTTGTTTTAATAAGTTGCTACTTGTGGAGAAGCCTGTGTTATAATCAGGAAACTAAACTGATATATGTATATATATAATTATATCAGCATTCACAAAAAAAATTGTACAGTTTACGAAATACAATATAAATACAATGGAGTACTGACTTCAAGCGACTAACACAAAATTAACTGTTTATTTGTATGTACAGCAAATGTACTGTCCTAACACATGCGACTGGACAATCAGCTCAGTTGTATCTCCCAGCATACACTCACCCTTTCTTGTCACTGTCGTCCTTCACGCTCCCGAAAAACAGCCTCCTAAAATCCTCAAGCAGGTTACCTAACTACTAAAAATACTCCAGAAGAAAAAGGCAGCTGCTCATTCATCTTGTAAAAAAAAAGAAAAGAAAAAGTCTTCACAAGGTGATTTTAGACATCCTACGATCAAGAATGCACGCTACATCATACGTGTTTTACACATTCAATGACGAATGGGTAAAAGACAATGAAAGACTACTCCTACTACTATCACTACTACCACTTAAGTCTACTAGTACTACTACTACGACTGTAGCTACTACAAGTACTACTACTACTGCTACAACTATTAGTACTACTACTACGACTGTAGCTACTACAAGTACTACCACTACTGCTACAACTATTACAATTTATTTCACTATCAATATTACTTGTCAGTAACACTTGACTATTATCACTACCACTACTAGACAAGTACTTGTGTTCACGTTACTCTTTGCCACTACTACTAATGCTGCTGCCAATACTACTATTACTACTACCTCCATATCTACTATTATTAGCACTACTACCATGACCACTACTGTGACAATTACTGCTCCTACTATCACCACCACCATTATTACTACCAGTACCATTAGGCTATATTTTCTATTATCAGTACTACAACTGCTATTGCTATTATCACTAGTACAACAACTATCATCATCACCACCACTACTACATGTACAGTAGTACTACTTTTACTACAACAGTTGCTACTACTACTACTAGTACCACCACTATTACTGCTGCTTGTAATTCTACTACTACTATTCTTACTACTATTATTTTTTTCTAATACTATTACTACTGCTATCACTACTACTACTACCACTACTACTATCATTGCTATCACTGCAACCAGTACTACTACCATATTTTCCGGACTATAAGTCACACTTTTTTTCATAAGTTGGCTGTTCCTGCGACATATTCCGTCCGGTGCAACTTATAGGCTATATGAAAAAAAATATATAGGCTACCAGAGAGAATATGATTTCACAGGCAGCCACAACAAGGCACTCTAGACTTATCCTATAATATACTATATATACTAAATGCGATTTATACTCAAGTGTTACTTATGTATGTTTTTTCTGCCTAATTGTGCATTTTTGGCCTTGTGCGACTTATACTCCGAAGGGACTTACAGTCCGGAAAATACGGTACTACTACTACTACTACTAATTATTATTATTATCACTTCTACTACTGGTAGGTGTCATTTGATGTGACAACACAATACAATTAAAAAACAACTGCTGTCTCGTGAAAATATAAAGAACAAAAGACTAATAGAATATTCAATTCAATTACTAGTAACAATGATAAAAAAGTACTTCTTGAATGAGATGGTTGTTGTGATGTACTGTATTTACAAGTGCAGCACAAAAGCAATTAGTTCCTTGTAAATCCTCCTTTCTTGGGGATACACGATGATGAGTGATTATTTTAATTAGCATTTAAGAGGTTTTAACCCTGACGCCGGCCATTCAGTCATTAATGCTCCAGCCTGAAACCTATTCACACCATCTGCACCGTAATTGGGTACCAGAGGACCCTGCGTCTCCGAGTCGTTGTGCCTCCTGCCAGATTTCATTTCAAAGAAGCTTCTTCCTATCACGACCCAGTGATCTCAGCAGCAAACCTCAGAGCAGGACTAGCGTTGTGCTGCTGTTTTGGCTGCGCCCGCCACACGGCGCCTTAATGAGAACCCTTGGAAAAAGAAAAGGGGTCGTTATGAAAGACAAATTAAAGCGGCATGCGGCCATGATTGGGCCCTGGCCTCGCAGCACTGCCGCGCTGTCGCTGTTGATGCTTTTTGTGATGAAAATGGAAGTCATGATCACTCCTTTTTCCCCATATGTGTACTCACTCCAATGGTTATTTGTGTCTATTGATTTTATGTATGTTGTGCCTCCATGTGAAACAATGAGATGTACTGTATACATGTTGGCTCATGTATTACATCTCATTCAATTGTATATACAGTACAGTACACCGTTAGTTGTTATTTCATGCCTTTTCAGAAATATAACCTTGGTTTAGACTAGTAAAGGCACATATAATATATTATAGCGAATACATCTTTTGACTTGACTTCCGCATTAATGTATACTTTATGTACACTGTACATGTATACACAGTGCATGTACAATTGAATGACATGTAGTACATGAGCCAACTTCAAGTACACTTCACAGCAGACAACATTTAAAGCATGCCTACATAGACATAGACCCCACCTTGAGTAAAACAGAATCATGTGTCGTCATCACAGCCATACTGCATGTGGCAAAGTGTGAAGATGCCTCATTCACTTGCTGGCTCGAGATACAGTATGTATACAAACTGTTTTACACTCATAGGACTGAAACATTCATTTGATTTCTATTAGGTCATTGTAACACCATTTTTTGAATATAATTTGCAATTTGTGTTCCTAATATGATGGCTATGTCCAATATGGTGGACACTGATGTAGGCTGTTGCACAGAAAAAGGCACCCCACTCAAAGCGGTTTCTATGTTTACATTTCTATACACTTTACAGCAGAAGCTGTGTTCAATTCATCATTGAGAAAAAAATTTAAGCAACAGAAAAAAAAACTGAGAAAAAATACATTCAGCATATAGTATGCCACTAATTTTGCACCTATGTGATGCTACTGTATACCTACTTTCGCACCATTGCTAAGGAAGCAATTTGCATTTTGGGTTTTCTGCAGGTGAACAATTAAAGTTCAGATTTTTATTTTGTAATTACTAGGAGGACTCAATTAAACATTTAATAGCATATTTGAAAGTAATTAAGCTCCAAACCAGTCTTTTATTCCCAAGAGTTGACAACACTTTTGTTGCATGCAGAAGCAGAAATTTAAAAAAGGACAATAAAAGCTGTCGTCATTTTAGATGTTGAAAGAGTTTTGTGGCTCCGGTGTTTTCTTTTCTGTATAAAATGAGATCAAGTGCTTCTCAGGTTGCTGATCCCTGCCCTAACACCAATGATTAGCATGGCAATATGTCCCTCCTCTCTTGCACATACTTTCAATGTGTCTACTGTATCAAACTTGTTTTAAGCTTATTTTTCAAATCTATTACACAACAACACACAAAAAACATGCAAGTTCATTTCGAAAAATGTGCGGAGCTCTAGGACACCAACAATGATGTATTTGGCATGTAGGCCTGTGCACGTGACATTATTTTCAGTAAGGCCGTGATAGACTTCTAAATCACACTATGAATTCTTTATATTTTTGACTTACTAAAAATAATTCAACACTAGTATTATTTAACACACAAATAGCTATGATGATAAAATAAATATTAGATAAAAAAAAAATGTGTTTATTTTTAGGGATCTGTGCCTTGAGTGGGTGTGAGGGTTGAGGGCACAAGCATGTTGGTGGGCCTGCACGCCCCCTACAGCCTGCCCATAGCAACATGTGTGTACCTACATAGCCCACCTATCTCGTAAGTTTACATACCCCAAGTGTATGTAAACTTATGAGCACAACTGTATCTACCAGTATATTGTGCCTACTTATCTATCAACATCACATCAACATTTTACCCTAGACTTACTCCTTCACACCTACCTACCTACCTACTTACCTACCATGTATTTTCCTTCCAACCTACACCTGTCTACCTACTTATGTACCTTTTCATACACATCTACAGTATACCTACAAATCTACTTTTATACCTTTTCTATACACAGTAATAGGTTGTGCTTGACAGCCATCAGTGCAAGTGATTGAGCGAAAGATAAATTGTAGTGCAAGTGATTGAGCGAAAGATACATTTGATGGCTTTTAATAAGATAAAAAAAAAATACTTAAATATGATACGTTTCACTCAGATGCAAGTGGTCAAGTCAATAAGTCAAGCAGACAGTTAGTCGTCATTGTCAGGAGACATAGATGAGCGATTAGTCCAAATTGGCGAGATGCCATCAGAGCGGCTGTGTTAATGACTACTCGCCGGCATTAACAGCCGGGCTGTGGCTTATCTTAAGCAAACACACATGGCTAAGACTTAACTCCACAAGGCATCGTCAAGCTAGGGACATCCTCTGGGTGCTCACCGTCTTCCAAATGGGGGCGAATGATTAATGTATGCTCCAATTGATTGTCATGCCACAGTATATATGTTCAGTATGCGTACAAAAATGTTGCTCATACTCTGCTTGTGCATGCGAAGAAATGACGGGGTAGCAGAACCGGCCTAAATGTTTTCGTAATGCATCACTATATTTCCGAGGAGCCAATGGGGCAGCGGAGCCGTCTAGGTGTTTGAGTGCCGTAAAGTGTACACTCACTGCATTTCCGGTCGCGCGAACGAGGAACCAGTCAGACAGGTGGAACCGATGTGGTACAGGCTGAACTCTTTGGTCTGACATCACGGAGAGTCTTAACCTATCCGTGTCCAATTGCGATATGAAACGACCTTCCCAATGTGGTTTCAATTAATCTTGCAAAAATCGGATTTCATGTGCTTTGTGACTGTTCAGACTACAAAAGAGCCATCCAGGAACAAACTGGATGAGCTAATAAAATCCGATTTTGGCTGGCAGATGGAACAAGGCCCTACTTCCCTATCACCTATGCCTCCTCCTACCTAACCTATTGGCCTACCTAAATCTACACCAACTGTATGTACCTATTACTCAAAACAACTTCACCTACCAAGACCTACAAACATCATAGCCTACCTGCCTACCTACCCACCTCCCTATACCTACCAGTAACATACCTATGCCTACCTAACTACCTACACCTTCGACTTACACCTACCAACCCATACCTACTTGCCAACTGACCAACCAACATGCCGATATAAATATACCGGCATTTTGACAGTACCTATCAATATACACCTGCCTTTTTGACTACATACCTATCTATATTTACCTACCTGACTACTTTACTTACATTTACTGAGTTATAACTGCATACACTAACCTACATCCCAACCTACCGTGCGTCGGTCTAGTGATGTTACTGTGCGTGTATTTGAGGCAATAATAATAAGGATGTGGATTTTCATTTCACTCAGCTGCATTGTTTTTTTTTTAACCGTTTTCCTTAGTCTACATTGTTACACGCACGCCCACGGGCGACGCCCACGCACATCCTGCCTATTTGACTGAATGCAGCCGGCAGCAATGGCATGTGACAAGCGAGCCATTCAAAGTCAACAAGCCCCATTCATGTTGCACAGCAAGACAAAAAAGATACACCGAGACCACCCGGCAAGCTCTTCATGAATTATTCATCAGTATCACGCTTGGATAATTAATCACACAACTAAATTTAGATGAAGGCCGTGTTTTGTCACCCGAGCCCGGACTCTCTCTCTTTCTGTTAATATATGGAAGTGACACCAAAGCTGAGGAGGAATAAAGTGTGTCGTGCATTAGTTGCCTTGGCCGTGCCACTGGCTTGTCATCGTGATGAATAACATGATTGGCTATTTTGGTTAGCTCTGTTTTAATACCTTACACATCTTGTAATTCATCTGGTGAGGCCTGGATGCTCAATTACTTTTTTAATCAGTGTCACTTCACTACCTGGCAAGTTGGCCGCAGCGTTCGCCAGGATACAGCTTACCCTACCTCCCTATGTCTATCTACCTATATCGGTATACTATATATATATATATATATATATATATATATAAAGGTACACTATAGCTACATTTAGTTAGCAACAAAATATACCCACATTTTAGAGGACCAAAACTGCCAACATTCAAAATAAATAAATGACTAAATAAATAAATGCCTGTGTGGGTTTTCTCCAGGTACTTTGGTTTCCTCCCACGTTCCAAAGACATGCATAGCAGGTTAATTGAACACTCTAAATTGTCCCGAGGTGTGATTGGGAGTGTGAATGGTTGTTCGTCTCTGTGTACCCTGGATTGTCTGGCAACCAGTTCAGGGTGTACCCCGCCTACTGCCCGAAGGCAGCTGGGATAGGCTCCAGCAGACCTGCGACCCTTGTGAGGAATAAGCGACTGTCACGAAAGTGGATGGAATTTCCCAAAATTAAATCCCCCAAAATAAATATAAATGAAAATAAAAACTATATGTATATATATATATATATATATATATATATATATATATATATATGTGTGTGTGTGTGTCAGTCGAGAATCAGCATGATGATCATTGTGGCAATCATTTGCCACCTGCTTGTGTCTGTTATCCGTCCTCTGCTTTATGACAACTGTGAATCACATGGCCTAATCGATATCCAATAAGGCGTTCTGATCCTCGTGTGGCTCATAATCCCGTTGGGGGCGCCATTTTGAGAGCCTGATAAGGGCGAGCTATAAAACTGTCAAATCTCTCAGTCAATGTCTGCTTTGATTTGTCTTTTCTGTGTTCTGCTTATGTCATTTAAACTTGTGAATTCAAGTAAGTCCGTTCAATGGCATTGTAATTACAGATGTTAACCTGTCTAATTAAATCAACATGACTATTTTATGGTTTTCACACTGAGGATAAATGTGATGGTCACACTGTTTGAAATCATTCAAATGGAATAATTTTTTGAAGGCATTTTGAGGGTTTTCACATTCCAAAAAAAGTGCAGGATTGTTCATCTGAATAAAATAAATAGTTTTAGGTAAACGTATCTGTCATAAATATATTTTAAGAAGCCATGCCCGTAAAGCCGTAAAGTGATTTAGGGTTAGTTTGGCCATTAAAAGTAATTCAAAAAATTCTGCCCTAAAAGTAAATTTCTCACCACAAGAAGACATTCAGAGCACATGACTACAATGAGTAGACCCGCAAAAAAGTATCAGGGACCCGTGCTTGGAAATACACAGGAATTAAGCTATTTTTGTTTGAAAAATCCATTACATGGGCATTTTGGCTATTCACACTTGAAAATCCCGCTTCTGAAGCCAGGTTCACCTAACAACAAGGAATTGAGCATACTTCACATATCATTGGTAGACCCACAAAAGCTCTCAATAACCTATGCCTGAGAACACAATCAGGAAGTCTCCTTTCATGTGCATTTTAGCCATTCCCGCTCAGAAATTCTGAATTTCAGCTCCCAAAGTCAGTTTCACCAAGCATGGTAGAGACACAAAAAAGTCTCAACATGCCATGCCTCAAAACATTTAGTAAGACGATTTTGCTTTGAAGCTGCCATTTTATTTTTACATTTTTACTTTGCCCTTTACTGTAGCTATTGATGCTAATTAAAAATGTCAGGCCCTCAATCCAGTTACATCCAGCTACAAGTAATTTGTAGCGTGGTATATCATGAGAAGACCCACAAAAAATAAATAAATAAAAGCCACTAACTAGAAGCTATGGCTGAAAAGATGCAGGGTGTCAGCCATTTTGGAGAACTTGTACAGATGCTACCAAATTTGAACTAGACTGATGTGCGACCATTTGAATGTTTGTCATTGCATGTGGGCTGTGCATGTTAGTGAAATTTTATTACTCACCATGAATTTCTATTATGCAAACTCCATAAGGTCAGACTTCTATCAAATATCTTTAGTGAGGGTCACACCCTAAAGAGATTCATAGTCGCGTTGCAATAACTTCTCATGTTGCTAAATAAGGCTTTCGGTGTGACGCACATAAACAAAGTACTTTTCCCTAGACTACCTGCTGAATTGTTTATCACACTAAAGCCTCAAATTATATTGGGCCAAACCAAAGCGTTCAGATAAACGAAGATGATTTGAGAGAAAAATACACACACAGAAACACACACTAGCTGCTACTGAGGCTGATAAAGTTGGCGTTCGGCTTTGTTGTCTTTGGCTACAAGCCGCGGAGCTGAAAGGAATTTATTGGCTTTGAGCAGCAGGTTGAGAGGTCAGATCTATTGATTCAGTGAGGAGAGAGAAAGAGAAAGGTAGGATGACAGCAAGAGTGCGAGCGAAGCAAGCGGCTCATGAGCACAAAAAAAGCATTAATGAGAAGCGGGAAGGAGATGGAACAATGTCTCGCAAGTGCTTTGGTCACATCTCGTGCCAAGTGGACACTGGTGGGACCTCGTGGCGATACGCCAGTAGGTCGTGTTGGAGCTGCACGCCTTCCTTTTGAACTACTGTAAGGAATTATTTTGAAAAGAAAAAAAGTGTTGTCATATTCTGGAAGAAACTTTGGTTGGGACTTAAAAAAAAAAAGGGAAATAGAAATTAAACCGTTTTTATGAAATATTTATGAACTTCACTGGCACTGTTTTTAGTAAAATGAGCCCCCAAATATTTGCACCATTAACAAATTTTCCCATTTGCGGAGGTTTTCGAGAACCGTTTTTTTCTGAGGGCTTGCTGAAAAATTCATTTATTCACTGTTTTCATGTTCAAGCCTAAGCTATTCGTGAAGGTTAGAGGCCATGAAGACCCACTGTGAATAGGAAAACATTTGGAAATAGTAGACGACCTGCTGTTCATCTATCTTTTATTATTCATTTTATTGTTATTAAATATATATAATTTTTATTAAATATTTTTAGTTGAAATATAATAACAATAATAATAATGAATTCCCATATTTCTTTGGAAACTATCCCCTATTATGTATTCGCTGATAAGCAGTTTTGTGCTCTTTCTAAAACACCCTAAGATGCCACCAAAGTGATTTCAGGAAACTTGTTGATGAATCTTAATTGAGAGACAAGCTAAAATGAAACAAACCTGATTTGATAGCTGGATTCACATCGACTTAGCTAACTTGTAAAAGTAGCTTTAGAATTATTCGATATGCTACAAACTAGGGTTGCACAGAGTACCGAGTCCAAAACAGAACTTTATATCGATCTGGCAAAAATTATTTGGTACCACCGCACCATCACCTTGATGTAATAATGTAGCGATCACGATCTTAAACTCCATATCAAAAGTGGGCGGTACCCAGTACATGTGCACATCGGAAAGATACACAGACAACATGAGATAGAAGAGACTGCTTACTCTCATATAGCGGTGTCATTTGGAATTATTTTTCCTACATGGCCGACAGACAGGGCACACCGTACAGACAAAGATATAGTGTCCGCAGGTTGTCTTTTAAAGCTACCTTCTACCAGCTAAGGACTTCGCAAACGAGCTGAATTCTATCATGAATTCAAATCAATACAGGTTGGCATGTGACACATTTCAAACAATTCCCTCTATATCAAATGTTTGTGAATTGTTTGGTGATAAGCAGTTTTATTCCCCATTGGTTGTTTTGACGAGGCACTGTCCATAGCGGAGTACAACATACAGCACCCTTGTTTTGCCATTGCATTGGGTCATTAGCGATTAAATGACATTTGCTGAAAGTAAATGCATTGTTTAAAATAGAACAAATCAAATGCAGTATATACTGAGAAAAATGCATACAAGCATATTCCAAAAATATGAATATTTACTGTATATTTTTATTTAAAGTCTAAATAGTCCCTAGATGAGAATATAAGTGTGAATGGTTGTTTGCCTGTCCTGTGAATCTCTGGCACCGAGTTCAAGCGTACAGCGCCTGTCAACCAAAGACAGCTGGGATAAGCTCCAGCAGGCTCTCGAACCTGGTGAGGATAAGCGGGTACAGAGAATGGATAGATGGAGTCAATAAGGCATCAATAGAACCGTCTACCTTCAGAATTATATTGGCACCTTTCGTCTGTTCGCTATCCTCCAGGAAAAAGCCTGCTAGCTAACAAATAGATGGACAGAGAAACCCAAAAAGAAAGCTTATGTGGATTGTGTTCATTTGTATTACTAGTTTAGCTTTGGTGGAGGTCTATGTAATATTAAGTGGCCTTGTGGTTACAGATGATCGTGATGTCATTGCTTGGTGCATGGTGGCCCAAGTCTACTGTAAATCTACTTTTGCAGGTACCAAGTTACTTTTATGCAGCTATTGAAAGAGGTATAAAATTATTTTGTCCTCTATGCGTGTTCCAAAAATGAAGATAGATTTAATGTAAGAAAAATACACCTTTGCAAAAATGATTTTTTAATCTTTCATAGATCTCTGGACAGATAACAGCCTCTAATTTCATCACTTAAAAATGGTGGGATTCAGAGCGTCAAATGTAGTCCTTCCGCATGTACAATGGTTTCTTATAGTTAAAAGACCTCCTCTCTTTCATTTGTAGACAAAACATACTCTCTGGGTATTTTTCCATGAGCGATGGCGAAAACAGAGTCAGAGGTGCGTGTTCAAAACAGATTCTGTTCTCAAGGACCAAATGTGTTTTCGCACAAAGCGCTGAGAAGGAACTTTTTTAGACTAAATAGTATGTCCCAGCTTAAGGTCAGATTATACCGAAATCAACACCATCTGCTCTGCACAGGACACAAAACATTTCGACAAGGTTAATATAAAGAATTAAAATGTTAATAATGTGTAACAATGGTTAATAAAATAAAATGAAGTATTAAAAATGTTATAATATCTATCACTATACAGTAGTATCAAAGTGAGCATTTCAGTATTGTGACAACAGTCTACTAAAAATATTGAGAAACAGTCATTGAGCATAACTCTATCCCACCCCGTTACGACACCAGCATTGCCAAGTGAGCCCCAATATTATTATTCTAATCATATACCGTGTTTATGCAGTGGACTGGAGTTACACAGCAAGTGGAGTTGCTCGTTGGTGGTCAGGGCACAGATGGTCACTCATGTTTAATCATTTTCTAAAAATAAGTCTGGCTCCCGTGATTAATGAACACCGATATGTTCTACTTAGCAAGTCGGTAGTTGGACCTGTGTGAAAGCACAAAGCTATCAGAGAGGAATCAAGTAATGCAGTACTGGATGGGTCTACATTTTATATTTGACATTTCACATTCATTAGTTGGAGATGATTGGAGATGAGGCATTTATGAGATGTTAATTTTGTATTTTTCTTAAGTTCATTAGATTTTTTTAATTAATAAATTATGTAAAAACAAACGCATGACAAACTGAGGCATGCTCTTAAGATGTATTTCATAAAGCAAGGTTCTTCAATTGCTCGCAACTGTTTAGAAGCATTCTAAAAAATATGATTTTATATGAGGTGAGGTGTTTATTTTTCAAGGACGCAAGGTTGCTGATGATCATTTGAGGTTTTGCATTGTAAAACTGTGTTGTACTGGCAAATTCATCAAATCAGTCACGGTGTTAGAAACTAATGTTAAATTGGGAAAGGCATTTCTGTGGATTTTGTACCTCTACAACATGCATGGAGATTAATTGTGGCATGAGGTTTTAAAAAATTGGATTTTTTTTTTTAGACAAGGTATTTACTTTTTTTAAGCGCATGATGTCTGACGATCAATTTAGGCATACCGCTATAAATGGCTGTTTGCTTGAGGCAAGGCATTTGTTTTTGCAAACAGACAAAACACGCCTGGCAATCAATCTATGCAAGCTTTTTGCCACCTTTGTGTAAAGATGTTTATTCAAAGTAGGGCTTTTGGATGATGAAATGGATGATGCGTCTGGTGATGAACTGTGACATGGTATTATAAAAATATGTATGTGAGGCAAGACAGTTGGAACATGAACCCAGTTATGAATTGAGTCATGACGTTAGGAATGAACATATTTATTGGAGGGAAGGCATTATCTTTGAGTAGCAAATGTTGCACAAATGCATCTGTATCAGTGCAGCATCCATCTTGACCACTTGCCGCCTGTGTCCCATTTAGCGTGCCTTCTCCAGAGAGCAGTGCGGTGCGCTTAAGTGGGCTGATAAAAAGCAATGGCATCTCCTCAATGTAAATATAATGGCGCGTTAACATTTATATTGTATGAGCACAAAGCAGGACACACAGTCGTTTAAACCGTGCCACTAATACAGTGCGAGCTGTTCTGTAACCAACCTCCAATTTGGCCACTTCAGCTTGTTTTTCTTGCAAATTTCATTATCATGTTTTGTCTCCCCTCACCCCGACCCAAGTTCAAAAGCCCTCGCCTGTAACTAAATCTCATTATTTTTTTAAATAAACGATGAAACACTGGATTAGCTTGCAGATCGCATGAGTCTGTTATGAGTCTTGCTGCAAACCAAAGGCTATCTGACGCTCACAAAAGAGCAGGCGGCTCAATCTAGCGTGTTTATCGCTAATTAACGCAGATTAATTGAGCATCAGCTTTTGCCAAGCGGAAGGCCATTTGCGTACCGGGGGGCACGGGGGAGGAGGCCTTGGTGCCCCCTGAAGCTGCTGATCCACGCGCTTACCAAACACTCTATCTTGCCGCTGTGAGCATGATACTCATTGCGTTCAATGGATGCACACACGCTATCTACTAAGATAACTACAAGTGCGAGGTCGCAGAACACCACAATATTGCCTATCTTCTAGATTTTTCCTCACACACGTGAATTAAATGTTGGCGCTAAAGGGGCGGTGTTTTTCTTCTCAGACGGCTGGCTACTCAGTGTGTAGCGTAGCTGGGAGCCTCTGATACAGTACCGTGATTTCCCAAGCATTATTGGGAGAATTTTCAAACAGGGATATGGCAACTTTTACATTACCGTTACATCCCTTGAGAATATAAACTTAATAATTCACAATACTTTTGTATGTATTATAATTGTATGTATTAAAAGTACTAGTGGTATCGATACTTGGTATCTGTATCGATTACTACTCAAGATCCCTATCAATAATAATAATAATAATATATTTTTAATGCACACACACACACACACACACACACACCAAAAAATATATATATATTTATTTCATGTTCATTATAGTATATTTTTCATGTTCATTATAGTAACAGGCTTCTCCACAAGTAGCAACTTATTAGTGTTACTATTATTTTGGGTGTTATTGAATTGAATTCAATGTGAAAATAATTGAGCACAAGCAGCTTATCATACTAGACTGAGTCCAGAGGGCACGTTTACCCCCCACATTGAGGTAAACTTCAGCCCTCTAAACTGCACACAAGTCAGCTCGCTCTTCTAATTGGAGCCGCTTGAGTGGAGCAATCATGGGTCAGTTTGCACATCATCGGCTCTCCTCCTGCCAGTCACACACACACACACACACACGCACACACACAAACACAGTGGACAACCAGGACTCGTGTTGGACTCAAAACTATTTACCAGCTAATTAGCCGCCCGCCCCCCTCACTCACTCCACTATGAAGTCATTAGGTAAATGAGAAATTAAATCAGTCAGTGGTAAATTGCAGTCTATGCTGCACTTGACACATGGTGTCCCAAGGATGAAATGGTCGCGTCCTGTCCGTCTACGGTATTCTTACTGCCCTCTTAGAAGGAACTTGTGAACCAATTGAAATCCAGCAACTTGTGATTTTTTTAAACTATTCTCTTAAAGAACAAACATGTTATGTTATGGTTGAGTCCAGTCTCTCTGTTCCTTGAACATAGCCTGCCAAATGACAAACGTACAGAGAAACAGACACCAACATTCAGGTTTTTTCCCCCCAATTTGTTTAACCAGTTGTCAAGCAAACATACTTACACATTTGACACGTGGTAAGTGTTACACTCAGAATTGAGTGCAATTTGTAGTCTCGATGATCTATACTTAGCATCTCAAATCCTCCAAGAAACCAGGAAGTAGCCTGAGAGAATGTTACTTCAGCCACAGAATGCAAATTGCAGGGGTGTGTCAAAAATTTAACACAAAGTGAACTTGTACCCTTCAGTTCAAATGGAAGAGTCCAGTCTTTGTGTTCTGAGGGTTGAGATTATCCTCTAGGAAATGGCCTACTAACAAATAAACAAACAAAAAAATCATAGAATTGCATGATTTTTTCCTTTTTTGTTTGGCAAGCTAATGGCAACCCGCTCCAGAATGCAAATGGTAGCAAACCATCTGTCAAATGTATTTTAATGTTTTCTATATGGAGCATAAAATGGCCCGCTAACTGGAAAACTGACAAAAAGAGAAACAACACAATGTAGTCTGTTTTTTTTTTTCTTTCACTTTCATTTCACACATGGTAAAAGTGACCCCAACACTCCAGAATGTAAATGATCGAATGCAAACCATCCTATCCTGGTGTCTTACCATAAAGTAAATATCAACTTCTTGTGTCATTTTGCTAGAACCACACCTTGTAATCTGAGTGATTGATTTGTTTTTTAGTGTTTTTATTGAAAAATCTAATGTTGCACCAGTGGTTAAATTTGCAGTCTTAGGCGATTTGTTGACATCTGCTGCCTCATTCTCGTCGAGGCGAACTGCACTGCAACCCGCTACAATGTGGTTGGACTTATTGCTTCAACATGGGACATATAACAATTTAAATGTTGAGCTTTTCTGCGATCTCAGCGGATTTTTTTCCAGGTCACATTTATGAACATATTTAGACAAAAGAAAGGTTTCAAAGTTGCGCATTAGTTACTACAGTGGACAGCTATTCAAAAGCTGTCATCTATATGTAGTTGTATTGTCAACATTGTGCCAGAAAGGTCTGTGAAGCAGCGGTATGTTAGCAGTTGACTGTTGTGACTTTTTATCTTGCCTTGCTTTATAAAAAAGGAAGCGGTTGTAAACATTTCCGTGGGTCTTCTTTCTCCTGGTGGGTAAGCTCACATATCCCCCCAACACCACCACCCCACACCCCGTACAGCCGCCAGGCTTTTCTCCCGCTTGGCCCCCATGTAGTTTGAGGATTTAGATAACAACTTGGCCTCTGTGCAATCAACCAATAAAAAGCCACTTGTGAAATTGGCCCGCGTCTATCTCCTCGGGTATGTTTTTTTTCTTCTCCCCTTCCGACTGTGTTTGATGTGCTCCCGCGGCACTGATCGTGGCACATAATGTGATTCCTCCTTCACACAGAGTTTTAAAAAAAAGTCTTCCACTCTTTTATGGCGGGCTGGGAAGAGATGCCGACGTTTTCTTTACCAGGCAATTATCGACAACCCGTTTTTTAAACGGGAAAAAAAAGGGAAAATCAAAGCCTCGCATTTTGATGTTTTGACTCGGGAGAAGCGAGTTTCCGGAGGAAGAGCATGAAAGGCAGATAGAAGTGTAAGCCCCACGATTGGCCGGGGAAGGCATACGAGCCACGAGGTTGAGTGAGGAAAGGGAGTCGGAGTGAAAGCAACATGATGCGTAATCATGCGGCATGAGAATGTGTCATTCTTGCATTGTACGGCACTCGCAGGAATCTACAAATTGACAATCAGTCAATACAATGGCAGTTACAATTTTCGCGTTCAGCTTAAGTCTAGCACAAAGTGCAGTCTAATTGTGGGGTGGAGTTTTCTTTTGGTGTTTTCGTAGATGGGTACAGTTAGAAATAGGCTTTTGTGGGAGTGAACAGCCGACTTGATTGCCAGCCAATCAAAGCGGCTCCTCTCATTCATTTTTAATTCAGTGCACATGAAGCGATATTGCTCGGTGGAGATCGGCGCACCCAAAGAACGTTTATAAGGAACTGCAAAACGATCTCCACTTGAGGATGGTGTCAAATTGGCTACTGTAAAGTGGGTGGGTCCACCCTGATTAATATGTGTCTGTGTGACCCGCAGCCAATCATGATCAGTGACCAACTATTCAAAAATAGATTTTTCTACGTGTAAGTTTTGATGTCAACTATGTTGACAGCACATGTATCACTACAGTGGACAAGTGTTCAAAACATGTTTTCTTCTATCTGCAATGCGTGTTTTTCTTTTTTTTTAGCCTTTCACCTATGCACATTCTCCTGTTGAGATTTCTGGCACACTCACCGTGCTTGACCTGTGAATTTGTGTGCAACCACCAAAGAGGCATGACTCATTGAAGTTGGAGGTTGGCTGTAAATAATAGTGCATATAATTCTCGTGACTCTTGAGAATGTCATTCAAATGGATTTGAAAAATATAGCACACTTTAAATATCAACATACCATCTGTAGTGTATGTGTCATCGCCGGTGAGATGCGTGCACCGTTCCGTCTCACACATTATACGTTAAAAGGCAGTTTTTTTTTTCCATTCTACAAAAGTCATGTAATCAAAATACTGTGCTTTTAACTGAATCCATGTTTGGATATCAATGAAAAAGAGATAGCTCAGCAGTGCCCGAGCTGGCGACAAGACCGTACAAGTCACTTTATCGTATTCGATGAAGCAAATAAAGACAAATGATTCAATTTTAACTCACCATTGCGTCATTACGACGACTGCGATTGTTTCAATAGCGGGAGTTCTGCACGTTCAAAAACTCTCCAAGCTGCCAGCTGCATTTTTGAAGCAGGATTTTAAAATTTTTTTTCCAGTTAATATGTTAACGTTCCACAGCTGGAGTAATGTGGTAGGGACACGTTATGGCCATTGGTGGTACTTATTGTTGGGCTTTTTTTTTTTTGCCTGGAGAGATCAATATTGTTCATTCGGTATTTGACATGTCATCATCAGTGCTCTCTTTCTTCTTCTTTTTTTTTTTTTGTATGTGGGTGAGTAGGTGTATGTGCGTGCGTGCAAGCGTGTGTGTGCATTCATTAGTTCACCTAAAACCTATTAAAAAATCCCACACCGTTCACCTAAACCGAACACTTCCAGCCAGAGTCATGAGGCCGTCAGGAGACCCGAGGAAGGACCAAAGAAAAGAAAGGAAAGTGAAATCCAGCACCGATTGGTGGGCAGTTTGGGCCAGTTGTGTCAGGCGACAGCTATCACCTGGCAGTTAACTGAAACATCAATCCAACTATCCATTTTCTTAACCGCTTATCCTCACAAGGTTCGCGGGAGGCACTGGAGCCTATCCCAGCTGGCTTTGGGCAGTAGGCAGACGAACAAACATCCACACCCGCTATCACACCTAGGGACAATTTGGAGTGTTCAATTAACCTGCCATGCATGTCTTTGGAATGTGGGAGAAAACCCACGCAAGCACGGGGAGAACATGCAAACTCCACCTCCACCTTCCGAAGCCTGGACTCAATCTCACGTCCTGTGCACTGGGAGGCGGACGTGCTAACCAGTCATCCACCTTAACTGAAACAAAATGTGCAAAATGATGTTTCACCTTCACGGGGTGCTGGACTTATTACAGAATCTGGAGTGTAAAAGTGTTTCAGTTCACGAGAGAATGCACGCAGCCAGATTCGACAGGGAACGCCCACCTTTTAGGGTTGCTCCACCCATTGTGCGCACCTGACATGAGGAATGCGTTAATGGCAGATTTGAGTGGACTGGAGAATGCTGCTCGCTTTTTCTGATTTACGCACGCACGGGTGAATATGGCCCATAACAAATGAATATGGCCTTTCTTCACTGACGCGAACGAGACAAAGAAGAAGAAGAAGGGGCGATTGATGCATTAATTTCCCCGTGTAACGACAAAATAACGGGCAGTGGCAAGGCGCACTTGTTAAATCCTAATTTCATTTTAATGAGGCTTACATCTGGTAATGATGCCGCCCGGAAGGGAGAGATGTTATTAACTCGCAGGTTAGTCTGCCCGCGCGCAATTAGCCCACCTTCTTCGGAAAGGCTAGCTATCAAACGGGATACTAATGAGCAGGAAGAGCAAAGTGAACCGTCTTGTCGCCACAGGAAACTCAAATTAGCTCAGCGATGTCCACAAACGCTGGTTTGGAAACAGCAGAAGATGAGGTTAAAACATGCAGTCAACCCTTGGTATTCAGTTTGGGACCTAGCCTGTGTCGCAAAGAGCTAAAGTCTTTCTTTTTTATTTGTATTGAATCTATACACAATTCTCTAATAAATTTAATGTGTGTATGTGTGAAGCGCAATGGATCATACAACAAATAGTTTGAATTGTGTTCTACAAAATTATTCACAAGTCGGATCAGTGTGTTTGTGGTGCTTTAATCCCTTTCCTAGAATGTTCTTATTAGTTGTTTCTTATTCCTCTTTGATCATTCTTGTTGCTAAACGAATACCTCGAGGGACTGCATCAATCAAAAGTGAGCAGTCTTTGTCGAGACACAATATTTGCTGCAGCTCATTTAATGGCTTGTGCTGGAGTGTGCAAGTGTACCTAATGAAGTGTCCAGTGAGTAAAAGAGTGGATATAAATTTGTTGCATGCGAACATCACTACAAAAGTGATTGCATTAGAATAATGTGCTCCTTATATCATAGGGTTTAAAGCAATCCTTTAGTTTTTCAAAATAGGATTTATATACTCTATATGGCGTAAGGCCAAAACCTCATGAGTCACAATTTGCCAAATTTCCTATTTTTTCAAAAATCTGGTCAGTCCACAAATGGGGTTGTCATTTTTACGATTTATTGATTTATTTATCTAAAGTGTTGAAAATGGCTTTTTCCCTTATTCGGGGCAATGTTAGGTTGAAAAAAAAAATTTTTTGGTGTCTCCTGAAAAGTGACGATTTTGGAGGTTT
Source organism: Vanacampus margaritifer (assembly GCF_051991255.1). Taxonomy (NCBI): domain Eukaryota; kingdom Metazoa; phylum Chordata; class Actinopteri; order Syngnathiformes; family Syngnathidae; genus Vanacampus; species Vanacampus margaritifer. The sequence continues at coordinate 12,452,994 of NC_135441.1, read as the reverse complement.
TTGGCCCGATGCTAGCGATGTATGTACTGTATCTGCAATGCATTTGCCATCAGTGATATGCTAATTTTCACTTTTCGCGAGCTGGCCCACTTCCAACCCCCTGTGAAGAGTGGGTGTCAACTGTACTATGAAACTAATACTTAGTCTGATGTGGACTGTGCAGATCGACACCTCACAAGAGGAATTATTACCTCTTCAAAGCACAAGCATTACAATTTGACTGATTACTACACAGCAAAGACTTTAATCACAAAGCAATTTCTGTGAAATTGGTGGCAGAGATGTTAAGAAGAAACCATTTAAGTCTCACTTCCACAGAATTCTGCACCGATTACCCCCCGCCTCAGAAAAGTGCAAGTGATGCATTCCTGTCCGTCAAATAATTACATGAGCTTTTTATATGAAGCAGGAAGTAGCCTGGCTTTTTATTTTATTTTATTTTTTTGTTAAATTCACCCCTAAAGCCAGTTTCAATTTGCAAAACGGAATTTGGTAGGCATGTCTATCATAAGTAGACCCTCAAAAAAGTCTCCAAGAATCCATGCTCTCAAAGACTCAAGGAGTCTGCCATTTTGTTTTTTGTACATTAGTACAGCCATTTTGAACCTTTTCAATGACTTACACTGTACATTTATTGCCGTTAATTTATTGATGCATTGCACCTGATTTTAAAGAATTGTGTACCTTGTAATGCTTTGCAACGTGTTTGTCTGAATGCCAACTTGCCAAGTGTCCTTGTCCTTTTCTTTGCTTTGTGGTTGTGGCCCTCGGTTTTCAAAGTAAGTTTTCAAACCAATGATTAAAGTCTCAAAAATGCTTTTAAAGGGGAAGTCAATCCCAAACATTTCTTGACAATAATATGTTACATGTGACCTCACTAGTCTAAACATGACATTCTGATTAAATCCAGCCATTTTTATGCATCTCAAAGGGCGACCATTTTGCCTTTAGCAGTCGACTGAAGATGACATCAATGTTTCTCAGGCAATGACCAATCACAGCTCACCTGTTTTCTGTGATTGGTTCTTACCTGAGACCTGAGCAACTTTGATGTCATTTTTACTCGACAGCAAGTGGCAAAATGGCCGCCTTCTAATATTGATAAAAACTGCTGGATTTTGCTGCTTAACTAAAATTCTGCAAACACAATATCAATCAGATTACTGTATTTAGACTAGTGGGGATTCGTAGAACATATTGTCAAAAAACAGCGAGGGGCTGGTGTTTCAAATAAGGGTTTTGAGCTTAAGTTAAGGTTTCCAGTCAGGGTTAGAGTTTCACATAAAGATTCCGATTTTTGGGGTTCATTTCCATTTCAAATGAGAGTTTCAAGCCAAGATAAGGCAACTGTTTTGAAGTAGGGTTTGATGCCTGGGTTAGGGTTTTAAAAATGATAAAATACAGGGTTATGCTCTCAAATTCATGCTTACGTTCTGCTAATATCATCAGCTGCAAAGCATTTTATGAACGGTTTCTTTTCAGAGCTCGTCAAGTTGCTTTGCTTTGCAAAGTGAGAAATTTTCCATCTTAGACGTCGGAAATAAATGTGGCGGAAAAAGCGTCTGAAGTTTTAAAGAGCCTCTCGCACATTTGGCTGCACTTTTACAAGTCAGCAGTGCCAGCGAGCTGGCCATATGGAGCTCTGCTAACTACTGCAATAAAAAACTATGTGCTAAGCGGCTCAGACAAGTTGCCGATTTAATTCAAATAATCAGACATGAATGGCAAATACTCAACTTGAACTTTCAGCGACTACTTTAAGCAAGCAAGGAGTAGGGTTTAAAGCCGGGATTGGGATTTCAAGTAAAGGATAGTGCATCCAGTCAGCTTTAAGGTTTTAAATTAGGGTTTCACTCCAGCGTTAGGTAACTTGCAATGGCTATAGCTTCTAATTAAGGTTTCAAGCCAAAGTTCGAGGTTCAATTTAGGGTGTCAAAACAGGATTAGGCTAAATAGAGTTTAAAGCCAGGGATGAGGTTTTAAATGATTGTTTTAAGCCTGCATTTGTGTTTCAAATTGAGGTTTCAAGTTATGGTTAAACTTTCTAGTGAGGGTTAGGGTTTCAACACAGGGTTTTGCTGTTAAAGTAGAGTTTAAAGACATGAAGCCAAGTGTTTTCAGACAAGTGGTAAGGTTTAAAAGTCGAGTTTCAAGCTTGAGTAAGAATTGTATATTTGTGATAGGGTGTTAAAGTGGGGTTTAAGGCCAAAGTTAGGGTGATAATTAGTGTTGAAACCTGCATTGAGGTTTAAAGTTGGGGTTTCAAGATGTGGTCAGGGTTTCAAAGTATCGTTTTAACCCAGGACTTGGGTTCAAAATCGGTTCTTCAAGATGGGGTTAGTGTTTCAAGTTAGTGTCGGGGTATCAAAATAGATTTTCAAATCTGTGTTAGGGTTTCAAATCAAGGTTTCAAGTCCATTGACGACAAATTAGGGTAGGAATTTATGGTTGGAATTTGAAGTTGTGGCTTCAAGCCAAGGTTACTTAGTTAGTTAGTTAGTTAGTTAGTTAGTTAGTTAGTTAGTTAGTTAGTTAGTTAGTTAGTTAGTTTTGAGGAGCCAATTGCAGGGAAGCAGGGAAATGAGGCAGAGGTGCACTCAAAAAATAATTTAATTTCAAAAGTACAAACAGGCAAACAAGATACTCGATTAATCAAAATTCTAAATAAACAGAAGTGTAAAATAGAAAGGTAATATTCGGGTTAAGGTCAGAATTCCGGTTCCTGAAACAACAGAGGTAACACGTTTCCATGCGTGGCGGAAAGAGCTACTCCTGTTTACATGCTCATTTGTGCTCGATTAGAAGAACCCATTTGGACCGCGACGCGCGGACAACGTAATTATGTAAATAACGTCATTTCTGCTTTTAACTTACTATAAGTCCAATAAAAGACATAATATTTATGTCACTCACCGCGCGAAATAAAGTAGTCGGTTTTCTCCTCGCTCCAGAAGTGTGGTTCTTTGCTGCAAGTGTCATGTTTGTTGACAACGGCTTGAGTATTTCCGGTGGTTTACACGAAAGAAGCACGGACTTATATACTTGTATTTACTGTATGTGTATATACAGTAGGCACAAACAGTGGTGTTTTCGCCAGAGACACAAAATGATGTGAAAACGGTGGAGAAATCCATGTATTCTAGGAAGGCTCCTTTAGCAAGTAGGACATAGCTGCACATACAAGTCGTGACTACGTAGACCAAGATGCCTTGCGAATCAAATAAGCGAAGAAAAAGAAAAGAAGACGAAGAAGAAAATAGCGAGCATTTGCACAGCGAAAAACATATTCCAAATGCGTTTATATGAGCAAGAATTCCGGTTATGAAAGGAGTAACCCAGGGCAAATTCGGTGTTTTGTGCGTGTTTACATGGCTTTACAAAACCCGAATATTGCCAATATTTGAGTTTTAAAAGGGTTATCGCCTGCATGTAAACGTAGTCATTGATACAAACATCTGATGACAAGGCAGAAGTGGTTGAAGGAGCTGATCGGTGAACTCAAGGGACCGGCTTGACAAGCACAGGTGGACAGGACAGCATAACCTAACAAGACAAACAAAAAAAGGGACACAAGGAAAACATGACATAACTAAATTGAATCAAAACCAAATCCACAACACAATAGAGAACATCCACAGAACATGTCAGTTAATTATTTGGTGAGGTTAACATCAACACTTTAGTTGTAAATGCTGCGTTCCGCTCCATGTATTGCTGTGTTTCGATTGTATTTGTCTGTAATGCAGCATTTTTGTTTTTCTTATATGTGAGTGGTTGTCTCGGCGTAGCAGCGGCCCCCTCGGGGAGGAAAAATGGAGATGATTCTCGGCTCGCTGTTTAATTTTAGAACTGGCCGTGACACAGCAAATTAAGCAAGGATGCTCTACGCCATCTTTGCAACCTGTCAGCGGCTGCGCTCCGTTCGAAGCGTGCAAAACGCGTCCGAATGAATATGAAGATTTATGTTGGGTTTTAATGCCAAGAAGAAGAATGTTAAATGTGTGAGCCAAGTACTTTACATCTTGTTTATTTTTATTTGACGCAGAGTGGAGTGGGTCAAGCGCTTATTACCGAAAGGCCTTTTAATCCCTTTTGGCTGTGTAATAGTGTTTAGCAGCCTGAGTGGAAAATCACCATGCGGAAATGCAACATGTTTATTTCACTGTTGCGAAACTCTTAGTCGACTTGGACGCGTGAGGAGTTGTGTAACGTTAGGGTTCACATACATTGTTTTAGTCACTGTCATGTCTGTTGACAAATAAGAGTGTTTCAAGGGTGGGGTTAGCTTTTGCAAGTAGAGTTTAAAGCCAGGCTTAATGTTTCAAGCAAGGTTTGGCTTTCAAATTAGTCATGCATAGGGTTTAAAGTTTGGGTTAGTGGTTCAAAATCGGATTTTAGTGATGAGGTAGGGTTTCAATTAAGCTTGGCTTTCAAATTAGGGTTTTAAGTCAGGGTTTGGATTAGGGTATTAGGACAGAGGCATGGTTGCAAATTAAGGTTTAAAACCAGCGTTGGGGTTTCAATTCTAGTCTCAAACCAGAGTTAGAGTTTTAAAAGCTTAGGGAATTTTGGCTTTCAAAGTACGGTTTTGAATCAAGGTAAGGGTTTCAAATTAGAGTTTTGATGTAAAGTTAGGGTTTCAAATTAGAATCTCAAACCTGCGTTTGGTTTCAGGTTGGAGGTTAAGGAAATGGTATGGTTTTCGAAGTTAGGTTTTCAAACTCCAGACAGGGTGTGATTTCAATCCAAGGTTTCAAGACAGAGATAGGGTTACAAGAGAAGGTTTCAAGCCAGGTTTAAGGCTCCAAATTAGGGTTATAACTAGGAAGGTTTAGTGTTTCCAAGTCAAGACTAAGCCAAAGAAAAGGCTACGTTTTCATGAGTTTTTTTCCCACTTTTCTCTCTTCACATTTTTTTGTATTTTTATTTTTTTTAAATATGTTTTACTGCCTTGTCGCTTTTGTGTTTATCTTTTATTTTCTCTTTGGCTGCCATCCTAATAATGGTGTTTTGTATTTTTGGGGATTTATCTAAAATTGCTGTTTTTGTTTTTAAGCTTTTATGACCCCGTCAAGAGACAATCTGTGTGTGCAAACATCACACTTGTTCTTCTCTGCACGCATTCATTTGACACCACCGCCACCGCACTGAATTATTAACGCCAAGACTAATTATAGACCCTTGCCACCGTGGCAACTGAGCCTGCAGAACAAAACAAAAAAAAGAAGAACAAAAAAAAATGCATCCCGTCGGCGCAGTGTTGGCCACTGTTATTGTGCCCAGTGTGACACCTTGGCTTCCACTTTGTTTTCACCCGTCGTTAACCATTTGATGAGTCGTCAATCTATATTCTACATTTAAGTGTAAACTCTCCACTAAATAATTCTCTTGTAAACATAAACTAAAGGATGAAATGAAAAATCTATATCTGATACATAACCCTCTATTTATGAACGTGCAATATCTGACGTGCGCTATTAAAAGTCAGCCAGTATCACCTGCACAGAGGTTGAATTTTTGATGCTTTGACTCGACAAATCAAAACTGCATTAAATATTCAACACTCATTTAGTCTCAGTCGGAGAGGGTGCATGGTGTTGCCAAATCTGGTAAAAATTTAGTCTGTTTTCATTTTTTTTTTATAACTAAACATTATCTTCCATAAAAATTAGTCTCTCTGGCAGTGTGTTTTTGCCAATAATTCATTCCTCCAGTTGGCGATTATGCATAAACGTTCGCCTCATAACGCTGAAGTTCACCAGCTGTTTCTCGCCTGCGGGCTGCAAATGTAACTTAACATCTTGGGGGTTTTTTTTATTCATTTTTTACATTTTTCTTACAAAACCTGCCAGCACAACATCTCTTTATCGTCATTATATTATTATTGAATAAATGCAGTGCAATATTCATGTTGACTGTTCTCGTTTACGACCCAATTCCATTCCCTAACATAAGTCACCCATTTTCTTAATGGATTAAGTAATTGTTTATTTAAAAAAATAAATAAACAAAGTACCACATACAGTAATTAACAAGAAAAAAAAGCTTTGTGGAAATTGTAGCCATTCTATTAAAAAATAAAAATAAAACCTGCCTTGCGTTGTGCTTGGGGCGCGGTTTGTGTTGGGGGGGGGGGGGGGGGGGGGGCTTTGCCGCGGCCTGGGGAGTTCTGGTGGGTTGTGCTTGCCCTGTCCTGGCCGGGGTCGACGGCTCCCTTCTTTGGTGGAGGTTTTCATGCATGCCAGATCCACCACACCACCATCTACCGAAATTCAAACACAGTCTGTTTCTCCTCTACTTGCTGAATTGGTGGAAGCTGATGTCTGTGGATCTCACTCTGCTTCATCTATCCTTTTTTCCTTTCTTCAGTCTTTCCTTTGGTCTCTTGAGGTCTCCCTAATTTGTTGGAATTTAGCGGTTTCTGGGGTTCGTGAAAGATTCTGGTCTGTAACCCTGTGGGTAGTAGGTGGTGTCTGGTCGGTGCTGGATTTCCCTTTTCTTTCTTTTCTTTGATCCTTCCTCGGGTCTCCTGACAACTTCACACTAGCGGGATTCGGAAGTCTTCGATTTAAGTGAAGGGTATGGGATTTTAAATAGGTTTCAGGTGCATTGATGAGCACAAACTCACGCACGCACATTTGCACACACACACACACATACACGCACATTTCACGCACGCACACACACACACACACAAAAGAGAGAGAGCAATGATGATGACATGTTGAATCGGTAAGATTACCGAATGAACAATATTGAAATAAATAAAAATAAAACACTGTTATGATCTACTGTACCTGAGCCATTTATGTTTCACAAATACACTTTCAAGATGCTGCAAAATATGTATTTTCCTTGAATGCACATATATTGTAAATTTAGTGGAGGCAAGGGGAGGGGGGCTCATTTATGGTTCACTTACTTGGAATGACACTCCTTCCCTGGGCGCCGACTCCCCCGACGTGCAGGGGGGACTGGTGCTCGGAGTCGGATCCATGTAGACCTACATCGGGGCGGTGTGGCTCAGTGGTAGAGGGGTCGTCTCCCAACCCAGAAGTTGTGGGTTCGCTCACCTGCCATTGTGACCATGTCGAAGTATCCTTGAGCAAAATACTGAATCCCGAGTTGCTCCTGAAGCTGTGTCATCGGTAGATGAATGTAAAGCGCTTTGAGGACTTTGTAAGGCGGAAAAGCGCCATATAAATTAAGTACCATTTACATGACCTTTTGGGCCTTTTGGAATTGTAATGGCAAGGTCCAACCTGAGTCACTCACTGTGTTGTGTTGGTCTTGTCTTTCAGAGCCGTGACAGAATGGTGGACTGCTTGAGCAAAGTCATGCTGCACACGGTCATCTCATGCTGGCAGCCGGTCCTGGGACTGGCCCTGCTGGCCGTCTTCGTGGGCTCCTCCCTGGGCTGCCCCTCCCGCTGCGAGTGCTCGGCGCAGACCAAGGCCGTTGTGTGCCACCGCAAGCGAATGCCCACCATCCCAGACGGCATCCCGGGCGAGACCAGGATCCTGGACCTGAGTAAGAACAAGATGACCATGATTAACCCGGACGATTTTGTCGCCTTCCCGGGCCTGGAGGAACTCGACCTGAGCGGGAATATAATCAGCTACGTGGAACCGGGTGCCTTCAACGCTCTATTCGGCATGCACTCGCTCAGCCTGAAGAGCAACCGGATCAAGCTTATCCCTCTGGGCGTCTTCTCGGGGCTGGCCAACCTCACCCGGCTGGACGTGAGCGACAATAAGATCGTCATCCTCCTGGACTACATGTTTCAGGACTTGCACAATCTGAAGTTTTTGGAAGTGGGCGACAACGACCTGGTTTACATCTCGCATCGTGCATTCAGCGGACTTTTGAGCCTGGAGACGCTGGCCTTAGAGAGGTGCAACCTCACCGTGGTGCCCTCCGAGGCCCTCTCGCACCTACACAACCTGGTCAGCCTTCACCTGCGATACCTCAGCATCAGCACTTTGCATCCGTACTCCTTCAAAAAGCTGTTCCGGCTGCGCCACTTGGAGATCGACAACTGGCCCTCGCTTGATCACGTCCCAGCAAACACCCTGCACGGCCTCAACCTCACCACCTTGTCCATCACCAACACCAACCTGTCGTCCTTCCCCTACCAAGCCTTGAAGCACCTGCCCTACCTGATGCACCTCAACCTGTCCTACAACCGCATCCGGCACATCGAAGGTGGAATGTTGATGGACCTGGTTCGCCTTCGGGAGTTTCACCTGGTCGGCGCTCAGCTCACCGCCATCGAACCGTACGCCTTTCAGGGTCTGCGGGGACTGAAGGTGCTCAACGTTTCTCACAACCGGCTGGACACGCTGGAGAAGGGAGTGTTTCAATCCCCGGAAGCTTTGGAGGCCCTCCTCATCGACAACAACCCGCTGGTGTGCGACTGCCGCCTCATGTGGATCTTACAGAAAAGGCACTCCATCCTTTTCGGGGATTCCCAACCGGAGTGCAACACGCCCGAGGGGATCCGAGGGAGGCCTTTCCAGGAATTTAAGGAAAGCCTGCTGTCCTACTACGTGACCTGCACCAAGCCGAAAATCCGCGAGAACAAGACGCAAACGGTGACGGTTGACGAGGGCCAGCACACTCTGCTGCACTGCAGCGCCGAGGGCACACCAAGGCCTACCGTGTCCTGGGTGTCTCCGCGGCGGCGCGTCCTGACGGCCAGGAGCCACGGCAGAGTAACGGTGCACAACAACGGCACCCTGGAGATCAAGTCGGCCGAGATTCAAGACGGCGGAGTCTACCTCTGCCTCGCCTCCAACACGGCCGGGAACGACACCCTGATGACGTCGCTGGCCGTCAAGAGCCTGGGCTCGCTGTACGCCAACAGGACCCAGTATTACACCGACCCCAGCAACACCACTGCCAACGGGACCGTCAGCGTCACCTTGGGCTTGGACCTTAAGACCATTTTGGTGTCGACGGCCATGGGTTGCTTCACGTTCCTGGGGATGGTCTTGTTTTGCTTCCTGCTCCTGTTCGTCTGGAGCAGGGGCAAAGGAAAACATAAAAACAACATCGACGTGGAATACGTGCCACGATCCAAGTCCAATGGCACCAACGTGGACTCGGCCGACATCCAGGCTGGTCCTCATCGTTTCAACATGAAAATGATGTGACTTATTTTATAGGGAAAACAATTCTGGATCGTGTATGGAAAATAACCCAAAGTACATTCTATTTTTCTGCAAATAGAACCACAGCTAACGGATGAGTGGTCGTAAAGGACTTTGGGGTAAGAGACAATGAGCGGGACCTTGAACACAATGCTTGATGGATGTCGGAATTGCTTCAGCTCAGACGAGGATTGAACAGTTTCCAGGGAATTAAGTGTCATTTATCTGCTTTTTGAGATTTATATGCCATCTCCCGAAAAAAAAGAAGGCCCTACGACTACTCTGGGTTGGATCTTCTGGACTCGGCTGAACCGTGTACAGTACCAATTTGTATCTTACGCTAAAATAACCTTTGTTGAGTCTTGCGCCACATGCTTCGTCACCCATCCGATCAATCAATGACGGCGGCCATCGCTTCCTCTGTTTGATAGTTTTGCCCGTGTGTACCTAATGCTTTGTTATTATGTACACCTACTGTATGTACATACTCATTCAAAAGAAATATTCATAGCAATATTCATGGGATGCATTAGCCAAAATTGATATAACCCTATACTGTATGTTCAGCAAAAAAAAAAGAAGAAAAAAGAAACACACTTGAGACTTTTGAAGTTTCCATAGATTCAGGAAGGGCTTCTATGGGTGGATATGTGTCCCTGCTCCCCCACGATTGACTCAGAAATAAGAAATATGAATAAATACATATTTATCAAATAAAATATTTTATTTATTAATAATGTTGGTCAAAAACCAATCCTCAACTGCTGTTGGCTGTCCAATATTATATCTGGACGGTCCCTTGGATGAACATGAACCACCGTTTTGTCCGACTTGAGTGTCTTTTATTCCTTTCAAGTGTACCTTTTTGGCCCATGTGTCAACTTTTTGGCCCGTGTGTCAACTTTTTGCTACCGTGATATTTGCATTGTTTCTTTATTCTTTCCCCTGTAGAAAAAAGGACTTTGTTGTGGTAGTTCCTCATTTTGTTGTTGAATCATTTAGATTGTGACAATTAAAAAAAAATTGTAAAAAAAAAAAAATTGTATGTGGAATAAAAGCAGTTGTATTTGTACCTGTGACTGAAGTCAGCTTTATTAATGACACAAAGCGGCTATCGTATAATTGTAAAATCACAAATGGCTTGAATTAATAAATTCTAATAAATATTAGAGAGGTGCCTTGAGATATGAGTTTAATTTATATCTCAAATAATCTTTCTCCACTGAAGTGAATAGAAAAAATCACCCACATTTTTTGTGTGTTTCTTTTATCACAGAAGTTGCATTAAACAGTATTGTACTGTACAGAAGCGTGAAACTGCCAATGTAGAGTAAACATTTACATTTGAACATATTTAAGTGAGGTACGTCCAACATACTCGCAAATACATTCAAATGTACCTGTAGGCTAAATGCTACAAACATAGCATATTGGGTAGTACTTGCGCATGCGTGAGAGAATACATTTTTTTTTTAGCATGTACATGTTTGAAAATAAACGTAAAAAAACGTTTTAAATTATTAACAATTAATTATTGTTAAAAATAAATTAAATTATTTAAATCATTTATTATGTAAGCAGTTCATAATTTAAGTTTGTCATTTTCCCATAATGCAATGGGGTATTGACTTGCGAATGCACTGGCATTATTTGAAAAAAAAAAATGGTACGTCTGTAGCATTTAGACTACAAATATGTTCAAACCACTGATCTGTATATTTTAGGCTACTGGATAGCCGATAGCCCATACACGCCCGTGCAAGCCGTTGAAGCCAAGTAAGACTACTATGTAAACTATACGTATACGTACAGATTAGACAAATATAGCTCGCAGGCTCTTAGTATAGGGCCGGGGAGCGTGGATGGGAGGGTTTTTGGCGGGGTGGTCACTATTTTTTAACAAGTGGACGGTATGTGCTGTTTTGAAGACCCCATTTTTCTTTTATTGCTCAGTTCCTTAGACCCCAATATTAGATTTGTCAGAAGCATCTTTTGTTGAATTACAGTTATAATTCTTTAATTTAAAAAAATATACGTTTCCTCCTGTAAACATCATTAAGCATATAATTCATACATGTATTTAAAGCAACATTAAGGAACTTTCAGTTTATGTTGATTATGGCGTCGCCATATGGAGAAAAGCAATATTGTTATGTCTGAAGGAAGACTACATTGACCTATGAGGACAAGCGCATTGCGTTGTTTTTTAGCTCACTCTAGCGAGTGAAATACGGGCCAATGTTGAACATTGACTGTCCTTTCATCTGGGGTAGCTTTTGATGTATGCCATAAGGCAGTCAGCACATTTGTAGTTTTTTGTGTGGCGGTGTTCCTACCATCCTCCTCAAAGTTACTTAGTGCCAGTAAAAAAAAACTCAGGCCAAGGCAAAGGTACCATTCAACTAGTTTTAAGTCGATGGTCCATCAGAAGAGTTATGAAAATATTTCATTAAGGTTGAAAAATTCCTTAGTGCTACTATAAGGCAAGTTGTAAAATGTCTGAAGTCATCTTGTTTATGTTTCACAAATTTAAAACATCATAAATGATGCTGTTTCTACTAAGTCTCAAATGCTCTCCAATTTCGATACTGTAAATGTATAGGATCGTATGCCGAGAAACATTTCTTGTAATATGGCGCCCATCAGCTATCCAGTAATCTATACGGATCAGTGGTTCAAACATACTCACTTGCAATTATGAACATATTTAAATTCGTTCGAACATACTCGCCATTCAAAAATCCATCTACCGCTTATCCGGAGTCGGGTCGCTGGGGCAGCAGCTTTAGGAGGGAAGCTCAGACTTCCATGTCCCCAACCACTTCAACCGGCTTCTCCGACAGGATCCCAAGGCGTCATCCCTGGGGCCTCCCACCGACATTCAAAAATGTTTACTAAATATTGGCGAATCCACGCTTCCGTAGTACTGTATAAAAAGTGAATGTGCGGTAATAACATTTTCTTGTGATATAACCTGCAAACATAGAAAATGCGAGCACAAAAATCATAGCTCAGCTTCCGAAAACAGGTGATTGGTCATTGCCTGAGCAAAATGCCGCCCCCTGTGATGGATAAAAACGGCTGGATTTTGCTGCTTAACTCATATTCCACTAGCACAATATCAACCAGAATACCATATTTAGACTATTGGAGCTGCATAGAACATATTATTGTCAAAAAAAATTGTGTTGACATGGCGCATTACCGCTAGCAACATACTAGTTGTTGCTCAATTGCTGTATGCGTTCTTACGTCCTTGTGATCTTGTGGAATGTCATCAATCGCGGCTGGAGTACTGTTCCAATTGAAAATACAGCTAAACCAAGAGGGCACGGAATACCGGGATGTTGTTCTTGTCAGCTAGCTTAAATCATGGATGCAGTGATTGGAAGCTTGTGAACGTTTGGCTCGGAAAATATCCCAAGATGCATTTTGTGCTGCTATCATGGGATTACGTCAGAGTTGGGGGCGTTGCGGAGTGTGTTAACAAGTACACAGCCGTTACAACTTACAAAGAGATTTGTGTTGTCAGGAAAAACGTTCTGGCTGGGAGTTCACAAGATTGTACTCTGCATTCTTCATATGGAGAAATGGCCTTCATCTTTCCTGTGCAAGAAACCAATGTGACAGTGACTGTCAAATTTGTTGCCGCCTCCAAGTGGTGGGAATCTGAAGAGCAATTGTGTCTTGAATTTTGGCTTGTACCAAAAAAACAAAAAATATTTAATGGTGGCTCGTATCTAAAAAAATAAAATTAAATAAATAAAATTAAATTGTAAGTCAATGCACATGTATCTCATGGTTCCACTGTATTTTAAAAACACATTTTAGTTAAAAACAAACAAACAAACAAACCTGTATGAATTATATGAAAAAAAGAATACATGGAATTACATTTCTATTATTATCTATTTGATTTTGAAAACATTCAAGTAAATAGATTTTTTTTAAACTGACTTTAAATTGATTTGTAATAAATGTAATATATTTAAGTCCTTGAAAAGGTTAATAGATTTTTTGAAAACATATTTATTTGTATTAAATCATTTAAACTATTAAATTTAATTAACTACTTTAAATTATTTACAAAAGATTTTATACATTTTGATCAAAATTACAATTTAAATAAATTTTTGCTTCCTTTATATGTATTTATTTTTTGGTATGCATCTGCACGGTTGATTGTGAAAATGTTCCAACTCTGAAGTTAAGACCTGTTTTTATTGACATTGGCATTTTGATTACTCTGAGTTACACAAGAGGGTGAAAAATATTTCCTCTCTGGCTGATGCAATTCACATCTACAACCAACATAATGCACATAATTAACCAAAACATAACATTGTTTTCTACATCACATGAAGTGCAGAATAACACTTACATTTTATTGCAATTCCACTGTCAAAGTGAAAGAAAGAAATACATATTTCTCTATGATTCCATAAGGAGTTGCTGCGTGCACTGACAGTATATTTGTGATTCCCCCCCCCCCCCCCCCCCCCCCTCGCCATGTGGCGCTTCATTCTTTAGAAGATCCGCACTTCATCCCTTAATACCAGTGATGTGAAGCAGATTGAGTGCAGCAGCTGGAGTGTATTGGCATCATCCTGCAAACAAAACAATTTTTAAAAAGTACTTCTTTTGTGCCACTTCAAGTTGATATGTGGTATAATTCATTCATAATATACTGAATCTCACTCACAGTTAACATAACTTCAGAGTCCCACCACGTGAAACCCTAACCCGGGAACCATCATGTGAAAACCTAATTCTTATTTAAAACCCTAACTTTAATCCCTGTCATTGTCTTGAAGCCTAATTTGAAACCCTAACTTCTTTTTTTGGGGGGACAACCTAACCCCATTTTTAAACCACAACATCTGAAAACCTAGACCTATATTAGAACCCCGATTTGAAACCCTATCTATACTGCAATTAGAAACCTAACCCTGGATTGATAATTAATACAATTCATGTTGACACCCAGGGGTAGGGTGTCAAATTAATTGTATTAATTTAAAGTTTAAAATGTTAACATGGACTTGATTAACCTGCCAATAGTCAGATTGATAATTGTGATTCACTCAAGGGAGTTCTTCACACAATCTGGAACTTCCGTTCAGGAAAGGAGGAGAACTTGCCGTACAATACTTCGAGATGATTGGACGATGCAGCATCTTGTGCACGGCATCGGAGGAAAATGTCGTCTTCGGTCTCGTTTTAGGAAAAAAAAAGAACGAACATCTATACCAGATGAAAATGCACGAAGCGCCTCAGGCAGTTCAACAATCAACAAGGAAACGGTAAGTAATTCTGCGAAAACAGAATTAATTGCAGCGTCCATTCATCTATGTTAGGTTTGTTTGTTTCCCCGGGCGTTGGTACTTCCTGGTTTCTTCACAGCTGCATGTCCCGCCCTAAACAACGCCTGATTGTTTCCGACCTAAAAAAGGCCGGTTGCGAACATATCAGCGTGAGCAGTACAAAATGGATTCTCGTAGTATGTGTAAACAAATACTGCGATAATTCAGCTTGCTGGCAAGGTTAGCACTTGACATCCCAATTTTAAACCCTAACCCTGTCTTGAAACCATAACTTGAAACACTAACCTTAAATTGAAGCCCTAACCCTTTCTTGCAAACCTCTGAATTGAAACATTAATTTGAAAACTTTACTCTGATTTGAAACCCCAACGTTAAACCCTGATTCAATACCCTGCCACTATAAAGCCCAATTTGAATCCCTACCTCAGACTTGACAGATAATTTGAATCCCTTACTTTAAAACCCGTGGGCAGTATTTTATTTTGAAATGGCTCGGTCAGAACCAACAAAAAGCCAAAAAATGGTCACAATAACTTCTAGGGGTTAACTTCAAATTTGAACTCTATTTAAAATCCTGCTTTGAAATCCTAACTGGAAACCCGAAGCCTGGCTTGAAGCCTTAACACATTACTGTCCGAGTGTCCGAGGGGACTAGTGGGATGTTCATCTTGATGACTTTACCAATTGATTGTGAATGTTTTTATCCATTGTGTAAATGCTGGGAATCCAAATGTTTATATGGCGTGTAAGAGCGACCATAAATAATGTACTGCCTTTAATGTAGCAGAATAATCCCTGACAGGTTAATTACTAAACTGAACTACTTGTTTGGATGTTAGATAAGGTGTACAAGATCCACTAAGGAACCTACTCAAGAAGATTGAACCAGATTATGAAGTCCTTTTGCAAAACGTTTTTCTTTCATTTGAAGTCATAAATATTGAAATGAATTCAATAATTTGATCACTCAAAGAAAACTCAAAGAAATAAGCCATGTTTTCTACCTGCCAGCCCTTCTTTCGGATGTCAATGTTGCAAATGATGTGATCGATGTAACTTGTAATAATGTGTCCGAAAGGAAAATATGAATAAAACTAAACAAAACCCGAATTTGAAACCTTAAAACAGACAAATTACAACATTTGGCAGAAAGTATTTCCCAGAGGAGTGTTGAACTATCCACCAAAATATTTGGGCAGTTACAGAGTGACACAAAAAAAAAAACGGTCATCACCTAAACTTGAATAATTTTAGAAATCATTAATAAATTATTTTTATTTTTCAGATTTACCAAGAAGAATTAATGTTCTAAGAGTCTACCAAATTTGACCTTTGAGATGCCATGGACTACTGAGGAAAATACATTTATAGTTAAGGCATATTTTGGGCTCCTTATAGGGTGAGAAGCTTGGCCGTCCGGGAGGGATTCAGTGTCGAGCCACCAGTTGAGGTGGCTCAGGCATCTGGTTCAGATGCCTCCTGGACGCCTCCCTTGAGAGGCCCCGGGGAACGACCCAGGACATGCTGGAGAGACTGTCTCTCGGCTGGCCTGGGAACGCCTTGGGATTCCGCTGGAGGAGCTGATTGAAGTGGCTGGGGAGAGGGAAGTCTGGGCTTCCCTGCTAAAGCTGCTGCCCCCGTGACACCACCCCGGATAAGCGCTAGATGATGGATGGCAAATTTTCGGCTGAAGTCTATCCACTCAGCTCAATTGCAATTCAAAGAACGGTTCGGATTTCTTGAATTTCCTGTCCACTCAATGATCTACAGATGGGTCAACAAGTTCAGAACCCATCTGGCTGTGCATAACCTCAAGGGAAAATACACTAACAGACAGATCTGCGATCAAAATTCTTAGCACAGACGCCCGGTTGATTCCAAGCTCCTGACTTTGCCGACGCACAGATTTGCTTGGGCTGTGGACAACCAAGTCTCTGCAGCAACGTTGTGTGGTGTCCTTGATGATTTTGGTCGTCCAGAGTGTGATTATTCCTAAAGTTATTCAAGTTTAGGTGATGACCGTTATTTTTGTGTCACCCTGTACTATACTTAAGATTTTTCACATTTTTTAAAGATTTTTTCTGCACTTTACTTGAGTTCTGTCCATGTATTTTTCTGACAACTTTTTACTTTTACCTCCTACATCTGAAAACAGACTTCTGCACTTTCTACTCCTTATCTTTTCAAAATAGCTTTGCTCCTCTTTTTCAACCTGTATGGATGACAACACGGCATTTAAAAAAAAAAAATGTGACGAGAAAAAATAGGTCATTGGCTAATTAAGGATTTTTTAAATTAGTCAGTTTATAATATTGGCAAAGCAATGGGAACACCTAGTATTGATAGCATAAAAGTTTACAACCTACATGTAATCTTATTTTCGTTTAATTCTTAGTTAAAAAAAATGATAATAATAATAAAAATAATAATGAATTTAAGAAAAAGTTTTTTTGTACGGAAGCCAAATCAATAAAAAATATTACCGCCATCTTGTGGCATCTTCAAGCCAAGGAGCAATGTGAAATTGAGTTGAGGAGCTAAATTTTGACAAAAGTAGTGCTTTGCCACCATCTTGGTGCAGAGGATCTAGGTTAAAGTGAGTTGAGGACCTTAATTTCAACAAGAGTAGTACTTTGTCGCCATATTTTGGCATCTTTGCTCCAAAGAACTATGTTAAAGCGAGTCAAGAAGCTTCAATTAGACAAAAGTAGTACTCAACCGCCATCTTGGTACCGAGGAACTGTGTTAAAGTGATTTAAGGTGCCTAACAAAATTAGTGCTTTACCATCTTCTTGTGGTAGCTTGGTGCCAAAAAGCTACGTTGATGTGAGTTGAGTAGCCTCATTTATACAAAAGCTTTGCCGCCATCTTGTTGAATCGAGTTGAAGATATTATGGTCGATAAAATTGCACAGCTGCCATCTTGTGGCACCTATCAGAAATTATATTCGTGGAGGGTTCAGTTACTTGGAGATGTCTGAAATATGTGGCAATGTATTGTGTACACAGTAAAAAAAAAAACAACATTTTCACTTTTAGGCCTAATTAAATTTTAAGACTGTACTTTTTTTTGGTACTGTACGACCAAAGTTGAATCAGTACTTTTTTTTCTTTTTTCTTTTTAAGTGTGAAGTAGAGAGTGTGAATAATTTTGCCACCTGTGCTGCTGTGCTGGTGAAAGCTGATGTTGCAACATGTCATCATTTTGCGGCTGTGCAGCATTTCACCACCTGTGCTGCCCAAATTGGCGTGGCCTTGAGGGTTTGGCTACCTTCCTCTGCTCTTTTGACCAGTAAATGAAAAACACGGTAGAGAAAGTCACGCCTGCGATCTGCTTTGCTACATGTGGACGGACCCCCGTTTCCCGTGGCGAGGACCCGCCGAAAACTGGACCCGAGTCGTCAAACGCCATCCGTCTTCATTTGACGACGCGACAGCGCTTGGCTTCACGCCTCGTCCCACTCTCGTTTTCTTGTATTTTCAAGGTCTTCGTTGACGCCGGGGGCCTTTGGGCATAAAAGTGGTGACGTTTATCACACAGCGTGACGCGCCTCGAGCTCGCTCTTCTTATTACTCACCTGAAGGTCGGCTTGTTTGGATGTCGGGGTGAGTTTGAAGAGCACAACAGATTGTCAAAACATGGACTGGTGCTGCTTGATTCTACTGTTAATGCTGCAGGTGTTGGAATTGAAGGAGTAGTAGGGCCACATAGGGAATAACAAAAAAATGAAGTCATATTTTCCAAGAAAAAAGTAATAGTGTTGAAAGAATGATGGTATATTTTTTTGAAAAGTTCTTACAAAAATAAAAGTCTTTAGAAGTTAGTATACATTGACAAAAATAAAGTCAGTCGTAATAATACGTTACATTTCTTCCAAATTTTTTTTATCAAACTTTAGTCTTGTAAGGTTCAAATTCTTATCTTGAAATATTCATGAGAGGGTGTGACGTTTACTAAAAAAAAAAAAACTACTTAATTATTTAAAAAAATATTTAATAATCTTTCTTTTAATCTCAAATCATCTTAAATTTAATCTAGAAAAAAAGATAATTCCCATTAAATTAAAATAGGTAATTTAAAGACAATACAATATTGTTTTTGAAGCTACTGAACGCAGAAAATGATTTAGAATCTTTACTGCCACCTATTGACGAGAAAAGAAACTGCACGCAGCCTTCTTTACGTACACAACACGCACGTCATGACGTCACAGAAAATTCAAACCCGAATCCAGTCTGAAAATTTTTGGCCAGAGGCTTGTAGAGTACCCATTGTAAACAGCTAAGGTGTTAATGCAATAATTAGAAGACGTTTCAGTAACAAATGGTTAAATGAAAAGGATATTGTTGGATAAGTTATTTTTGGCCAAAATGTTACAGAGAGAAGCTATGATACTATCCCTTTTTCTTGAAAAAAACAAAAAACCTTGAACTTTTATCTAGAAAAGTCTGTATCTTATATATATTCATTAATAGAAAAATAAATATACTATTCTTAGAATCTTACAAAAATAATCTCAGTCATAATAAGACATTATATATTTATATTTCTAAGCTATTACTATTGTGTCTTTTAAAATAAATAGTCTTTTAATTTTCAAAAAAATGTGGCATTTTGTCTTGAACAAACACTGCATATATGCAATATGTACGAGGGTCATTCGATAAATAAGGAGAATTTTTCGGTATAAGGAATTCTAATACAGATAGAAGCTTACGTTTTGTTTATCTGTTTTTTTTCCCAACGTAGTCTCCCAACACCGTCACACACTTTTCCCATCTGTGCACAAGTTTCCGTAATTCCCTCAGCGTAAAAATCTTTGGACTGATGTCTTAGCCAGTCGCTCACAACACTTATGACTTCATCGTCACTTTCAAACTTTGTGCCTCTCGTGAACGCTTTCACGAGACCAAACATGTGGCATTATGCACAGTTGACATTGTCTTATGAATTTCAACTGGTTCGCACCCTTCAGCAACCAAAAACTTGATAACTGACCGCTGTTCAACCCTGGAGCATGCTTCTTAGTCGGCCATCTTTGTTAATCACCAAAAACTCTCAAAGTTT
This sequence comes from Vanacampus margaritifer, assembly GCF_051991255.1. NCBI lineage: Eukaryota > Metazoa > Chordata > Actinopteri > Syngnathiformes > Syngnathidae > Vanacampus > Vanacampus margaritifer. The sequence continues at coordinate 12,433,451 of NC_135441.1, read as the reverse complement.
TTCTTTAATCTGCTAAAGAAATAAAATCCATATGAAAAAGAAGTGAAACATAAATATAAAAAAAGCTTCCATCTGTATTAGAAGTCCTTATACCGAAAAATTCACCGCATTTATTGAATGACCCTCGTAATACATGATAATTCATAAAAAAAAATAATAATCATTTTTAATCTCAAATGACTCATAATGAAAAAAGAAAATCAAATTTCATTTTTTTAACATCGTAATGTTATTATCGAAACAATATGATGTTATTCTTTAATGTTAAGCCTTTTCTCTTGAAAAACTTGAAAATTTGACTTTTTATCATGAGAAATATATTACTTCATAACTCACAAAAATAAAACTGTCTTCTTATATTACAAGCATGAACTTAGCATTTTTACTTTTACTTAGATCCCTTATTATCAAGATTTGAAAAATGGCTTGATTGAACTATAAAGCTTTTTGTCTTGAATAAATGTCTGTAGATTTTATTTTTGGAAAAAAATAGACTTTTGATCTCAAACGAGTTGAAATTTACTTTTTTTAAATTAGGACTTAATTATTACAAAATGTACCATTATTCTCATAATGTGATACTTTTTTCCTTGAAAAATAAGACTTTTACAGTATATCTTGGAAAAATATTACTTTAAACTTAAGCAATAAGTGCCAGTTTTGTACAAAAACAAAATTAATCTACAGGTTAAATTAATAATACCTCACTGCTCATGTCAATCAGAACTCGATACAGGGTTCTGATTGACATCATACAGCTCTGGCGAAACAGGGTGTAAAAATGTGTAAAAATCGAAAGTAGATTTTGTGTTGGTTTGAGTGTCGTGCTGCAGAGGTGAACAGTTTATATGTTCATTAAAAAAATATCCAACATGCCAAAAATAATGAGTTCCTCTGGGAAAACAAACACTGCTTCACATTTCCCGCGTCACCCACCAACTGGATCATTCTGAACCTTGAGATCCGTGAGAATAAAATAGTGATAGATTATATGTTTGAAACACAAAAAAATACACACTACACGTTTGCCTCAATTTGGTAAGCATCTCTGTGAGTGTCCGTAGAGAACCAGCGGTCGTTAATCGTGGACAAAAATTGTTTCATTATCTCTGTCGACATTTTCCATTCCACTGCACTGTGGCTTGAGTTTCTGTTGCTTGCTGGCAAACTGCACCAGGAGCACTGAAAGTTTTTTTTATTTTTAATTTTTATTTATTTATTTTATTTTTTTATTCAGCCCCTGTAGTCAGTTTGACAGAACAACCTGAAATTTGGTATGCTCTTGCATGAGTAAACCCACAAACCTCCAAATGCAATGGCTGAAAAGGCCAGGAAGTCTCCCATTTTATTCTGAAGTGGACATTTTAGAGACATTTTGGCTATTCCAGTCAAGTTGAAAATCCAGCCGCCAAAGACAGTTTCCCTTAGCAACATGAAATTTGGGAAGCAATTTTGCCATGAACAGAGCCATAAAAAGACTCAAATAACTCTGCTGAAAAAGACACTGGAGGTCGCCAGTAGCCTAAGGCAAGACGAGTTCGCACTGCAGGTAAATTCCAATTTCTTTGCACATATGCGACATGTATCTGGTTCTTATTTATTTATTTTTTATACAATGTGAACAGTCAAATTCAATTTTTTTTCAAGTGTTGATTGTAGTAATTTATAAAGACGATTTATTTGTTTATTTGTTACATGGCGTCATCTTTCGTCCTCCTCATGCCTCGCTCATCTGTCATTCTGAAATGAGCCATTTATTCGCTCCCAGCCATTTTCACTGAAGCAACCCCCTTCACTCCCAGCTATTTTACTGTATTTTGACCTTTTTTTAGCAAGGCCCACAGAATGTTGTGTTCTATTGCTATAAAAACATGGAATTTACCAAAATAAATAATCTCTTCTTTCATCAGGAAAAAAAAAGTATATTTGTATATTTTTCCGTTTTGCAGCAATTAGCATTAGAATATAGCTAAATTTCATAATTATTTACAAACCTGTTGAAAACACTGTTGCTTTTTTGCAACATGGCCCTGGTTGAGCTCTTATACTTTGCTGCCACCTGCTGGCCGTTTTTTGTAATAACTCCCATTGCTTTAAGCAACCTCTTCATGTCAGAAGCTGTATTAAAGCCTTCTGTATGCTCTAGCGTAAAAAAAAAACACATTAAAAAAAGCATTTATATGTTTTTTGGGGTTTGATTGAGTTAAACACAAGACCATACTTACTTCCATAAATAAGTTGTGCATTGTGCCACTTTGTGTTCACATTAGAAATCTTTAAAATGTGAACAAGTACTGAAACATATCAGATTGAAGCGAATTATCTGAATTTGGAAGTGTTCACAGTGCAGTGTAAACAAATTTGTTTGATTGGTAAAAAATTGTAAATTTTTGGAAACAAGACAGATAAGCTAAATTGAGAAGATTTTGAGCAACATGAAATTTGGTAGGCAAGCCTGTCGTGAGCAGAGCCATAAAAAAAGTCTCAATTAATGCCTCAAAAGACAAGGCAAGGCCATTTTGGTTTGAAGCCGCCATTTGACAATTTCCCGAAGTCCTTCAAAGACAAACTCATCTTGATTTTTTTCTGATTGCTACAAAATCATTTCAAAGTGTCTGCTTGTTTGCACACACACCCTGGAACATTTTTAGCAGTTTGCCACCAGTGTGCCTTTTCAAACTGTCGTGTTTGTCGTTTGTTCTACCGTCCCGGCTCGTCGTCTCTGGATGACTCCGCCGCCATCGCCGCTAAGTGCCAAAGCATCGCGGTGTAACGCCGGCGCAGCGTTGGCGGCCGTCCTCCGTTGAGGCGCGAGCTCCGTGTGGCTTCATTCATTTGCCGACTTCATTCAATGCGCAGCCGATTGAAGCCGAGCAGGCTCGGCCCGTATGGATTTTTGTCAAGGTTGGATGGTGTTTCATTATGAAAGCAAAACATCACACCTCCCCACCTCTTACACTTGACTGAAGTGGTTTGACCCACTTTTCAGATGTAGGGTTCCTGATCAAATAAAAACGTCTGCCAGGATGAATTTAGCCGTCAAGTGAGCCCCGACTTCGTCTGCACCTGCGACAAACAAGATGAGCCTTCTTCAACAGATTGTCTCGCAGTGTTTGATGTTTTTCAACGCATCTGTGGATTCATGGGAAAATAAACAACAACAGGGACATAAAGATTTTGTTGGTAGTTTTGCGGCGAGCAACGAGAATTAAAAGTAGGATGTTTGCTTGAGGGAAGAACATTCTTAACCTCCTTTTAAAAAAACTGATTTGGGTTTTTATATGAAACTACTGTGAATTATTTCTAGTTCATTTCAACTGTGCCATAAGGCAGATATTGGGGGTCAGACCAATTAATTAAATTGTGGTGATTATGGCCCTTCAAACATCTTTTGTTATTTTACGGACCTTCTTTGAGTCTTAAAACTAATTTGATTGATTGATTGATTGATTGATTGATTGATTGATTGATTGATTCAATCAATTAATCCACTAATCTGATTCAATTTAATTTTGCATTAAAGTGTAGAACAAAAGCATTTTCCCCCTAATTACTTTATTTTGATTATTTAGTTTATTAACCAGTGATAGATTTTTATTCCGTACTTCGTATTCATATAGTGATTTAAGAAAGGGAGGTTGATGTTGTACAGTGCAAACAGTTTGGTCATTGTTTTCAAAACAGTTTAAATGTCTTATTTTGATGAAACGCAGAAGATAATCAGTCTTCTTTCATGAAGGACTACAGAAATCAGTGAACAATTACTGTTGATATGCTGAAATCAGAGGAAAATAAATAAAATAAAATAAAATGTCTCCAAACGATTACTCAGCCATTGACAGCTATAGACGTCAAAAATTAATTTAAACTATTTCTATTAGTTTAAAAAAAAATCCACTTATGCTAACAAGAGTGTGAAAACCTAGGAGAAAAAATATTGTAAATTTAGAACAGATATAAAATTTGTGATTAATCGTTAGTTAACTAGTGAAGTCATGTGATTAATTACAATTAAAAAAAATTAAATAAAAATAAGGGGCGTTTAATCATAATTAATCACATGATAATTTTATATCTGCTATAAATGTACAATAAAAAAATCTAGGTTTTCATAAAAAATTAAATGATTATTTTTTAAACTAATAGAAATAGTTGACATGAATTTTTGACGTCTATAGTCGCCAATGGCAGTGAACAAGTTAAAATAGTTGTCGATTAATTTGATAATTGATTACTTCTCAATTAATTGATTAATTATGACAGCTCTAGACTTGATCCTGCTTGTTACGAGTGCTTTGAGTATGGCTATGTGCACATTTGACTTCATGAAAGCCTGACTACGGATAGCACGACATGCAATGATTTCTCAGGGCGAGCATGCATGTTTGAGTCAAAATACCATCAGCAATTTTTCTGCCCGTCCAACCCTGCCTGGATGTCACTATTTTACACACCCTATAGTCAGTCAGTTCAAGAAAAATATTTGTTTTATCGTACAGTAAATGGCTGGATTATTTACGGTGTTCATTTCTATTGTACAAGCTCTTGCCTTGCTGTTCACCACGTGTCGTAATAGGTAACGTCAAAAACACACAAAGGTTCACTTCCTGCTCTAAATACAAATGTTTATTGCGACGTCACTTTAAAGCGTTTATTCGACAGCTGTCACTTCCTTCCGTGACGGGGAACGAGCGGCCGTGATTGCCGCTCGTGTGTTGTCGGGGTTGGGTTTGATTAGTGCGCTGACAGTTCCCGCAATATGTGACACACAACAACGGTAAATAGGACGCAAAAGCATTCAGGGGAACGTGTGCACATTTAGGGTTTCTATTGCGAGTAAATGCAGATTTTTGGGTGGGGATTTAAAAATTTAAATTACATGATAACAGGTGATTTGTAAAATAGAATTAAAATGTGTAAATGCTGAGATGAAAAATAATGAGATCATTTCTCCTCCACCATGTACAAATGAAATAAACTGAAATAATAGAAATAATTCACAAGTTAAAAGAAAAGGTCATATGACTGACATATGTTAAACATATGACCACTACCTCGCACAATAGAAATCTTATAAATGGCTACAAATAATCCTCCAAACAGTTGAAAAAAAAATCACAGCGTACACTAGCATCTACAAAATTAACACAATTGCTTCTCTCTGCAGTTATTCATGAGAACCAGAAGTTGCATAATAGAAATAAACTGCATTATACACATCTTGAGACATAAAATCACTCATCTCACCAGTTATTCATGATAAAATAAACAGAATGCCAAGGAAAACATCCACAAAATCAGTCAATTTGTAGTAAAAGGGTGCAAATAGACCTGGTCTGAGTCCACGCTAACACTGATCACATGACTTTAATGCACTGCTTCTCAATTATGTTATGTTTTTTAGTAACAAGGAAAATGGAAGTGCATCAATTTACCTGAAATTAAAACTAAATAAATGAGAATAACACTGCCATCTACTGTGGTGGATGTGCAATTGCACTTCTAAAATGGCAACAGCCACCCCCCTTCACCCCAGCCCAATTTGAGAATCGCTATTTTAATGTGATAGCGAACATTATGTTATTCCTTTGGTGATGCATGTTACTAATTTCCATAGTGCAGGACGATGCTAGTGGTTCCATATTGTTACTTCTTGTTGCTTACAGTATTTCCTCTGTGCTTGAGTTAGCATCCAGCGCATGTCTTTGCATGCCGCTGCGCTGCACTGCACAACAAGCGTCACTGTGTTCGCCAAAAGCCGCAGAAACAACAACGTCTTTCTGGTAAAGCTCAAGTTGGGCGGCACGCCAAGACAGCTGCACTGCTTAGCAGGTGCACTGGTGCGCTGGTGCGCTGGTGCCTATGCTGATATCATCCGTATCAGTGGAAATATATTGCAATGTCATATTGGGAGTTTTCAGGCATTATGGTATAAATTTAACAAAGATGTATGGTTTTTAGGAGAGAAGCAAAAAAAAACCCAATTTGAATCGGAAAAACGATGCCAGTGTTTTGAATCAAGCAAATCGAATTGTTTGACGTTGTCACTAATTATGGAATCCTCCTTGAATTATGGGGAGATACAAATCTAGTTGTCATTTATTGAAAGAGATGCACACCCCTAATGGCTTTATATGTTTTTCTTCCTGTATGTCGATTATCACACAATAGCTATACTACAATGCCATCAATATTGGTTAGTAAAAATATTTTGATAGTTTTCTTCCTAGATATCGATGCTCATGCTGTTGAGAAAATATTCACATAGTATCAAATTGAGAGTTTTTATTCATAAACTTTTTTTATTCATTAAATAGATATCAGAAAAATGACTAAACAAAGATTCAATACCATTCTGACATCTGAAATCTGAAACATACTCAACATAATAATACATTGTCAACGGTAATACATTGTCGGCAAAGCAAATAGCCTTAGAACACTTTTACTTTGAGGTTCGCCCACGTCTTGGCGTGATGGTTAGCTTGACTTCCCTTTTAGATGTTTCTTTATCATAGTTGATTGACATTGTAGTTGCGACCAACATCAACACAATCCCAAACTCATGTTCAATCGCTAATTTAGGACGCTAAGAAACCAAATTAATGACATACATTGCATGATCCGGTGGAAGTCTCTGACGTAAGTGGCTAGCGGCTAGCTGTTAGCATGACCAAGGAGTGTCTGGCTGATAGCTGTAAATGAGTTTGATAGCTGCTACCTGGCTTACTTTAATTCTTTTTCAATATTCTGGACCAAGGCTACTTTGTAATTCACTCTCCATTTTTAAAGGAAGGTAATTTGCCTTTAATTGCAAGTTGAGGTCTTTTCATCATCATTTAAAAAAAAGATAAATAGAACTTTGTCTACATTTATTTTATAAAACACTTTTGCCCTTTAAAAAAATAAAAACATTCAACTCAAAATGTCAAACTTTTAGATTACGCAATTAACACCTTATTATTTCACACATGAACCATGTAAAAATAAGACTGTTTCTGCCTCATATTGCACTTAAAAGTTGTGTTCCTAAATCCTACACGGCTATATTAGACCTTTTGAATTGATTTTTTTTATTTAATGGAAAAAAAGTGCTTTACAAAATAAATAAAGACTAAGTACTATTTATCAATTTTTTCTTTCTTTTCTTTTTATTTTCTGATCCAAAAAACTATCCGATCTGTGACTCTAATCCGTGATCCGATCAGAATCGTGACTTTTGAGATCCCTTGCACCACTAATACATATATATATTTTTAAAATAGATCACCATGCCATCGCTGTATCGGGTTACCATCGGTAATTTGGTATCATTGCAAAATATTGTGATTTCATATGTACAGTATTTCATTTGGCATGCATAAGAATGTAGGAATGCAAGAGTACAGTATCATACGAATACTGCTGATACAATTGAGCCTCAAGTGTTCTCTGTTGCCACTCGTCAGCTGCCATCAACTTTCTCCTCGTCTATTTCGAGCGGATTGACACATGCTATGAGTGGCAGCCATTGGTGATGGATTCAGCTCAGCGGCTTTGAGAAAGGGAAAAAAAAAAAAACGCCCCGCCATTCGTTTTATGTGCCGAAAATAGTGAAACGACCTTGGAGACATTAGTTGGATGAAACGACCGGATGCTTCCCATCTTCCTCCAATTCCTTTTGACTCTTTGATTGTGTCGTCTGGCTTGTCAATGAGAGCCAATTTTCCATCACACTTTTCATATTGTGGTGCTTGACATGCCCCTGAAGTTGAACAATGAACAATTTAACTGCCCCTCTAGCACAAAAGAAACAAACTATGAGAAATAAGCAAAATCATTAAACGTGGGCGAAAACATGAGAAAAACTTGAAATGAAACCAAGTGTATTCAAAACAAAGTCAACAATACACACACACTATTGTTGTTTTTTAAGAAACAAACATAAGAGGGCTAAATAATGTGTTTTTTTGTTATCGGTGTGACATCATCCATATCATACAGAGCCTTGCTGCCCAGTGGTGTTGATCTGCAGATGAAATGATCAGAAGGCGGAGATAAAATAAATCTGCTCTTCACCTTTTATGGCCTTTGTTTTGTGTGCGATAAAGCTCAGTAAGCCTTCCTCAAATAAACAGGTTTTATTCCGTAGCGGTCGTGGCGACGCGCGATACAGACTGGGCGACGTCTATTGATTCCGAGCTCACTCTGTCAAGGTCATTGAAATAAATGTGAAATGGAACTATGGAACTTGCTTTAAAAGGTCCACACTGAGATATTGTTCATCACATGAGAGGGGAAAAAGGCGTTCCACAACCCATAGGGAGATAAATTATAACGTAAGAGGAGATTAAGCATTAATGTGCTCAAATGCTGACGAGGTGTGGAACCTTTATGGTGTTTCTTATGCTTGCCTCGACCTTCGCCGGGTCACTGCGGAGACCTTCCAACCGGGAACTTTAATCACCACATACACATTGGAAATCTGCATAGCATAGCATTGAGGTGTCTACGTTCACGCACACACAATTATATGTGGAATTAAAGTGGATGCATCATCACACTTCATTTCCTTTTTCTTTATTACTCTATCATAATAATAAAAATTTAAAAAAGACACAGTAAGAGAAATAAAACATTAAAATCTATTTCTAATCAAATAAGCATCATTCAAAAAATATATTTTATATGTTATATTTAGACAAGCATTATACAAACAGTTAATTAGGGTGAGCACTGATACCACCTATCAGTATCAAGCCGATACTAGGTCTTATTTCAAGGTATCGGTACTTAAGATCAGGAGCATAAGGAACACATGCCTGACAAATGACCATATAAAAGAAATATATATATATATATAAATTCATTTTATTGTGTGTTGTATACAAAATGTGTATTGAAAAAAAAAATTTATTAACAAATTTAATACTGATTAGAAAAAATTGCCATTAAATTCAAGTAACTTTAACGAAAAATGCTAGATTATGGTATATAGGTCTTTCTTTAAAATTATCTGTCACTGTTTTTTGGGGGAAATTTTTATGTTTCGAAAGTACAAGAGGTATCGGTACTTGGTATTGGTATCGGAGACTACTCAAGTGTTGAGTACTCGTACTGGGATCGATCTGAAAAAAGTGGTATCGAACATTCTCACAATTACAAATACGATTACCTTTTCACTGCACTCTTTTTTTAATTTTATTATTTTTTAAATTATTCTATTCATTATTTTGAAGGTGTGTGCAAAATAAAGACATCTGGACAGAACTTCTAGTCGTAAAAATGCACCGATACTATCCACCAATGCTACTTCATCAGCCTGACACATATTATGTACCTTCTAGGTAGAAGCCATGTCAGCCGTGTGGAGATACATGTTCTTCTGTATCTCTTATCTTCATACTCCTGTTACATAGTGGCCCCCAAGTGTTACATTCCTAAAATACTTCGACGACAGTCAAGTGAAATGCCTAGCAAGACATGGGACTCTCAAAAATGTAATATTTTTGAGTGAGACTTATGTTTTATGTTTTTGAGCAAGATTTGGTTAAAATATATTATTAAGTATAGGTACTCGGTATCGGCGAGTACTCAAATTGAAGTAATTGTACTCATACTTACACACATCACACACTCACAATATTAGTGCATAGCTAGTTAAAAATACAAAACTTTAACCAATAATAAGAATATTCATCTCCTCTTTAGTGCCCTTCCTTTCTGACTTTGAAAAAAATATCAATCTCCATTTAAAAAAAAAATAGGGAAAATCAACATTCAACAATAACAACAATAAACAACCCCCAATCAACTTCACTTATTGGTATCATTATTTAAATCCATCTGCCCACCACTCATTTTCAGTTTTAATCCCCTTTTCTCTCAGGCTCCCCAAAATGTGACATTGTTATGTAAACAAATGTTAATAATTATAATCATAATAAATGATAAAATAATTATCTTTCAAAATGCTATGACTTATGCCGCGTTTGTCAAGGCCGCTATTATTAGCGAGCACACGTGTCTTGTCGCGCCGATGGTTTCATTCATTCCTTCCTCCAACTGGCTGACTTCATCTAACCTTCCGCCGTCAAACTTGACGCTTCTTTGTTATCGCATCTTCATTTCCTTTGCGCCTCCCGTGGAAGCCTAAGCGGCTCCTTGAGGCTCCCCGGGGAGCCATCCACTCCCCATCCATGCAGAACGTTGTGCTTGAGTCAAATCAGAAAACAGTGAAATGCATGCATGAAAATAAAGATTTTTTTTTTTTTAAAACAGCAGATAACTTTTCGTTAAATCTAAAAGGAAGAGTTTGGGAAAAGTTGTATCAGTTCCCAAAGGTGATGGGAGCCTGTGGTGCATAACTATCAGAGTGTTTGTCACCCTGCGCTCAGTTATTTTGTAACCCTATGATTACATGGCAGGGGCTCAAATTGACCTCTACAAATCCAGCTATTTAGTTCCCTTAGGAACATGGCATTTAGTAGGCAGGCACAAGTATTTGTATTTTTTTTTTCATTTAATTGTATTCCTTTTTTCCCCCATTTTGATTTGAATGGGTCATTAAGGTTCATTTTGTCCTCTAAATGTTTTTGTTAAGGTGCAATAATTTTAGGATCATTCTTCTGTCTTTGTTTTTATACTTTTCCTTTTCTTTTTAATTATATATTTAATCATTTGTTCATTCAAAGAAAAAGTAACAAAACAAATTATTTATGTTGTACGGAAGAGGATTAGGGCCAGTGAAGAGAGAAAAAAAGTTTGGCAGGATTCTCACTTTATTCTCTGCTTTCTCACTTTAAATTCAGAATTTTGACTTTAAAATCCGAATTCTGACTTTAAAGTCAGAATTCTAACTTTATTCTGAGAATTCTGACTTTAATCACAGAATTCTACCTTGAATCCTGACTTTATTCTCAGAATTCTGACCTTAACATGAGAATAATAGTAGCACTAATAAAGTCAGAATTCTGAGATTAAAGTGATAATTCTGAGAATAAAGTCAGAATCCTGCCAAAGTTTTTTTTCCTCTCTTCACTGCCCCTAATCTTCTTCCGTAATGTTGACTAGCCCTCCTCTTTTAGAAAACAGTTTACAGTGGTGCCTTGAGCTACAACTTTCTCGGTATAAATAATCATTCGACCAATTTTTTTGCTTTGATTTGTGAGCGCAAACTTGAGATATGAGCGCTGTATAGTGGCAGTAAATTCAACTCAACTTCACAATAAGCAACAGTTTGACAAATATTGAACAAGTCACCAGAAGGAAGAAAAAAGACACTTCAAGCTGTTTAATGCCACTCCTGGTTGAAGATTAAATAAATTCCAAATTAAATATATAACAAGGAGAATTACACTTTGCATATTTAAAACAAGCAAACTACTGTACATTGCCTTATTAAAAGCCTGCTAGCTCAATGCTAGCATATAATGGAAAATGCCATTGACATGCTAGCGGCTATCAATAGTTGCTGTTTTACAACGCTGCGATCAAATGGTAGAACAATATATGTAGACAGAACTCACAGGCATGTAATCTTTATCCTCTATGAAAAATGACTAATATCGAAGCAACTTATTGAATAGGACGAGAAAAAAACATATTTTTCTTTGTTTGTGTCTGCCTGACTGTACTCCTTACTGGCGGCTGGCATACCAGAAGGAGTAGCACAGTGAAATAGATTGCATCATTAAATCATGGTGCACAAACTATTTAATGATTTACATTCTATTTAATTATAATTTATGTTATAAAAAGTACAGTATTGTAGCGCAGAGTTTTTCCCTATTTATTTTTTTAATTTTTTTGGTGGGGGGGTGCTGCAAGAAATGAATGGATTTTCCATTCATTTCAATAAGGAAAGATTAAAGAAAAAAAAAGATTTGTTAAATTGGTATCTCAAGGCAAACCAAAATAATACAAGCTAATATTATTTTTAAATCACATCTAAAAACACATTTTTAAACCTGGTTTAGACAACAGCAAACATTCCCGTCTTCTGTCGTCGCAGAATAAAAATTGCACACATAGCAATGCGATGCGAAACATAAATGAAAATAGTCATTATCGCAAATGTCAAACAAATGAGTCAGTGTAAAGTGTTTAGCTAATGACTGTGTTTTGTCTGGATTGCTGCTGCTGCTGGGTCAAGAACACTTTTACATTATGATTAATCTCACTATTTACCCTTCTGACAAAACATTTTTTTTGGGGTAAAAATCTTTTGAAAAAAATAAAATAAAATAAATCATATTACAGAACTATTTTTTAATATTCATTCCGCAGATCCTGTCTCACTTACCAACTTGAATTTTGGTTGGCATATTTATTAGAAGTAGAGCCACAACAAAGCCATGCTTGAAAAAGAAAGTCTGCCCCAGGGTTAATTAGTCCTTTAATAACAAATGTGTCCTTTCATGAAGAAATCACATGTACAACTGGCATATGGTTTTAGAATAAGACTATAAAATACAAAAATGTAGAAAGCATGAAGCCTTCCAAATACTTTATGGATTCACTGTAATACCTCTCACAGCCAACTATGCTGAAAGAAAAGATGTGTGTTACCACTGCTGTGACTCACACTTCAAACCCACCTCCACCCTCCATTAGCCCCACTGCCACCAACAAGGCATGGGTGACCGCTGGGCCGCCCTCCAGGCCAGTGAACTCCTGACTCTGACATGTGGGGTTAAAAACAAATGCAGGTGCACCCGGGACTAAATGCTGCATTCGGAGTCTCATTGAGGCTGAAGATGCTGCAGAGCTGAAAGCTTCTTAAGGGAGAGCAGATCAATAGCAAACACTTCAATCCCTAGACTTTCTTTTCAAGCCACTAGAGGACCAACTTTTTTTTGTATCTTTCACATGATTGTCCAAAAAATGTAAGTGCAGCATAAATCTTACGAGACATGTTCCACTTAAAAGCATTGCTTTTTTTTTTTTATGAAGATGTCTATGACTGCACCCAAAAAAAATCCTCACACAAATACTGAAAACTATAACCGCATGGTAGCCCACATGAGTGAGGCTAAACAAGACCGGCTGTGACCACATGAAACCAGAAAGGACTGCATGAGACCACCTGAAACCACACAAGACTACATGTGAGACAACATAAGAGTGCATGAGAGCACATGTGACCACCTGAAACTGGTTAATGACGTGTAATGTTAATAATGTGGATTACACAAGACTGCCTGAGATTGCCTGAGACCACATGAAACCAAATGGGACTATATGAGACCAATTTGATCTATCCAGATCCAACATTGCCCTAAGATCACACAAGACCAGATGGGACCACCTGAAATGAGAAACATCTGAAATCATATGAGAGCAGATGAGAATACCTGAACTCACATGAATGAACATGAGACCAACTGCAACCACTTAAGAAGACCAGAGCGACGACACGATTCTGCCATCTGAGATTAATATAGAACACAGGTGACCTGAATGAGACCACACAAAACCACCTATGACTGAATGAGACCAAATAGTCTACATGTGACTACTTCAGACCACATGAAATTGTAAGTGAAATCATGCGACAGTATATTGGGAACTTTTGAAACCACGTAGAACGCCAAAGACTACACAAGACTGCCTGAGACCATGTGACCCAACTAAGACCACACTAAACCACCTGAGACCCTCTAAAACTGAATGAGAACAAATAAGTCTACATGCAAATACTTGGGACCACATGAAAATGTAAGCGAAATCATGCGACAGCATATTGGGAACTTTTGAAACCACATAGAACGCCAAAGACTACACAAGACTGCCTGAGACCACGTGACCCAACTAGGACCACACTAAACCACCTGAGACTCTCTAAAACTGAATGACAACAATTAAGTGTACATGCAACTACTTGGGACCACATGAAAATGTAAGCGAAATCATGCAGCAGCATATTGGGAACTTTTGAAACCACATAGAACACCAAAGACTACACAAGACTGCCTGAGACCACGTGACCCAACTAAGACCACATTAAACCACCTGAGACCCTCTAAAACTGATTGAGACCAAATAAATCTACTTGTGACTACTTGAGACCACATGAGAATATAAGTGAAAGCATGTGACAGCACATGGGAACTTTTGATACCATGTAACACCAAAGACTACCGGATTCCACGAGACCCAAGTAAGACCACACTAAACCACCTGGCTGAGACCCTCTAAGGCCACCTGAAAGCACATCAGACTACCTGAGACTACATACAGTAAGACCACCTAAGACACCAGGAGACGACAGTTGGCCATCTCATTTTGTGGTTTCTCTAATAAGAATCTTTCTTTTTGTAAATCCTCATCACCTTCCTCCATCCAAGGCCCCGACACCGAGCTTCGTGGTTCCCGTAAACACAAACTTGATGAAGCAGCCGTAAACAACAAGACCCTGCGGCTCACTAATGACTAGCCATGATGCTGCTCTGCTTCCCGCACACATTCCACCTGGGAAAGCGCGAGCGGGCGGTGCCTCCAGTTTTTTTCTGCTCATTCTTATTGCTCGCACAATATTATTAATATCTGCAGCGGCGTCTGCTCCAGGCCTTGTAAATAATAACACGCGCCGGGCAGCGGCCTGTGAGGCCATCGCTAATCCTGCTGTTATTCCACTTTTATTGTTGCTATTTGCTCATTATTTCTCATCTTCTGCAGGCCCAAGGCAGCTGCTTAAATTATTTCCAACTTCCTAGTTTTCTTCTACTGCAAAGGCCAAATTAAAATTGAGGCCTGGATGCCTTTATTTCCTTTTTGGACTCCAACTTTTAAGAAGTCTTGTATAAAGTACTTGATAGCGATACTTGAGTAAAGGTACAAGTATCTTCATGGAAAATAACTCTGGTAGAAGTAAAAGTCACTTGAAATATCACTTGAGTTAAAGGGCCTTTTTTCCATACACAGGCACACGTGTGCTTAGCTTAAAACTGCTGCATTATCATTTTTCTGATGGAGCAGAAAATACAATGAAAACAGCAGAGGCCCTAGAATTGAACCCTGTGGAACACCATACATTCTACATGTGAATTCTTCTTTTTTTGCTCAACAACGATAGTATTAAGGGATAACAATAATAATAATAAAAAAATCACACGACGTACCATTACAACAGTCACAAGTCGATTACTGAGCGCACCAAATTCCACCTGCAGCCAATGACGGCCAAGCGGGGTGTATCATCACAAATCATATGAGTCATCATTTGATGATGTGTGTCTGGACCTCCGCTGAACCCCTGACACTGGCTCACCGAACCCCTGGGGTTCGGTTGAACCGAGGTTAAAAATCACTGTTCTAGGGTTATGCTTTTGAGAATTTTAAACTATTGTTTATAAAAAATATATGTATTGTAAAAAAAAAAAAAAAAAAAGTATAGTTTCAATAAAGAATTTGTAGTTTTGGATTTAAAAAAAAAATTGTTTAAAATTCCTATACTGTATGTGTGAGGAAAAAACAGATCATACAGTATTTTCGAAGAACAACGTTTGCATTTCTGTTTTCTTTTTTTTTTGTGCTTTGTCATTGTGCAAACTTGAGAGGACAATCCCGTAGGCAGAATAGTGTGCATATGAGTCGGGTGAATCGCTGCCATGACAGCCGTCATTAGTCATCGAGCCATTCAATTAGGACAAAGAGAAAAAAAATGGAGCACATTTAATGACCACGAGGATCCCCCAGGGTCCGGCTGTGGGAGGAACTCCATGTTGCCAAAAACCGCTGCTACTTTGCCACGTTAAAATGAGCAGACAGAGCCCGTAATTTGAGCTTGATCCCTTCACTTTGCCGTGGTAATAGCTTTTCATAGTAATCAGCTGAGCCAGATTCTTCAGAGGTTGCGCGATAAGCATCGGAACCGGAGGGGCTGGACGCTCACGTTTGCCTTTATTGATTCTCCCGAAACTAATTAGCACGTGTGCCACAAAGTAGTCCAGCGACTCAGGTGTTTGTACTCATTAAAAATGGAAAAGGTGCCACGACGACACACTCGCTTTCGAGAAACGCTCAATTGTTTTCTCCAGAGGAGTTTTAGTGTGTCGCTGAAAAGACAAAAGCATGATCGGACTTCCAGATTAATGTTGGGGTCTTGTGAGAAAAGTCAGAAAGCAGTCAGAAAGTTGAGGGAAAAATTGGTGGAAATTTTCCCAAAATTATGTTTCATTTTGTGGAAGAAAATAAGAAAAAACAAAAGTTGTATATTTTCTAGAAAAGGCTAATCTCATGAGCCCAGTTGTTAACTGTCCGGAATTTTTGTTTGTTTATTTGTTTTTTTTAGGAATAATGTTGTTTATATGTTTATTTTAGAGGGGAAAGAATATATTTTTGAGGGGGGGAAGTCTTTTCAAGAAAAAAGCTTTTGTTTGAACCCACTCCTTTTTTTTCCCAGAAGTCTTTGAACAGATGTTGTTAAATTAACTTAAAGGGAATAATACTGAATATTTGGTGGCATAACTCTTACTTGCAGTAAATGCATCCAGCCTGCGACCGATTAACTTTGCCAGACTGTCGCATCCTTCATTTGAAATGCTTTTCCCGGCCTTTACTGCAGCCTCTTTCAGTTTTTGTTTGTTGCTGGGGGGGTTCTCCCTTCAATGTCCTCTTCAAGAGGTACAACGCATGCTCTTATTGGGTCGATTGATTGATTTGTACACTTCAGAATTCATTCTGCCGTGACTATCATGAGTTACATCATCACTCAAGACTAGTGAGCCTGTTTCAGAAGTAGCCATGCAAGCCCGAGCCATGACATTACCTCCACCAAGCATCACAGATAAGCTTGTGTGTTTTGGATCATAAGCAGATCCTTTCTTCCTCCATCACTTCGGTAGAGGTTAATCTTGTGCTCATCCGTTCATGAAAGCTTTTTCCAAAACTTTCTCTGTACTTCTTTATAAAAATCCAATCTGGACTTCCGATTCTTTTTGCTATATTAAAATAGATTTGCCAGAAGTGCATTTTTCATTGACCCAGTCTTTGCATTGAGACAAGTTTCCCCAAACTACCATGTTGGCTAATACTTGCTCTAGTTTAAAGTTGCCTAAAACAGAGCAGTGACTGAGGCATGACAAGATGCCTGAATCTCTCCACTAACGAGTCCACATGATTTGCTGCTAGAATTGTAGAATGTACGACGCCTGTTTCAAAATATATTAAGTTGAAAAACTTTACTTTGGGTTGTACAAAACAGATAACTGGCACTCCTCTCAGCTCACAATGTGCTATTCTCTTCTCAGACAGTAAACACCCCCTGAACATTTATATGAAGAAAACTGGTATTCCGCTTTTTCGTGCGCCCTCTGGTGGATGGAAGAAAATTGCAATGTGACGAGCCCCAATCTCCCCGACTGTATGTATTTCTTCTCTGGAAGACTTATTTGAACAGTGGATTGTGATACATTCACTCCTGCCCTGTAGAGGTTGACAGTGATGTCATTGACAGTTGTCTTTTTTTTTCGTCACTGCACAATATTTTTGACATCAAATAATGTTGGTATCATTGGCCAATCTGGTCCATTTCTGTTGCTCAACACACCAGCAGTTCTTTTCTTTTTCACGACATTCCAAATTGTTGTATTGACTATGCTCAATCTTGCTCTGATCAATGTTCCCGCTTCTCAGAGCTTCAAAAGGATTTGCTTTTCTCCCATAGATAGATCTTTGGGCGTTATGTTTGCTAAACTCATTCACTCCCAGCCATTTCCACAGAAGCAATCACCTTCACTCCCGTCTGTTTTCCTGGATTTTGACAGATTTTGCAAGGCCCACAAAATATTGTGTTCTGTAGCTATAAAAACATGGAACCAAAAGAAAGATTAAAGTCTCTTCTTTCATCTGAAAATAAGTGTATTTCTATCTGTTTCTGTTTTGCAGCAAATAGTATTAGAATATAGCTTCATCATTTCATCATTATTCACAAATCTATTTAGAATTGTGAGTAATTGAAGTTTTTTTCAACATGGCCCTCCATTCTTTGCAGTTGAGAGGCTGCATCAAAGCTTTCTGTATGCTCCAGCAAAAAAAAAAAAAAAACATTTAAAAAACATATAAATACGTCTTTGGGACATTTAAAATAGAACATATTCATACGTTTTGGGGAGCAAATGAGTTTTAACAGCAAATGCAGTTTTCACAAATGAAATCCAAATCTAAAAACAAGCTCTATCCAATATTTAGGCAATCAATCTAAACGGCAACAACTGAGCACTAGAAACATACGTCAGTCACATGTTGCAATTACATTTGCTCTCTTGAAAAGCGGGCAACTTTAAACAATGATAGATGTAAAAAGAAATGACATAAAAGCTGGAATTCTCAACTTTTGGGTCATATTCATCTTTTGATCTGAAAACCACGTCTTCATTATACAACAACAACAAAGGAAGTGACTTTGCCGTTCCAATGCTTTTGGAGAGGACTGTATTTAGAATCTTTATTGATATTAAAAATAATGTCACACATTGTGGCCTATTTAAATCAAATGCGGCGCTTGAACCCCAAAATGTGCCCACCCCTCGACTGCTGTCTTGTTTTCCACATTTTACTATCGTAACTGATTCTTGAAGACATTGGACGTCATTTGGAAGCGAAATCGATGACGAGCGCCAACACCGTCGCAGTCTCCGAGTCGTGATAAGCTTGCTTCCTGGCCCATTAGGTACATCCACTTGGGTGTTCTTCCCTTCACCGACCCAAGTACTCATCACCGCCATGGCTAGTCGCTGGCCAGCCTGTTTAGTAGCTCACACACACAAACATGCACCAGACACACATAGAGACATACAAACACATACACCAGATTGAAGAAACACTGCTTTATTGTGAGCTTTTCCCTGATTGGAGCAGGAGTCATCAACCTGCTGCCCCCGAGCACTACATGTATAGCCCACAGAACTTTTCAAAGATAGCTCACCAGTGATGTAACATTGTAATTTCCTAGGAATGTTGTAGAAGTAATCATTTCAAAATGTAAACACTTGCAGAGATTCATACAAATGTTGCATATTGATCATCATCTGTTTTCTATCTTGTTAAATGATCACTGATAATTATTGTTGGGAATCATTAACATGATCAGTGTCTCAACATATTATTAAAAACGCATACTGTATTTTAAGGTAGTTTGATGCTATTTGTTATTTCAGACGCATGTATCAAATTGGTAGCCCTGGGCTACGAATTAATTAGTTTTTCACAGTTAAATTGTTTAATTGAAATGTACGTTTTCATTTTTTTAAATTAATTAAAATCATACATGATCAATAATAGTAAAGACATGCCACACTTAATTTCATTTTGAAAATCAGATACTTTTACTGATATGGGGGTTTAAATTGATAACAGTTCTCATTCAAAAGGTAGTAATTGTTTGTAAGGGGAAAAATGTTCTAAAGGGATATTTTTTTCCACACTTTTAATAACAAAATGTATTGTTGTGTCCCAAATAATATTTCATGATTTGCAAAATGTTTTCATTATTTTGCAAAGATGCTAATTACATTTTTGGTTGTATAGCATTTTTCTATAATTGCTTAATAAGCCATAGCCATGAAAATTTAACACAAATGCTTCTACCAGCTTGACTGGGTTTTGGCATTTTCGCAGACACGCGCAGCTTGGCACAGTTAAAAACAGGCATTTCGCACCGTTGTGGGTGTGAACACAGACAACTTGATTCACCACCAATTTAAAATGTGCACATGAGAGGCACACATGGCATGGCAGGATGTCGAAATAAGTACGGTACATTTGAAAGGAACTTCAAACAAACCTGTAAGGGCATATGATGTCAAGTGAGCCTGGGAAATCACAGACCGGTGTAGTGGGCACCTGAAGACCGCCTTCCACCTGGATAGGCATAGTTAGCTAGCTGACTGCACGCTGTAGTGGTTGAAATAACTAATTAAATTGCAATTGGCTAGCCACTGACTGATGCCAAGAAAGGCTCTCAGTTCTTGTTTTGTGAAGGAGCTGTGACTCATGCTGGTGTGTCACCGGGCAATGTTTTATCCAAGGCCAAAAAAATCAGGAAAACTGAAATGTTGAAAAACATTTGAACGCTGTATCTCCACAACTATTCAGTATGGACTTCATATTTATTGATCGATACATCTCTATTGTATCAATGTACCATGTTTACATTATTATTAATGCCTATGTAATTAGAATGTACCATATTTGCATCTTTTTTTTTGTGTCTATACCAGTGGTGTCAAACATACGGCCCACGGGCCGGATCATGCCCGCAAAGGGGTTTAATCCGGCCCACGAGATGACTTTGTAAAGTAAAAAAAAAATGTTTTAATGTCGGACCAATTAATCAGCCAGCCATAATCAAAACATAAATTCGGAATTTCACAAGTAGTCCTCAGATGAGCAATATAATTTGTACATGGAATCATCCTGGATGTCATTATTTTACATACAACTTAAAGTTTTTTTGTTTGTTTTTTTAAATTAAAGACCGACATAATCGTCTTAAATACAACACAAATTCAATAACTGGTAAAACAAATACATATGACAAGAATTAACGTCCTTACAACTTCATTAACTGCGCCACACAATGCATTCTGGGCACAATATATATACAAAACAGGTATATTTAGCACGCCTGGAACTCATACAGGCTATTGGCCCACAAATAGCGAAAATCTGCGTATAATTGACAGCAATTGTTTTTAAGTTATATACCATTATTTTACTGAGCCGGCCCACTTGGTAATATATTTTCCTCCATGCAGCCCCTGAGCTAAGATGAGTTTGACACCCCTGGTCTATACATTTCTAATCATACTTACATTATACAGTATTCAGTGTTCTGTATGCCTTTAAGTTGTCATGTGTACAACAAACATATCATGTACATGTCCAATGTGCCATATTTAAAGTATATACCTTCAATTTACCATATTATATATATTTAACGTTTGTATTGCATTTCTATAATGTGCTATTTACATAATATTAATGAATGTACTTTTAATGTCAAATATTCTACATCATATTTAACATGCCTCATCAAATGTACCAAACTTAAATATGCCTAAACATAAACGTATTTTAGGCCTCAGGCGAGTCGAAGCACGTTTTGAAAGGCCTAGTGCGAGAAGTACGCCCTTTGTTACCCAGTCTTAGATTCCTATGTTCAACTTTTTCAACTTTAACGGAGTGAAAATTATCGACACAAAGAATCTCATCATTATGTTGCGCTGTTTTCTACATATTTCCATTTTTTTCTTATATTTCAATATATTTCTACTGCAGTGTCAGAAAAAAATAGATCTGGCGTGCGTCGTCAAGTGCACAGATGCTCTCAACCTTAACACGACAGACACATCCTGACACGCTTCTGATTGCGTTTTGATGCCTCGGATGGTCGCTGTCACAGCCTTCAACCGTACCCGAGAGCAAAACTATACGTGGAACAGCTTCTCACTTCAGCATACAGCACATAAGACACAGAAGACATTTTCTATATGCACACCCGGGTTGATGATGGGTCACTACAGTGAACGTCAAGATAATTGTGAGACACTAATTAATGTGGTGAGTTTACTTACAAGTGCCCAAATATAAAAGTTTTGTAAGTTGCGAGCCGTCACTTGGAAGAGTTTTTCAAATTTGAGGTATGAGCGACTTTCAGAACCACCACTGGTCAAATTAAATGGAAAATTAAGTTATGGTAATGCCCTTGCATGTGGGCAAGGAGAGCCAGAGTCACCAGTGCACTTTCAAATGTTGTTTGACTGGGACAAACAGTCGAATACACACATACATAATGAGACCACCGGCAAAAAAACAAATTGGACAATGGCTCTTAGGCATTAGGCCACACATCAAACACACAAATACTACTATGTGCCGTAATTACACTTTATCCATTCATCCATTTTCTTAACCGCTTGTCCTCACACGGGTCGCGGGGGGTGCTAGAGCCCAGCTGGCTTCGGACAGTAGGCGGGGTACACCCTGAACTGGTTGCCAGCCAATCGCAGGGCACACAGAAACGAACAATAATTACACTTTATAAAAATGTTTATTGTTTGACAAGATGGCGGCGCCCCGCGATAAAACGGCTTCTCGAGCTCACAGGATTAGGCCAATTCCAAGCCTTTGAAGCCGATTTTAGTGCCGTCTCAGCTCTAATAACGCTATAACTCTTCCTGGCCAACATTATCTCTCCTCACAATAAAGTGGACTTCCTTCGTCTGAGGTTGGGTGTTTCCAGCGAGATGAGGAATTGTTACGTGCTTTGTTTGACGGGAATGCGGCAAAACGACAACATTGACTCAGCCTTCAAGTTTTGAGCTGACCTTGACTTACGTTAGGGGAAGAAACTCTGTATTAATGTTAACAAAGGTTGGAACGCAAACAGTATACTTATAGATGGCCATTGTTCAGAGGATATTTGACTGTTATATGCCGGTCACGCTATTTGTGGCGCAAGTTTACGGCTGTTTATTTCATCACTGATTTCATTATTCCAACCACTAATGCTAACGTTAACATTAGCTGGGCATTATTGGAGCTTCACAACACCATTAGCTTCCTACAATCAAAGCATCCAGCGGCATTACTATACATGGTCATATTTTAACTAATTTACTCCCAGCCATTTTCATTGAAGCAACTCCCTTCGCTCCCGGCTGTTTTACTGGATTTTGACTGATTTTGCAAGACCCACAGAATATTGTGTTCTATTGCTATAAGAACATGGACCTACCAAAAGAAAGACTAGAGTCGCTTCTTTCATCAGGAAGGAAAAGTATATTTCTGCTTTGCAGCAATAAGCATTCAAATATAGCTAATTTTCCTCTTTCTTCACAAATCTGTTTAGAACTGTGGGTATATATGAGCTTTTTTCAACATGACCCAGGTTGAGCTCTTTTACTCTGCTGCCACCTGCTGGCCGTTTTTGTAATTACTACAATTTATTCTACATCAAAGCCTTCCGTATGCTCTAGCATAAAAAAAAAACATAGGGAACGTATAAATACGTCTTTGTGACACTTAAAACATTTAAAATAAAACATATTGATATGTTTTTGGGACCAAATAAGTTAACCACCTAAAATTCATAGGCTCGCTCCCGAGTTATTACCGGTATGTCGCCAGATCAATGTGGGAGGCTAACAGACTGGACTGTGTTTACACGAACATACGCAGGCTATACAGAGCATCCGGAAAGGTATTAAATGCATCGCAAACTACAACATTAAGGATGCTTAATGCTCAAATCTCTGCCAGATGGCGTCAACCAGTTCTTCATCCGTTTTGAGGACCCTACCAACAACACCCCAAAGTCAGTATGCATACTGAGGAACTGTGAATATGCACACGCTGACTGAGATGCTGATGGACATTTGCAACACCTCGCTCTAACTAGCTTCTGTCCCAAGCTGTCTGTCCAAGACTGCATCCATCATCCCTGTACCAGACCTCCACAGTGACAGGTTTGAATGACTATCGGCCAGTAGCCCTCATTGCAATTAAAAACTCCATCGATCTCACTGTGGACACCTACAGGACTAGCAGAGTCTGTCAAAAACCTCCCCTCCTAGAAAACAGATACTCTTATGTCAACCTGCTCTTCTTGGATTCCTCCTCTACAAACCCCCCCCCCCCCCCCCCCCCCCACACACACACACACACACACCCTTACCACACAGAACTTGGTGCAAAAGCTGAACATTGTTCGGTCCATCACTACACAGTAAATTCTGTAGAGTAAATTTGACTCTATTTAGAGTGGGACCAAATAGACTCAGTTTTAGAGTAAGCTAATATTTACACTTGGATGAGAGTAAAATAAAGAATTAAAAAAATAAATAATAAATATATATAAAGTCACTCAAGGGTTGAGGAATGAACTCACAACCTTCAGTTTGGGAGACTGCCACACTACCACCTGAGTTATGTCCCTCCTACTGTTTGCTTATCTCCAAGCGGAGACCAAAAACAAAGTTTTTCTCGTAGTTAGGAAGATTTCAGTGGACACGAGCGATATATTAACACACAGCAGGAGCTGCGGGGCTCAGTGAGCAACTTTGACACAATCTAACATTATGGGGGAAAGTCAACTTCGACAGTCTGTTCTTCGGTTTCCACATCGGAAGCCAGAAAGTCTGTGCTTTGCCTTCATCCTCCTGATTTTCTGTGTTGGGCGCTGTCACACAAACAAGCCACATGGAAAAAAGTTGGCTTTGACCAGACTTGTGTTCTGAGTTTCTGCCTCTGAAGCCTGCAAATTCACCTCTGAATTTGGAAAATGTGTTGGTCTCCTTCACCTCACCCCATTCTGTGTTTTCCCCTTTCACACATTTGAGCGGTATTGAGAAAAGGAGACTTTGAAAAATGTGTGTCCTGTGTTTCTTTCTCATGTCACCTTCATTCTTGTCTCAGCCCCTTTCACACAATCCTACAATGTGAAAGATCTGACTTTGACCGACTCCACTGCCTCGGAAGCCTGCACATTCACTACTGAAACCCATACATTTGCTGGTTACCTTCATCTCACCTCACTCCATGCTGGTCTCTTTCAAACAGTTCAATGACATGGGGAAAGAGAAGCTAACTTCACACATTCCTGTCCTGGTTCCCGCTTCTGAAGTCACAAAATTTGCTGGCCGCCTTCATTTCAGTCCCTTTTGGATCGGCCCCTTTCGCGCAGTCCAGCAATGCAGGAAAGAGCAGTTAAAAATGGCTGATGCCAATCCTGCCTTTGGGCTAAAAGATGCAAAGTTTGAAGCAGGCCTCCCACAGTGTTTATTTGCCAGTCAAGTGTCTTTTCACACGCGGCGGGAGAGTGAGTGGACGTTTACATGCTGGGCCTCGCCCTGCCGTTTTATTGCCTCTGCAAGGGAGCGAGGGTGAGGTTTGGCTGGAGTGCTGCTGCAGAGAACTCTGGCAGGTCTTATTAGACAGGGATACTGGTGCAGCCAAGACAGCGCACCTTGCCAGCCTTTTCCCATCAGAATGAATGCCAATATATCTGCACCTCAGGGCTGACAGTGAAATGCCGGAAACGAATGCTGGCCACTGGCGCACTTTTGCTAATGGCTAACATTGTGGCTGCCAGGCACTTCAGCTGCATTTACACTGGTGGTGTTCACGCCTGTGCCTCAAATGTATCATATTTAAATCACATACAGTGTATCTTAAGTGTTGCCTAAATGTATAGGGATGGGTAAGTAGGCCACTGATACCAGGTATGACGCGCGACTGTTATTATTGCTGTTACTATTACTGTTATGATATTGGCTGATACTGGTAGACCTAACCCGCCCTTTTGTACACTATACTTAATGTTCAACTCACCAAATGCACCATAATTGTGCAGCAATTGCAGTATATATGCCTATAAAATATCATATATACATTTGTATGAGCCAGACGTACTATATAACACAGATACCATAATTACACATAACACATATATACACATCTACTAAACCATATTATAATATTTTACTTATACAGTACGTTACCTTATTTATTTCACAATTTGCCTTTCACTCTTGCTCACCCTTATAAAAGAGATTTTGGTCTCTATGTTTAGTTTTGATTGACATCTATACCTTTAATGTATCATGCTCATAGTTTGTGTACACATTTTACATCATATTTAGCTTTCTCTATATCTCTAATTTGTCATATGGTGCTGTTACAACTATGATAGACATTATTAGCATCATTTTTAATGTACAGTATATATCACTAATGTAATAAGCTATTGCCTTCACATTAAATCAGTGCATCTCAATAATTTTTTCGTTACACCCACCACCCCCACCCCACCCAAAGGGAAGAAGCCCTCCCACCGCTCTTTCCGGCACAACTATAAATATTATAATTTGTCTATGAAACACCACTGCAGAGGAGCTAATACTCATTGCATACTTTCTGACTGAGAGAGCCACTACCACCGACTGTAGTGGATGTGCAATGACATTTTATTCTAGCATGACAAAAAAAAGAAGGAGTCCCCCTCTGGCACTGCATCGTACACCCCAGGGTGGCCCACCCCCATTATTGAGAAGGACTGCATTAAATGTATGTACCTTTAATGCAGCATATTGACATCATACACTATTTCATGTCTGCAACTGTAAACTGGCGTATCCCTGATGGGAACGTCTTGTAATTGAATACGCTGAAGGATGTGCAGCCTTTGCACTGACAAGTTGGCTGGCATGAGGAGATACAAGTGTGTTCCCTGGGGTACATGTTTCCTTTTAATCCACCCTCCCCCCACACCCATACACACGCTCAGGAAATAGACAATTTGCCTCTGCCAGGCACTCCCAGTTTCAGGAAAGAGGAACCGCTGAATAGAAACACATGGTATGCATTTTGTGTTTGTATGAAGATGAAATGGTGATTGATCTGCATTGCAAACTCTACACAAGCTGATGTCTACGGCCAAATACGGGATACGGGAATCGAATATAGATGGGGAAAGTCAGATTGGTTTAGTTTTCATGTGCTGAGACTGGCCTCCCAGGCACAAGCAGTCTTCCTCAAGGTACCACAATCAGGGTTTCATGTTCGGATTTCAAGAAAGGTTTTGGGTTTTCCAAATAGTATTATGGTTTTAAATTAGGGTTCCAAGCTAGAGATATGGCTTGAAATTGGGGTTTTGAAGAAAGTGGTAGAGTTGGGTTTTAAGTAAGGATTAAGGTTTGAAAGTAGGATTTTTAAGACAGTTAATGTATTGAATTAGAGTTCCAAATGAGGGTACCATGGCAAGGGTTTCGAAAATGGGTTTCAAGCCTAAGTTTAAGTTAGGGTTTTAAATTAGGGTTTCAAGACACGGCTCGAGTTTCAAAAGTAGAATTTAAATCAGGTTTGGGATTTCCCACGTATTGTTATGGTTTTAAATTTGAGTTCCAGAATATGGTTTGAAATTGGGATTTTGAAGACAGAGTTTTAAGGTTTCGGAAGAGAGGTAAGGTTTGAAAGAAGAGTTTTAAGACAGAGTTGAGGTTTAAAATGAGGGTTCCAAGCCAGGTGTTAAAGTTTTCATATTGATCTTTCAATTCATGGAAAGGGTTTTAAACCTGCTGCGTTGGGTTGTGGGCGCGGGCCGCGTTGGGGTGGGGGGCGCTCCTGCTCCGGGGTTTGCTCTCCGGCCGGTGGCCCCTGCGGGGCCCGGGGGTCGTCCTTTGGCGCGGCCGCGGCCTGGGGGGCCCTGAGGTGTTGCGCTTGCTCTGTCCTGGCGGGGGTCGACGGCTCCCCTCTTTGGTGGAGATTTTCATGCATGCTAGATCCACCACACCAGCATCTATCGAGACTCAGACACAATTTGTTTCTCCCTCAGGTCATTGATTCGGTGGAGGCTGGTGTCTGTGGATCTCACTCTGCTTCGTCTGTCCTTTCTACCTTTCCTCAGTTTCTCCTTTGGGCCCTTGAGGTTTCCCTGATTTGTTGGAGTTTGGATGTCTCTGGGGTTGGTGAAGGTTAGTGGCCCGGTGGGTGGTGTCTGGTCGGTGCTGGGCTTCGCTTTTCTTTCTTTTCTTTGGTCCCCCTTCGGGTCTCCTGGCGGCCCCACGACTCTGGCTGGATTTTGAAGTGTTCGGTTTAGGTAAACGGTATGGGAATTCTTATTTATTTATTTTATTTTTTTCTCACGCACGCACGCACGCACGCACACACACGCACGCACACACGCACGCACAGACGCACAAACACACATACAAAAAAAAAAAAAAAAGGGAGAACAATGATGATGACATTTCAAATGATCAATACTGAGATCTCCCAGAAAAAAATAAAAATAAAAAAATAAAATAAAAATAAAAATAAAAATAAAAAATAAAAAAAAAGGAAAGGGTTTTAAATTGGGGAATGTATACTGAACAAGGTTTCAAAATAGGTTTTCAAGCCTGGGTTAGAGTTTTAAATTAAGGTTTAGTTAAGGTTAGTATTTCAATTTAGGGTTGCAGGGCATAAGGTTTCAAAGTAGAGTAACAAGAATGGTTTAACAACCATGCAAGAATCACACAAACAAAGAGAACATGCAAATTACCACACAGAAACACCGATCTCAAAACTGCGCCATGAAAACATCTTGATGCCCAAAATAATTGCAAACGGTTCATAATTATGATGTGGAGATGAGAGTGAAGGTATCAAGGCTTCTCCTTGCTGTTTCCGCACACGCCTTCTGCCCTTGTGAGCAAGTCAATTAGCTCAGCCAGTTGGCAAAGTAACTCCAAGGTGAACGATCAACACGCCGCCATTGATTAAGCGAGCCAATCGGTCTCCCGTGGAGGCCGTGATGTGCCATGGGCGATAATGTCGGCACTTCGTCTGATTCACCCCGTAGCCAAAGGGTGGGGGACAAGATTAGCGGGTCGGACATGGACGAACCCACTCAGGGCGGAGAGTCAACTTCAGCTGGGATGCTGAATGAGACAGCTTAAGCGCACCATAGAAACCAGTGTCAGGGTAACAAATGGTTTCAAGGTAGGTTTACGGTTTTAAAGAAAAAGGAAGGATTTAATTAAAAGTAAGATTTCGAGACAGGGTTTGGATTCTCAAGACAGGGTTAATGTTTCAAGCAAGGTTCGAAGCAGTCTTTGGAGACACTGTTAGTGATTCAGGTTTGGATTTCGGGTCACGGTGAGAAATTCCAGAAAGATTAGGGTTAGGGTTTAGGGTTTAGGATTAAGGTTTTAAAACTGGGTAACGCTTCCGAAGTAATGTTTCAAGGTAATGTTAAGGGTTTAAGACAGGGTTACGATTTCAAGGTAGGTTTTAAAGTCATGTTTATAGCTTCAACCCAGGTTTGGGGTTTTAAAGTACTGTTTTGAGAGTGTTAAGGTTTCAGGTTAGGGTTTCAAAGGCCAGATCGAGGTTTCAAGTCAGGGTTTGGGTATCAGATCAGCGTGAGGGTTTTAATTTAGAATTTCAAGCCTGGGTTTTGGGGTTTTAAGTTTGGGTCTCAAAAAAGGGCTACGGTTTCAAAGTAGGGTTACAAGGCAAGGTTTGGGTTTCAAAATAGTGTTTCAAGACAGCATTTAGGGTGTGAAGTTTGAGTCTCAGATCAGGGTTGATGTTTCAAAGTATATATTTTTGGGAGGCAATGTAATGGTTTTCAGTTTGTGCTTGAAGACCAGGTTGTGATTTACAAGTAGGGTTTCAAGATAGGGTTTAGGGTTTCAGGTTATTGTTTCAAGACATAAGAATGGTTTTAAAGTTTTAGGTTGTTTTTTTTAAACCAGGATTAGGGTGTCATAGTAGGATTTAAATACAGAGGAAAGGTTTCAAATGAAGGATTTCAAAACGAGGTTTGGGTTTAATTCCAGTGTTAGGGTTTCTAAGTATGTTTTTAAGTTAGTTTTGAGTTTTGCTTTCAAGATACAGGGATAGCAAGAGCGGGTTGGCATTTTCAATTTACAATTTCAAGTCAAGTTTAGGTTAGTAGAATTTTAAGACAGTGTTAGTGTTTCAAAGTAAGGTTTTATGTCAGAACTGGATACCTCAATTGTGAAATATGGGACTTTGAGTTTTGCGTTTGTCCGACTATTTGTCCGGCAATTGAGCATGTGTGCATGCCTGACCGTCATCCAGGCTTCTGTTGACATTCACCAGGTGTTCTTCCTTCAATCTGCAGCTCACAAGGTCTCCCATGAATGATTCACAAACTGACTATTGTATTCATTTGATTTTTTTTCTTAAATGGACTTTTTCCCCTGCAAACTTCCTCATGAATAACCCATGCTCATTTACATACAACCTATTGTCTTTAGCGTATGCATGAGGGCAGCATCTGCTTAAACATGCCATTAATGTGTTCAATAAATAACATGTCAATTCATTAAAAAGAACCAAATCCGACCCCATGAGTCACCAAACAAATTTTTAATAGCTTTATATGGTTTTCATTTTTAAACAATAAGCAGATCCTTTCTTTCTAGGTTTATAAAACGGTGGTGGGACCAGCAATGTTGTTTGGTCTGGAGACAGTGCCACTGAGGAAAAGACAGGAGCCAGAGCTGGAGGTGGCAGAGATGAAGATGCTGAGGTTCTCTTTGGGAGTGACCAGGATGGATAGAATCCAGAGTACATCAGAGGGACAGGACATGTTAGAGGCTTTGGAGATAAAGTCAGAGATGCCAGACTGAGATGGTTTGGACATGTCCAGAGGAGAGATAGTCAGTATATTGGCAGAAGGATGCTGAGTTTCCAAATGCCAGGCAGGCGGTGGTGATGGTCATGTAATGGCTTAGGCTTGCATGGCTGCTTCCGGAACGGGGTCGCTAAGAACAAATTCTGAAGTCTACAAAATCATTTTTTTCTGGCAATTTACAAAAAAATGCATCCAAACCTATTCGTAGAATCTTCATCATGCACCAAAACAATGACCAAAAATGCACTGTCAAACACAACAAAAGGACTTTATCAAGGGAGAAAAGTGGAAGGTTAAAACCTAGCCAAGTCAATCACTAGTTCTTAACCCAAAAGTGTATATATTTTATCTCCTGAAGAAGAGGTTGAAGGGGGAAACCCTCAGAAACAATCAAGAACAGAAAGTGGTTGCAGTAAAGGCCTGGAAAAGCATTTCAAATGAAGAATGCAACAGAATCGATCCTTGCCATTCAAATACTTTTAGAGGGGACTGGCTTTGGCTGGTCAATAGAAGGGGACAGGGTTCCTGCCACCTTACTACTGATCTGATTCAATTTTTAAAAAAGACAAATTTTCAATAATAAAAATGACAACGAAATATTCACAATAAGCTTAAGGTTTCAAAATAAGCTTTTGATCTTAGGTTAGGGGTTTCAAATTAAGTCAATGTTAGCACTTTTTTTTCCAAAGTTAAGTGTTGGCTTTACATTTCTTTTATTAGCAAAAAGTTCTCCTGTAATGTTCATGCAAAAAAAGGATGGCTTGTTATGACATTTGATGCACGTGGTGTGTGATTGAATGTTCCCGCCATATTTGCCGCTTCTGGCTACGGCCGACATCAGTTGGCTCTTCCTCATCGACGGCTCGCAGCTGTAGCGCGAGGCTGTTTTCCATCCTGGAGGCGAGATGAGTCTCCAATTAGATTTGGTCGACATCTGCTCCCGGGAACACTCAATATGTCTCCCAGCTGGAAAGCAGTGTGTGACATTTAACACCCCACTCCATTAATCTGTGCAGGGTTGAAACCAAACCAATACTTGAAACCGTACTTTCAAACTCTAAACCTGGTTTGAAACCTTAACAGTAGTTTCCAAACCTAAATTTATAGTAAAGCCCAAACTTGGAACCCTAATGTTTGTTTGTATTCATAATTTGACGATCTACTTTAATCTTGACTTGAAACCCTACCTTAAAAACTTTACTCTGGCTTGAAACATTTTACATTACTGTAACACCAAACTCTTGTTTAAAACCCTGACCCAGGTGTGGAACCCCAATTTGAAACTATAACCAAGACTTGAAACCCTACTTTTAAATCCTTGCACTGGCTTGAATCCCAAACACCTGTTTTTAAAATGCTTATAAATTCTTGGAACCTTGATTAAATATCATAACCTCATGTTGAAACCCTGACCCAGGCTTAGAACTTCAAATTGAAACTAACTTAGACTTGAAACCCCACTTTTAAGCCCTAAGAATGGCTTGAAGCCTTAACTTGAACAACAAACTCTTGTGTAAAATGCTTGTACAGGCTTGGAACACCCAATTAAGAATTAAAACCTCAGCGTGAAACCCTGAAAACCCCCTATTTGAAGCTCTAATCTAGGTTTGAAACTCTGATTTAGGCTTAAAAACTTAACTTGAACACCAAACCCTTTTTTAAAATCCATATCTAAGTTTGACACACTGACCCAGAATTGGAACTCTTATTTGAAACTTCAACTAAAGCTTGAAACCATACTTTGAACCCTAAATTCTTCTTTAAACACCCTGACTCAGGCTTGAAACCCTAATGAGAAAGAGCAGCCCTGGTTTGTTGCGCTTGTCTTTGCAGAGTAAGAGTGAAATCTCGAGACATTGTGAGAAAGAGCTTGGTCTAAGTCTGGGGCTGCTTTGCTACAACCGGCACCGAGCGTCTGGATTCTTACTCATATTAACTTTTGGCCATTGCATTTTGGTCGACTCATCAACATTCGGTTATAAAGTGAAACTCAGTAGACAATATGAATCACTTGGCTGCAGTAAACTCCAGCCATCTGGGGACTTTACCACGCTTTTAAAACACACGGCAAGGAATTATGCAGACGCGCGCACAAATATGCTTGTTAAAGAGTGATTTGGTTTTTAATACCTGTACCGTTTTAATTGCGCTCGAATGTCATTGATTGAAAACGAGCGAGCTTCCGAGCTCCTAAAAGGCGTCCGCAGACGTAATCGATGGTCCGGATCCTCGGGGTGTTAGAAACTTGCAACTCCAACCATCTGCTTCCCTCTCAGTAAAAGTCATCTTATGAATGAACTGCTTGCTAATGTTGGATTCAACATATAGTCCAAATTACAGTGCATCCAGAAAGTATTCACACACTTATATATATTACTATTTTTTTAAACCCTATTTTTTTTCTTTCTACCCAGGCATCACAATGACAAAGTCTTTTGATGGTTTTGCAGGTGTCCGTGAAGATTTTTTTTTCAAATTCTGGCCTGCAGTGAAACACAAGAGAAGCTAAGGTAGACATCCTCAGATGCTCCCTCCTATAACAAAGGGCATACATTTACATTTCAGGGCAACTTTATCTATTGAGACAAAAACACGTTTTGAAAATCTCTTTCCTGGGAATGACGTCAATATCAGCATGACCTGATGAGCTCTGAATAGAGATAAGTGACTCATATCACTTAGGCTTCAATTTCCTTTTTTGGTGGGGTAGATTGTGCGTCATGGCAAAGAAAGCTTGGAAAGGCTTCCAGCCTCTCATCCGCTTATGTGCATGCAAATCATATCTTCCATAAGTGTTCCACTCAGTGTCAACTATCATGTAAAAAATGCTTTACAATGTTGCCTTCAGATGAGTGACCCTCGTTTAAAAAAAAAAAGTTTTTTTTTTTATTTGAGCCATCTTTAGAATATTTTGTTTTTGTTTTTACTTGAGAGCACACATTTACGAGCCCTGTGTGGAAGCAGTGAACTCAACCCACTTCACATTAAGCTGCAGATAGTGAACAATTCTTAAAAAATTCTGTTCATTGCCAATCCCAGCTGAAATTTACGGTCAAATTACACATAAAGAAGATTTGAAGAATGTGTGTTCAAAACAACCACGCAGCTTTTCTTTAGACAGTTCCATTAAACCTGCGGTTTAGAGTTTTAAATTAAGGCAGGCTACCCCAATCCTGGTCCTTGAGGGCTGGAGTCCTGCAGGTTTTAGATGTTTCTGTCCTCCAACGCACCTGATTCTAAAGTTTGGGATCGTTATAAGGCTTCTGCAAAGCTTGTTGATTATATGAATCAGCTTTGTTTGGAGGACGGAACCACTCAAACCTGCAGGACTAGGCCCCTTGAGGACCAGGATTTGGGAAACCTGAATTAAGGTTTCAGTCTAAGGTTAGGATTTCAAGACGGGCTTACAGTTTGAAATCAAGGTTTCAAGTCAGAGTCCGGCTTCTCAAATTGGGGTTTCTTACAAGGGTTAGGGTTTTGAAATAGTGTTTCAGATCTGGGTTCATGTTTTAAGCAAAGGTTTGGGTTTCAACTTGGAGTTTTAAGTAAGGGTTAAGGTTTCAAGCCTGATGGATGGATGGGTCATTTCAGTATTTGTTTTTAAATGCTTTTAAATCATGTAACTCTTGTAGCACATTGATTTCCCTTGTGTTTGAAATGTGCTACTGTATATAAATAAATCTGCCTTGCCTTCAAAAGGTCAGAAGCCTGACGTGCATTAGAGGTGTATACTGTAGTTACATGGTAAAAATAAATACATCAATTATAATTGGTGTCTTTGTTTGTATATGAGACGAGTGTGTGGTACTGTTGCTAAAAGGAAATCTTTTCACATTGTTTTTCCACTCCGCTGTTACTGATCAAACATGTCTCTTACCTGCCAAGTCTGCTCATTCTGACTGAAACCACACAAGGCTTTTTACCGCTCTGTGCAATGGCCGCCCTTTAATGACTCCATTAGAAGCCTCCCGTCGGCCGTATGACCAGGCAGATTGAGGGGATAAAAAAAAAAAATAATCCAGATACAGGAAAATGAGTGGAAGGACTACTGCTGCTACTAAGTCATCCTTCTTAATACACTTATTTTGTGGTAAACTGGTCCTTGGCAACACAATCAAATCCTGCAGATGTGGCATAGTCACATTTGTTTATTATTATTAGTTTATTATTATTTTTCATCAATATTTAATTACTTGATTTAGTTGTTAGTTTTGTAGTCAGTTAGTTAGTTTGTTGATTTATTTTTGACGGTCAGTAAATGCCTTATTTAGTTTTGCCAATAGAATATAATCAGTTTGTTAGTCAGTAAATTGTTTAGTTGGTTAATTTAGTTGATTAGTTAGGCAATTAGCTGTTACATAAGTCAGAATAGTTTAGGCTAGTTTGGTTAGTTAGTCAAACAGCTCGTTTACTCAGTTACGGTAAGCAGTCAATTGCTCGTTTACAATTGGCAGGAGTAGGCAACCCTGCTCTTCGAGAGCTGCAGTCCTGCATGTTTTAGATGTCTCCCTCCTCCAACACAGGTGTGGATCGTTATCAGGCTTCTCCAGACGGCACGAACATCTTTACCAGATAAAAATGCAAGAAGCGCCTCTCGCTGTTCAACATTCAAGAAGGAAACGGTGAGTATTTCTGCAAGAACAGAATTAATTACAGCGTCCATTTGTCTGTTAGGTATGTTTGTTTCCCTCCCGCCATCGGCACTTCTTGGTTTCGGCTGGGTGGCAAGGTTAAGTTTGTTTCATCAGTTAGTTGGTCAATTAGTTGGTTAGCAGTTTTGTTTGGTCAATTAATTTGTCAGTAAGTTTGTTTGCCAGTAACTTTTGACACTTAATAAGTTAGTCGTTATAGTCTATATGTAGATTAGTACAGCCACTTAGTTTAGTTGTTGTCAATTCATTGGTTTAGTCGTATAGCTTTTTAGTTAGTTGATTTGTCAGTTACTTAAGTTACTTTGTCGATTCATTGTTTGTTAAGTCAATATGTTGGTAATAGCTAGTTATTATAGTCAGTAAATTGGTTAGTTAAAATTCAGTTCATTGTTTGCTTTTAGTTAGCTAGTTATGTGAAAGTTGGTTCATTCGTCCATCCATCCATCGTCTTGGGGGTGGGGGTTATCCGAGGTCAGGTAGCGGGGGCAGCTTTAGGAGGGAAGCCCAGACTTCCCTCTCCCCCAGCCACTTCAACCAGCTCCACGAACTTCTGTTGTGTCTAATGTATAAAAGTGTGTTTAGTGATTTGCAAATCATTGTGTGTGTTGTTCTGAAAAAAGTGTGACGCTGACTCCGTGTTTATTGTAGGGGTGCAGCAATTAAACAGTTTTACGATTTTAACTGTGTTTTTTAAACGTCAGGATTAAATAACCGCAGCCGTTCAACAACACCGGTTATTTCTGCTTACGTGCGCCGCAAAACGAGCCATGCGGCATCGTTTTCCACACGGCCCATTTGGCGGCGCACAACACAGTACTCAGCTTTGCATGCCACCCGGGGAGAGTGACGTACCAGACGGCTGTGGGTAGGCACAGTGCTCGCCACGCCGCCGCTCCGACATTGGACGGCCGCCTCGCGGCTCCGGTCCGTGGCAGGGTGAGGAGCTCCCGCGAGCCCCGCTATCCACGGCCGCCCGTTGGAGAGGCCATAGGCCGAGACTTTTGAAGCCACGGGGCCACCATCTTGGCACTCCCAAGAAACGTATCTCGGCATATGCATTATAGCTGCAAAATGCTTACATGTGTTGCGGTAAACTGCACAAATTGCCAGTTTAAAGGTTGTGGACAAATATTTGACCTGTAAGTATGATTGAAATGGAAAAAAATTGAAAGATGAAAGAAAAAGATACATAACGTCCGCTTGTTACTCATGGTGCCCAGGCCCCATTTTAAGAGTTGTGAATGTGTTTTAAAAGGCAGCAACTTTTTTAAAAATTCTTTTCATTTATTTATTGTTGTTAAAAATAAACATTTTCAAAGAATGCTGATGTGATTTTTTTTCTGTCTACAATAATAAAACCGTAAAACCGTGTGTTTTTTTTCTCAGACAATAATTGTACACCAAAATATGAAACCGTTGCAACCGTAGTTTATAGTGTTGAAAATCTGGTCCAACATTTTGCTCTTTCAGTGTAAGGTGTTGATAATTATGGAATTCTTTTGTTTTTACCGTTTATGCAATCGTAAAAAAAAATAATAATTGGTAAGAGAAGATAATCTTACAGTAATTGTACAACATGTACATTGTTTGCAGGGGTTTGTGCATGGCCAGAAGTGCTGAGTATTTTTTATTTTTTATTTTAATATTGTGAATAATTTGTGTTGGAAGGTTCAAGAATTGGCTTTACACATACGAAAAAGGGAAAAAGGCCGACTGACTGCGCGATTGACAGAAGAGTGAGGCCCTTTTAGTTTTTTCTCTTCACTCTCACTTTAGTCCTCAATCGGTTCTGCTGCTTGTTGCCTGGCAACCACAATCCCCCCTTTGAAAAGAAACTCTTCCTGGCCACAAACATCACTAAAGATACATTCGCATTCCGCGTCGCGCGCTTATCGACAGCAACACAATGGCGTCCCTTTTGATGGAACAATTGGAGTTTCTTTTTCTTTCTTTTTTTTGTTTCGCCAATGTTTTCCCGCTGAGCTTTTTGTGGCCCGCATGCGTCGGCGAGATAATGGCTGACAAATAGCTAGTTTACGCCGAGCTTGAGTGTAATTGTTGCAGTTGTGTAGGTAGTTGATGATTGTTCCCTTGGGATTCCAGGCCACTCTGCTGTTAAGGGCCAGTTCGAATAGGCACTTGAAATACGTGAGATGACATGATGGACGGAATTAGGAGCATGCTGTCCGTATTTGACAATTACTATTTATATAATAGTATAACTTCCCCAAACTTTGATTTACAAGGTGAACTAACATAACTAACACACTTCACTATCACACATACAATAAAGTTGTACATGACATTTGCAAAGTTCCTCTCGTGGGACTAATTACTTGTACAGTATACGAAGTTCCTCAGTTCCACATTGAGAAAATCATTAAAGTAGTGCCAACATAATTTGTTTCCACTGTTGCTGCAAGATAATAATACCGTCATAAAATGAACAACAGACATAAACAGAATAAGCAGTAGCAATAATCAACAGTCAAAATGTATAATGTAGACATGAGACTTGTCATAAAATGACAAAATGATGTAATCAGCCCTCAAAAGTTGACACCATTGCACGGTAGAAACAGACTAAATCATTTGAAATAATCCACAGAGTAAAAACAACAACCACCACATCACTCTGGAAAGAACCTCTTTTTTGGCATTCTAATGTTAATTAAATTAGTATGCTAAATGTTAATTAGGCTGCCAGTTGACAGAGTTTAGTAGGGCTGGGTATCTATTCTAATTTTCTTAATCGATTCAATTTACAAGAGTTTAGTTTGATTAAATTTTGAGTTTTCCCCCGGTTCAATTCACTTCAGTTCAATCCGATATTGATTAATTATAGAACATAAATTCTTCTTAAATATCAGGGACATGATAAACTCCACAAACATTCAATTTCAAATTAAATTTTGCAGTCGCTGGTTAAATGATTTAGTTTGTGTTATAATCACGTATGTGTTACACAAACATTGACATCAGCAAGGATGAGATGAAAATATTTTCAGAATCTTAATTCAGTAATTGCAAATATAAATTAAAGAGATTGTCTTAAAATGCAATAAGTCAGGTCTTTCATAAATGTAAGAAAATACTTTAAAATTCATGTGAATAGTACATTTCAAGAAAACAGTAAAATACAAAAAAAAATTGCCCTTTGAAATTGTATTTTCTTATCAATTTGTAGGAAAAAGAGATGTTCAAATAATCGATTCATGGTTTTATGAATCGATATCAGGCTCAAAAAGGAAAATCACTACGATATAGATTATTCGATTTCTAAACCCCGGCCCTAGACTTTAGGCTCTATTATCACTGTTGATAAGAATCTTTTTTTTTTAAACCATAGATTGTTAAAAAAAGGATACATATTGTTGGCTATCAAATGAAAAAGTAATGATGCTAAATGCTAATTAGCCTGCTAGTTGACGATATAATTCAACTGTTGATACTGTAACTGCTGGCGACTGAAATATGTTCGCGGACCTCATCATCTACTGCTATTACACCACCGATTGTTCACGTGCATTTTTGTTGGCCATCACATACTAATTCATGATGCTAAAAGCTAACCAGCCTGCCAGTTAACACACTTTAGACTCTCTTACAAGAATTTTGTTTTCATAAACTGGAGATTGTCCAAAATTGCTAACCGCTAAAATTGACATATTTTGTTGGCTATCAGGTGCTAATTCAATAATGCTGAATGCTAACCAGTCCACTAACCGATGCACACAATCAAAAGGTTCATTTGAGCTAATTGCTTTCCATACAGTTTATAGTTTTAAAGTTACTATCTTTTGTTGGGTGCTAATTATCCTGGTGGGTCAGATGACGCACGCACACGAGCCAAACAATCACCCTCAATGTGTGGATATAATGCGTAATGCTCTCTATTATTCCTTTACTGCTGTTTTTATTGCATTTCTAACTGTGGTGCACGTTCATCTTTTCAGCCTAATGTCAGTTTGTTGCACAAGTAAATATCATTGAAGAGCATAAAATAAGTTTAAATGGGAGTTGGTATGTATGCAAATACTTACTAGGAAAGCACACACATTTGAGTTGTGTCTTGAGCAGTCAGATTTTTCTATAGAACGGGGAGAACCTTGCCTGCGTAATGACGGATTATTATGTCGTTCGCCTTGATAATGTACGAGCGTGTGGGAGGCTCATGAAGTCGACGCCTTCCATGTGCGCCACTCACATCCCAAGGCTGCTGTTTTCTGAAAACGCTTTTCTTTTGTTCTCGGGCGCACTGGCTGGTGTGACTCTTATGTCACCGTTCAAAGGAAGTTCAAAAGTGACAACATAATCCCGTGTTTTATTGTCAGAAGTGATTTGATTTGCGGAGGTTGACGTTCGAGTTGACATTTGGTCAAGTTGTGGCACGCAAAACACTAACAAAATAGTTAAAAGGAACACAAATACAGCATTTTCGTGTCAGAAATTAGATCCCAGTCAGAGAGATTAATGAAAAGAATTTCCAAAAGTCACAACGTAAGTATTCCATTTATGTCTGCTCAAGTTATGGAACATGAAAAAAATATATATCTTAAAAAGGCAAAATGGACAAATCCTACATTTTGAGACATGAAGTTGGATGCCAGTCAGGCGCCATGTGGCGCTTGACTGGCATCCGAGTCGTTACCCTGAGTCGTTCAAAGGAGTTCCAAAAGTGACAATGTTGGTCGTGTTTGCCTTGATGCCCGATCAAGTTGTGGCATATTACATAATGGTGTCAGAAGCTGGATCCCAGTTGGGTGTCACAGTGCTTTGATGTTGCTTGTGCAAATTTCCAAAAATGACAACGATGTTGTTGTTAAAAGTTAACGTCTGGTCAAAGTCATGGCACTTGGGAAAGTTAAAAGTTAAAAAGAAAAATCCGAAGTTTGAGCGCCAGAAGTTGGATCTCAGTCAGCTTTAACAATTCTTTATCAATCAAAGAGTTTTTTTTTTTGCCTGCTCATGTTGTGGGACTTTAAATAGAAAAAAAAAGAAAAAAACATACATTTTGGTGTCGGAAAATGGATTCCGGTCAGGTGTCACTTTGTTGTGAGTACATCCTACAATTTCCAAAATGGACAAATCCTACCATTCACTGTCAGAAGTTGGATCCCCATTCATTTGGGCAGTGCAGGGCTTTGATTGTGAGCTGTTCAAAGTTCAAAAGGTGATGATGATTGTTTGGTGCTTGAAAAAATAAATAAAATAAAGTCAGTGTTGTATATTTTGGCATCAGAAGTTCAATCGCAATTGGGTATCCAGTGGACAATTATTTAATTTACCCTGCTTATTCTTTGTGTAGTCTGAAGTTGTTCTACAATACTTTTACAGAGGATGGATTTTAGTTTTGTGTAGACATGACACAACAGAAGACATTTCAATAAAAAAAAAAGAAGCAAAATCAATGATATGTATCGCTGCTAAGTCTTGGAATGTGAAATAAGTGATTTCAAAACTGCTGTGTGATAAACAAAGAAACCTGGTAGCTATGTTTTAACGCCTCTTATCTGCTCTGGGTAATCAATGTGACTGCTAAAATCACAACTCAAAAAGAGTCCCTCCCAAAAATATGTCAAAATGATTTCCAAAGTCTTTCGGGGTGAAGTGGGAGCCAGCGAGCTTAGTGGGCTACATGTGGATGATCAATTGTACCGTTTCTGACAATTACATTTAGACTATCAATAAAATGCTGGGCATTATCGATTAAAATGACTAATACCAGTACTACATTTTGGTGTCAGAAGTTGGATCCCAGTCAGACATACAGATTCTGACCATCATATTGGGAATATAAATAAGATGTTGGTCGCATTTATCTGACTGTAATTAGTGAGGAGTGAAAATGCATCGTTTTAACTGTATAGCTCCCAAGTAAGCATTCATCTCCATCTCTTGTTCTGGATCTTGTCTCCGGCAGCCACATTGACACTCTGTCGTCGTCATGGTAACGCAATGTGACAATGTGACACCTACAACATGATCGGATCTCTTGACGGAAACCTTTGTGGCAGCCACCAGTCGGCCGTCGTCTCACACGTCCAATCAGGAGGCGTAAATTGCCCGATAGACACGACATTGTCCTCTCGCTTGTGAAAATGTCAGCGGGGAAGCAAAACTTAATACATCAATCCACATCAATATGGTTATTTTTGTTGTGCGCCTCATTAAAAGTCGCTCGAGGCACCTCGATGCTATCACATGCAGAAAAATAGGCCACGCAATCCCGTTTTTTTGGGGGGGATGACGACACTTGTACTGCAGAAAGAGGAAATATTTTCATTCTGAGCACAATTAATGTCAAATGTTGTTGTGACGGCTGATAGTGGCAGCGGTTGCGTTGCTGTTGCAAGGTCCACAAAGGCAGAAAAATCTCCAAATTGATGATTGTGATCGTACACGCAATCTAAATGCATCTGATAATGACTTGATCTTTCTTGATACTGGTTATGTCTTGGTCTTTTCTCAAAACATCGCAACTTTTTTTTTTTTTTTTTTTTAAAGCACAGTGACTATTTTCCCTGAAATAGTATGGCTGTTCTTTATACTTTACTAGTTTATTCTGATAGTGCCCCTTTATTTTCATATCAATATTTTCTTATATTAAAACTTTATCCCTGTAATGTTACTTTTTGTTAAACTTTGACACTTCTCTAAACATTATGACTTTTTCTTGAAATGTTAACAATTCTTACCCTGTGATACGCTGACTTATTTTCCCAAAACATTCTGACATTTTGCTAGTAGGCTAATAAATAACCTACAGCTTTATTATTATTAATATTATTATTTTCCTCATTCCATTACAACTTTATTCTCTATTTGTGTGTTTTTTCTGGAATCAACAAAACAAATTATGTTCTTTTGTATTGTATTACCTACTTGGAAACTATTTAGTTTTTTTCTCAATTTTTTTTCTCAAAATATAATTCTTTTTTGTTGTAAATATAGGACCTTTTTGTAAGATTAAAACATTATAAATTACAACTTTAGATCTTTACAAGTGATCTCAATAGAATTATATTTTTTCTTTTAATAGGAAGACTTTTTTAACAAAGGACATAATAATAATAATAATAATACCAAAATATTATTAAAATTCTGTTCTCAAAACATTGCATTTTTTTCACTTAACAGCAGTTGAATGCTTTTCTCAAAACCTAAAATTTCATGAATGTATTGACTTCATAAAAAGATTCATAAAAATTGGCACTATGTATCATGGAGAGAAAAAAAATAAGATAAGTCGCATTGGACTAGAAGTCATTTTTGGAGGTAAAGCTCGGAAAAATCCCCGTAGCCTAATTGTCGGCAGCAAATTAAAAAAAAGTTCCGGTTCAATTAGAAACTTCCGCTTGTAACTGTGCAGAAGTCGCATTGTGGCCAAAGGTAAAATCTTGCGCTTTTTGGTACAGGAAATAGTCAATTTTGCAATGGAAGATACAACAGGCTAAGGCCATTTGCAGCCTTGAGAGTCGGCAGCAAACTAAAGATATGCAGTACGTCACACATTAGTTGCCAGGACTAGTCCTTCTTTGATTTCTTCTTTTTCTTCTTGCATTTCATCTTCTAGTTTCTTTTGGCAGTTGGGAAATATTTTTGGTGCATTTGGCTCAATAATGGATTAGTGGCCTTGGGCCACAATGCAACGTGGGATTCTCGTTAAGGTCAGACATTTTAAGCTAAACATTTCTGCAGGTAGAAGCTGAAGTTTTGAATCCAACCAACATGATTATGGAACGGGGATTTTGGGTACGAGCTCAGATTTTTTTACGGCACGCCTGAATATCCAGCAAGTCATAGGACCAGCCAAACTATGAAAAAAAGTGTGATACAGTAATGCAATAATATCTTTAACTGGAGTTCAGCAGTCATATTTGCTGCTGCTTTTTGTACACTATTTGTACTATTGAGCACTTTTTCCGCTCACGGTGCGTGCAGTGCTCTGACAGAGAGAGACGTGTTGACTTTGGATTTGCAACGTCGAGACAAAGCGGGTCAGCAGAGTTTGTCGGACAGCGGCCCCTCCGCCACCCCCCATCTGTCAGCGCCTTATGACGTGCTGACACCTCTTGGTATTGCGACGGGCCCCAAAGACGACTTGGACGTGGATGCTCGCCAAAGTGAGATGAGGTCACCATCAATACATCACCCTCAGGCGAGAGACATTTAGGGAGGCCTCGGGCCACAGATGATGAATGGCAGCCGCCGGGGGTGGAGGAAGTTGCTGTAATATTGTTTGCGAAGTCCGTGATGTCGGAAGATGTTCAGCGGGCAGGACAAGGAGTCCCTCATGTCTTCTTAGTGTCATGGTTGTGCTAAGATGCAGTGGAAAACACATTGGCCCACTTCAAATTTGTTGGATTTGGAGGCAGGTTTTCCCATAGGGACTAATAGCAATACTGTATAAATTTAATGCTAAAAAAAATTCCCCAAAACATCAGCATTTTTCTCTCATAACCTTACAATTTTAGAAGTTCAGTGTTTTTCTTTAAAAAAAAATTCTTGTAATAGCTAACAAAAACAGACACATTAAAGGTGAAAAATGAGTAATCACTTTCCTTTCTTTTCTTTGGTCCTTCCTCAGGTCTCCTAACGGCCTCACGACTCTGGCTGGAAGTGTTCGGTTTAGGTGAACGGTTTGGGATTTTTTAATAGGTTTTAGGTGAAGTAATGAATACACACATACACACCCACATACAAATTTAAAAATAAATAAATAAATAAAGAGAGCAATGATGATGACATGTCAAATCGGTAAAATTACCGAATGAACAATACTGAGCTCTCCAGAAGGAAAAAAAATAAAAGGTGAAAAATGAAAAGGAAGCTGTTAATAATACCTATGCAAGCATGGAAGCATCTAGAAGAGGTGGGTGTGGTGTTTGTCGACCAAGTTGTTCAATGGAATTCAAGAAGGTAAGATAAAGCCTGACATACTGAGGAAAAGTTTGCTGGTGCTTATTTTTAAGACTAAGTATGATGTGCAGTGTTTTGGGAACTACAGATGAATAAAGTCAATGAGCCACACAGTGAAGTTATTGGAAAGAGTAATGGAGGCTAGACTCAGAACAGAAATTTGTAAGCAACAGTATGCTTGCATGGTTAGGAAGAGGACCACCGAGGCATTATTTGCCTTGATG
The DNA here is from genome assembly GCF_051991255.1 of Vanacampus margaritifer. Classification (NCBI taxonomy): domain Eukaryota; kingdom Metazoa; phylum Chordata; class Actinopteri; order Syngnathiformes; family Syngnathidae; genus Vanacampus; species Vanacampus margaritifer. The sequence continues at coordinate 12,389,523 of NC_135441.1, read as the reverse complement.
CTGTTGATGGAGAAGTGCAGAGGAGGTCAGAAGCAGCTGCATTGTGTCTTTGCAGATGTACAGAAAGCCTATGACGGAGTAGTTATTGTACTTTATGTATAGTATCTTAGAACAGTACGTGACAAATGAGTGTATTGATATTGTATTTCTCTTAAGCGCCTGTGAGAGGACTGTCCACAAATTACATATATCAGGGTGACATATCTGCCACAAATCACCATATATTAATTACCAATTTTTTTTTTTAATGATTGTTATTATGATTGCTGTAGTAATGTCAGTGGTAGAATATCTCTCATGGAGTGAGACGTTTGTATGACATAAATATTCACAAAAAACAACGAAAACACCCTATATAGTGTGGACATAATTTGAACGTCTTACATAAAAATATGATAAGTATATAAATATAGAAATAAGTGTTTCGGAAAATGGATGGATATAAAATATAAAATAATATGAAAATTTAAAAAAAATCCTAATTATTTGATATAAAAATTGTTTAATGTAGTGAAAATAATTACTTTGCCTGGTAATGAGTTAAATTATCAACCCACTTACTTTTTTGAGAAAGTAATGAGTAACTATAAGTAATTACTTTTACAAAGTAACGTTCCCAACACTGGTCTTGGTCTGGAGACCACTTTTTTAAGAGTCTCTGAGTGCTGTATGATAGAAGACTCTGGTGGACGGAGGGTAACATTTTTTTAGACAGTGGACAGTGAGGCCGGCCATGATGTACGGACGATATACAGACAGCGGCACTTCAGAGACAACAGGAAGCAGAGGAGCTGCAGGCGGCAGAAATGAAGATTTTGAGGTTTACTTTTGGAGTGACCAGGATGGATAGGATTTGAGGTCATCAGAGGGACAGCCAAGGTTTCAGAGACAAATTTAGAAAGTGCAGACTTCAATGGTTTGGACACATTCAGAAGATAGATCGTGAGTATGTATACGATGAGTGTGGAGCTGCCATGTAAGAGAGCAAGACTTCCTCTTGCTCCTATTTTATTCTTACACTAAGACTTTAATGCCAAACATTGCACAATAATGTTCATAATATTAAGACTTCCTTCTCAAAAGGTGGTGACATTTTTTTTTTGCAGTGCAACTTTTTTCAAAAACGACCTAATAGTAACATTTTTGCACATTTTATTTACACATTTTTCAAGATATGTTACAATTATCACGCAATCATTTCCTCATAAAGCAAGATCTGAAAACATTGCTTGAACATTTCTCATCAAATCAAGATTTTTATTTTCAAAACATAGCAACATTTTTCCTCATAATAGTTCAATTTATTTTTATTCTCATAGATTAAAACTTGTAGCAATGTGATGTTTTTCTCCAAAGCCGAAATACAATTGCGCCATTCAGGTTACATCAAAGAAGTTTTGGAGATGGTCAGGGTGAAAAGTCTTTTTGTCACTTGATGACACGCTGGCTCACTTGCATATATAAAGACGGTATAAAGTGTGCACTGACTGTCAAAAACCCCTAGAAAAGTGATGTATATGGGAGGTAAGCGAGGCAGGCAGAAAGATTGGCGGGGCGCCCCCGTGCATTTTATTTTTGGAGGGGAGCCGTCTCAAAGGCGAGTGAGATGGAGAAAAATGACCCTTCATCTTTGATGACAGCACGCCCGCCTGAGCTGACAGCCATCAAAAATACTCTTTTCTTTTCTCTGTGCACATGCACTCGGGTGTGCATGAGCGCAGTGGAGAGCTGAGCTGGATGAGAGGTCACGTGACTGTCATGTGACATCCACACACATCCACGTTTGCAGACTGTCCACTGACGGATGTGTGATGGATTCAGTTGATGTGTAGAACTTAAATGGATGATAGACTGATAAATTGGATTGATGGGTGGATGGATTCCGTCATGTACGCGGTTGAATTTGTTTCTACCACGTTATGCCAACAGAATTTTACTTTTTAATTACGGTGTACATTAAAAATGCATTTGTTAGTTTGATCAACAGATTTCAATAATATCCTAATGAGGGAAAACGTGATTTATGATCCTTACAAGGTGACTGCTCCCACTGCACGCTTTGTATTGATCCACAGCTTTCATTTAATTTTGGTTATTATGTCAGGCACCAACCTAAAAACATAAAAAAATAAAAATAAAATAAAAACATGACACTGGGCTGCATACTTTGATTGGTAATATATATATATATATATATATATATATTAGGGAGGGGGGTGGGCGGAACCCTTTGATAATAGCAATGCAGAATAAGAAAATGGATGGATGGATGGAAATGTCAGTAAATTGTCTTACATGTTGCACACTTTGAAAAGAGCAAAATAATATTATGGGGCATTTTAGTACTTTATTGTTCACTTTGTTTTCAAAACTGACTTTGTGGATTTCAAAGAAGTAGTCATATCAGTAGAAAGGTACACTGCATTTGATTGCAGAAAACTAAACAGAACTATTTGTAGTTGCATGCTTTGAATGTTTTTTTTTAAAGTATATTTCAGGAGGGATTTTTAACCCTTTACCATTTTTGTTTATACAGTAGAGTGTGGACTTGAAATAATTATTTCACTAGAAATGCACTGTAAAAGTGCAACATGTTGCTGCATGCTTTGAATAAAGCAAAAGTGTGTTTTCAGGGATTTTGTTTCCATTGAGTTTGTTTCTAACGTCAAGTGCGAGCTTCAAAGGAGAACTTACTGTTTCAGTAGCAAGATACCGTGGACAAAATTGTTATAAGACATGACATGTTGCTGCATGCTTTGAATGTAGAGAGTATATTTGGGGGATTAGATTTTTTAATACTGACAACACAAAGTGTTGACTTACACTTGAATGGAGAAAAAGTATATTTGGCGGATTTGAAACCTTTATTGTTGACTTTGTTAATAAAATGTTTGAACATAGTTGTCATTTCAGAGGAGTGAAATGTCGCTGCATGCTTTGAATCGGGGGGGGAGTATTTGGTTGATTCAAAAACTTTATTAGGACAAATTTTTTGATTTGAAGACTGAATATTTACGATGTGTTCATGCAGTTTGTCATGAGTCATGTCTTGTGCAAATCTACCGTAATTTATCCAGGTTATTAGTAATACACTTGAGTCTTTATCCATACTTTAAAAAGACTGCTTTAATCACTAACAGAAATCAAATATACAGTAAGAAATGTAAAGAGAGCCTTCTGTCTCCAAACAATATGCAATTGCATAAAGTACAATAATGACATTGGAGTGCATCCGGAAAGTATTCAGTTTATGAAATACTTAATGATTATAGTTTATGAAATGCAAATGCGTCTCTGAAAAAACTTGCTTTAGGTTCAAGCCCAAATTCTGAGCTTTTGTTTGTGACTGAATCTGTCCTGATTCGTTGGAACAGCTCTTTAACGAAGATATTCAGCTGATGAAACTCTTCCAAGAGCTCCTCAAACTTAACAGCCAACTTAACTTTGACGAGGTACACTCTGCCTCCATCAAATCGAGCATTCGTTCTTTTTCCTAATTGGGTCAACTTATCTTACCTTAAATGCGTTTTCCTTTTGTGTTCCAACATACAAATTTCCCCTTGCTGATTTTCCAATGTATCAATTTCAGTCTTTATGATGAAAGATGAAAGATTTTCCACTTTTAAGCCATTGTAAGCTCCACACACACAAAAAAAACAACAACATTGAGGTGCCTCTTGTAATGTTGTTTCAAGTCCGTTGTTTGTACTCCAAATTCTGGGCCCTAAACAATTTTCAATTCCGCTGAGTTGATCAGAAGAAAGTTTGTTTTCATGTCCAATTCGTTGGTCAGGAGAGGGTTCTCTTCCTAATGTTAGTGCAGTTTGCTGTGAGTCATGGCTTACACGCATCGACCATAATTTATCCAGGACGTTAGTAATCAACTTGAGTCCATCCATGCTTTAAAAAGCTCTGCGTCTCCACCGCTCGACACTATGAACTGAGCCTTTTTTCCCCGCAGTGCCCAAGATGAAAACATCCCTGCTGGGCACAATATCCAATTACATAAACAAAGTACAACAATGGCAATGATATTTAAAAAAACAAAAAAAACAATGATAGTTTTTCATCCATACATGGTGCTTTTATCATTTCAATGGCAAGGTGCCTTTGTGTAAAAATTGTTTGTAAAAGACATTTTGCTGCATGCTTTGAATGCGGGGAAAATAGTGCCATGTTTTGTTTTTTTGTTTTGTTTTTCTTTTCTGGAGAGCTCAGTATTGTTCATTCGGTAATTTTACCGATTTGACATGTCATCATCATTGCTCTCTGCAAAAAAAAAATATATATGTTAAAAAATAAATAAAAATAGTCCCATGTTGTGGACATTGAATGGAAGTTGTAATCACATTTCAGTAGCAGGGCGGTCTTGAAAAAACTAAAATATATGCAATTATGCTTGCTTTGGATGGGGGAAAAGTAGCACCATCTGGTGGGCAACTATATTAACATGAAAACGTGTAAGTCATTGAGACTGGAATTGTATTTGAGTGTGGACTTATCGGTTCAGTAGCTCGGCACCCTTGCAGAAAACAGTCAAAAGTGCAACATGGCTTATCTGCTCGTGCATACTCCATCTTGTGGCTTTACCTGTGGGGATGAGAAAACAGGAATGAAACATTTCCCCTGGCAGGAAGAAGAAATCTTGTGCCAAAGATATTTTTTTGTTGTTGCTCGCTATTGATTCTTAGCAAGATGCTGTGCTGGTGGAAAGGATTGGCAGAAAAAGTGTTTTCTTAAAACCAGTTCCTCTGGGAATGCTTCAGTCAACAAGTCAGACCCCCCATCTTCCCCCCCACAACCCCCAACTTCTTGAAACAATAATCATCCCACAGGATTCCCTGCAGCCTCCTGTTGGCTTTAAATGCCAAAGCCTCCAAAACACATTTCTCCTTCAGGCAATGGCATCGTGGGACGAAAAAGAAGGTGTGCTGCCCTTTGTGTTCTTCTCACTACTGTAGCTTCAAAAGGAAAACAAATGGGTTGCAAAGCTCAAGATGGAGTCACTACGGATGTTAGTTGGATAGATTTCAATAGGGGTCATGCCAGGGATGTACTGGGCCCCAAATTGAGCCCTAGAACTTGAAATTGTGCTCCTTTAAATTGCAGTTCACTTATCTTTCAAGTTCTGGCGACCGGGTTCACTGGATATGTGTGGTTGAATGATACATCTTTCGTTTGGAAGTGCTGCTTAATGTTGTTGAAGCCACCGTCCCTTAACATTTAAGAAACAACGGCTTTGGCTTCTGGAAGAAGAGAAAAATGTGGGTTCGTTTATTCATTCTTAAAAACTCTTTTCTGGGTCAGCTTTGGAAACTGAAGAAACCATGCCAGGTGGCATCTCACAATTTATTTTCGGTGAACAAACAAAAGTATAATTGGCTCATTCTGGACTCGTGATCAAGCATTATACCGTAGTATTGAATGAGCTCTTGCACATACTCTCCCACACTTTGGTCAATTTTCATCACCAACATTTTTGTAGACACCTCCATTCGTTTTGCATTCTATAAAATGTGATTGTTTAAAGTGGACTTTAGTACAGACGTCCACAAATTTAAGAGTGACTGTCCCATTGTAGGTTCGATATGGGTCATCCACATGCTAACAATCCTGGTTTTTGATATGATATGCATGTGGTATTGTAGTAATGTTAGTATGAACATTCCAGTCATTTAAGTAGGAAAGAACTAAACTGGTTCATAAGTGTACGATATTTGAGATTTTTCAAAACCTGTATTTGACATTATAATGTGTCACAGTCCGGCAGACATGGGCAAGTGTTCAGGTATCTGCTTCCCCTTTAAAGAAATATGAAAACGCTCACAGCGTAGATATAATGCTGCCTAAAGATGACACTGCCTAATTCTTGTAATTCAAATATGGAGGTACCGTAATTATCAATTCTGCAATCTCTGTCTTTAACAAGTCTATTGCACCTTTTAATTGAATGTATTCATGCACTGTGACTGTGGTGTCTAAGAAGTGTTTGATTCATCATCACTTGGAAATCTGTGGTTGCTTAAAATGGCATTAAATTTGGACGTACAGTACATGCGCACCATTGGAACACAACAATGTTGATGGTATTGTTTGTGTTGTTTGAGTGACTTTTATTTATTTATTTTTAAAAGGCTCTTCCTCCGTATTTCACTTGAGACCTAGATGGATGTGGGCGGCTTCTAATCCAGAAAAGGGTGAACTTCATTATCCCCAAAGGCTGTGACATGACGGTGGCATATCTGAGAAAAAAAAAATTGCTGAGTCACGAGTTAAAAGTGTTTAGTAGGGATGTCCTGATCTGATCATGTGATTAGAAATTGCATCTGATCACGTGATTCTCAGTTGATCGGTATCAGGGCGCACTATTGGTTTTATTCATTTTCTGACATTTAAAGGTCAAAACGTGACAAAATAATTCAAAGCTATAAAGATCTTACAATAGTAATAGATATTATTTTTATTACTCTGGTAGTGCAGGTAGAATGACAGTGAAAACCCTCTGGGCAAGACAAAAGACTCTTCTAAATAAGTCTGCAACAAATTTGCATCACTGAACGTGATAATCCAAGAGTCGAGAGAGCAACAAACAAGTTAGCAATTGTGACACATTCAAAGGACTTAACGTAAAATAGAAATTTAATGAGTGTGAATTCTTTTTGACAAATAAACTCGACCCTCACTGTTTGCATTTAACGATGAAATAAATCAATAGTGTTGTTTATAGATGAGAAAAGTCACCCACGCCAACTACAGAGCCTGTGTGGACTCGTCATTGAAGCCTATACATGCTAATAATTAACAATGTAAAAATATTAGAGTCAAACTGAAGAAGGTGTCCTAACTTTTAGCTAGCGGTAAGCAACCTCGTGGTTGGGTCTTTGGGTACAATTGGTGCGGCGTCATCTTTAGAACTCACAAGTATTACTTTTGTGCAAGTCATGTTTTTTTGAATACTTAGAATGTGAAAGTATTGTAGTCAGCAAGTACCAGGTAATGTTGGAGGTACATTTAATTCTTTAGATTACATATATTCGTGAGATCGAAAGACTCTTTACATGTTTATAGAGTAAATTAGTTGTTAGTATTTAGATCCCAAGATTGTGAATATTGGACTGAAAGTGGACTGTATGTTGTATTGATGTTAATGTAATGTCATGTGATTCAATACAGACGGGTGAAGACAACAGCTGCATGCTCTCATTCTTTCCCATCTCTATCTCCTTCTTAATGGTATTACACATGCAGGCTTTATTTTCGTGCCCAGTGCAAGTCTGGTGTGAGGCACAGTCTAATTCTGCGCAGGGGTGAGCTAGACTGTTTTGGCATTTTCACTAGGGTGGCCAGACAACCGGATTTACGGACTTGTTTGTTACAACTGGTCTGCGCATGGCAAAACCGCATGGCAAAACATGCCTCTAAAACCTACAAGTGACCCACAAAAAGCTGAAGTTTTCCTGGAAATTAAACATTAAAAAAATAATTGATATCTCAGTTCCTGAAGCAGATAGAAACATAATTCCAAAAACCTTTCAAAGCTTATATCTGTGGCGTTCACACAAACATAAGTTTATTCTTATTAACCTTCAATATTCAGTGGTACCTCGGAGTTTGAACATAATTCGTTCCTGCAAAGTGTTCAAAGTCTGAATTATTCAACTTCCGAAACATTTTTTTCCCATAGGAAATAATGTAAATGCAATTAATCCGTTCCCAAACTCCAAAAACCGAAAATTTCTATTTTAATTTCTATTCGTTGTTGAACAGCGAAAGGGGGTTTTCGTGCCAGTATTTACAGAAGTAGTCACGGTATTTGCAACTGCGCAATAATCTCGTTCCTAATTCCACTGTGGTTCGTAGCTCTGTATGTTTTTTTTTACTGCCACTGGCACTGTTGTCTTTCTTTGGGCCCATGGCGAAGGAAATTGCCGTGGAAAAATCTAAATGCACTGGCGAGTATGGAGCACCTCCGTGAGTATTTGACTGGAAATGAGCAGTGCATCGTCTCAACTACCGCAACGTGAGCATTCTGCATTACTCGGCTTCACTCGACTTCACTCGGCTACCCGTTTTCAAGGTATGTTCGTCTTAGCTTGCTTTGCTTGGGTGTTCAAACTCCCAAAATGAGTTCAAACTCAGAGGCATTTTTTTACTCCGATTTTTTGGGTTGAAGTCCGACTTGTACGAGTTCCGAGACGTTCAAACTCCGAGGTTCCACTGAATATATATTTTTAAATCAACAAACAAATGTTGCATCTGCGGGTACATAACTCCATATACATTTACCTTCAACACTGGAGCGCAGTTGTAATGGGATCGATTTGTCCATTCCGTCACAAGGCTGTCAAAATTTTCAACATCCTCATTGTCTACAAACATATTTTTTAACAGTATGTCATTGTCGGCTGGTTACGCTAATAAGAATTCCTCGCATGCCGTCGTCAATTGCGTCATTTATTTCATAACTCGCGTCAACCATAAATGCTTGAATAAAATTCCAGGACATGCTACGAGGCCCACACCACCCTCTCGTGCATATTCTGATTAATTTAATCGGCTAACAGAGCAAGAAAACCGAATGACTTATCCGCTCTTGCAGCTTTAAAGGGAGAAGAGCGCTGGAGCGCTCCCGGCTTTAACGGTAGAAGCGCGGTCACGCGCTCCCGACCTTAATGGGTTAAAAACATGGTACTGTGAACGATTTAAATTGTCAAAAAGAAGTTTGACGTTTTAATGATATTTTTTACCATTTAGTGCAAAATCATGCTCTATAAACCATGCAAAACTTTATTGTTGATGAAAATACACCGTGAGTCTGATATGTTTCCTCGTTTTCCGCTGGGGTTGGGTTCCAAAAAATACTCGCAATAAATGAAATCTGCAAAGTAGTTATATCTTTGTTTTACATTTATTATAAATGTTTTAAGGCTCTTAAACCCCTCTCCACACAGTTTTATACACTTTTCTCATTGAGCCATTTACATTTTCTCACATTTCTCTCTTGTTTAAACATTCTGAGACCTCCATGGGCGGATGACATAAAGTTGGTTCGGGAGGTCAAAGATCAGTGAAGTGCACACTTGGAAACCACCATGCCTCCTCATATGTGTATGTGCGTGAGAGAACTTTATTTGGGGTTTATCATAGAAATATCATGAAATGATGTGCGCTGATTCCCATATAACATGAGTTTGAATGTGATTGGTTAATTCTGAACAGAGCCACATCCCAGCTATAAAAAAGTATTTAGACTTGAGCAATCACATTAGTCCAGTTGATTATTTTTATGACCCTTCTAGAAAACATGAAAAATTCTAACTTTTTTGCATTGGTTTGTGGTAATGATATTAAAATGAAAAATAGGTAATTTGTATGTACGTTCTGCCTATTTTGTGGTTTGTGTCCACAAATTCACTTGAAATCATCTCAGCATTGTGACTGCAAAGCTGTCTTTTTCAACTAGTCAATGCGGCCCCATCCCACAGGCGACTCTCTCAGATGAGCACAGTGGGATTAGCCCACCCGCCTCTGCTCATCCTTGCACTGGCGAGGTAATGTTAAGGGTGGAGGGGTACGCTGACATTACCATTTACCCGGTACGCCGAGGCGTGGGCGCTGAGAAAAAGCTAAGCCTGCAGATTTCCGTTTATGGCTTTGATCAAGGACAGAAAAAAAAGAGAACACATTTGCTTGGGATGGCCATCTTGAGCAAGAAAAAATGGCTTGTAGTACTTTGGAGGATGTGTTGAGTATTTGAGTTGTTGAGGGTCTTCTGCCCAGATTTAGTTGTATCTGTTTTAGTTTAGTCATAACTGCATAGATTTAGTCATAACTCTTTTAATTGACTTATTTCCTCAGTTGAACTTTTATCTGTGGATGTGTCTTTGTGAGTGCTGTCGCAATTTCTGCTCGTGTCGTCATGTCTGAAGGACTTTGTCTGTTTTCACATCAATGGGCCAGTGTCTGAGGTTGAAGTCAATGTGTATTGGATGATATGCTGTAAAAGTCTTATCTACTTCCGGCTGTCGTCATGTGTATTGAATGCTGTAAAAGTCTTAACTCATGTTTGGGGGCTGTTTCCTGGGGGTTTGGGGGTTTGGGGACACTGCCTTTCAAGATAGTATAAGAATGCTGTGAGTCCGCTGTAACTACACACTTGTAAGAAGCTGCAGCTGAGTTCTGTAAACTCGCTTGTGTCCGGAATATTCTGCAGAAATAAAAGCTTCGAAGTGACTGTTCATCGATCTCCAGCCTGCATTCGGATAACCAACATTCTCATTACCCGAAAGAAAACGAACACGCGGAGGAAAAGATTCTTTCCTTCAACAGAGTCATGTAAGTAGATATTGTCATGTGATGTAAATACTGTATGGCATATTAAAGGTGCATAAGCATTAAATACAATATAATAATGCAACATTAAAGGTACACAGACTTATCATGTAAATATAGAGCATTAAAGGTGAACATATTTAAATTTGAATATGGTACATTAGAGATGTATAGAGACATAAATATGTAAATATGGCACATTAGCAGTGCATAAATTGAATATTGTATTTCAAGAGAACATATAAATCATTTAAATATGATATATTTCAGGTATATACATTAGGTATAATGTAATTATGGTACCATAATAGTGTACAAAACCGTAAAGGTGTAATAACAGTAACATTAGTGAAGTATAGACATGAAATTTGTAAATGTGGTACACTGGTGGCCCATACATTAATAATGGTACGTTACAGGTACCTTTTATGATGTAAATATGTATTACAGTTTACATATACTAAATATGGTATAATAATATATAAAAATGTCACATTATTGGTGTATAAAACATTGAATAAGTTACATTAGATGTGTATACTGTGGACGGACCTGGCGGCCTGGGTGGGCATTAGGGGGCCGTGCCCACACTGGCAGTCAGCTTTGCCTGCCCTGGGTTGGAAGCTGTTTTGAGAGGCCTCGCCCCAATCTGTTTGTCTTATACTTCCTCTCAAATTTGGTCATTGACAGCTAAAGCTAGCAAATGACAATTGGGATGGTGGTGAGTGGGCGGTCGGTCAGACGCGCGTCCTTTGACAGACAAATCCACTTCCGAATGACCGCCCGCGTCATATTTATGTAGCAAGCTGCATCTCTCGCTGCCTTTTTGTGGATTAAAAAAAGCGATGCAAAGTGACATATTGTAATGCAGTTAACTAACATTCCACTAACACACCTGATTCAGGATCGTTATCAGGCTTCCGCTAAGCTTGCTGATTAGCCGATCATTAGATTCAGCTGTGCTGCAGGTGGGAAACATGGAAAACAGGCTAGATAGGGGCTCTCGAGGACCGAACTTGAGCACCCCTGTTGTAATGGGAGCCACCAAACGTCAACCCTCGATCCAGGCTGGCACAATTGACATTGCTGGAATTCCTGTGAGTCCTCGCGTTACAACGTGCATAGACGAGTGGCAAACTTTTTTTTTAAATCAGTCGAGCCACACAAACACAACACATGCATGGACAAAATTGTCAAACAACACACACAGTGATGTGGTTAAACAGACCCACACACGCACGCAGGCACACAAGCACAACAACAACAACTTATGTTGCAGGATGAAATTATTATCACATCGCAGTGCAATGTGAGTTGAATTATGTTTTTTATTGCCAAGCTTTTTAATGTTGATGACTGTCACCAAGTTCTTAAAAAACAATGCACTTTACACATGATCCTTTTAGATTGATATTTTGCTTCGTTTTTATTGAACCCATATAATATCATTCTTGTATCATTATCAGTCTTGCAGTAGAGGCAAGTTAAATGAAACAACACAAAAATAAAATGAATTAATATCATAAGTAGGTAAGTATACAAGAGAATAAAATGAATATGAATACATTACTAACAAGAAATAGGGAAGTGAATACTTGTAAGTAAATAAGCATCAATAAAATAACACAAAATACAGCATGCAGACGCCATAAAACGATGCAAAGTCTCATGCCAAAGAATCGAGATGTCTGACAAAAAACACAAGATATGAAATTTTGAATATGAATATCTGTTACGATTCTGGTGCGGATCCCAGAAAACACGGACAGCAGAGCAGTTTACAATATTTATTTACACAAAAGACATAAAAATCCAAACAGAAATCGTTTGCAAGGCAAGGAGGAAAATGGTAACAAAAAGTGCACGCAACAACGCGGAAATAACTTGAACAAAAAGGGCTTGCACCAAAATGGCAAGGAGAATAACTTAACAAAAAGGCAAGCGGCAGAATACAAAAATCACTATACTAAAAAACTTACAAGGGCAAGGCAAGATCGTCCTACAGGGCCAGACTAGAATCGAGATTGAGAAACAGTGGAGACTAGGCTTGGGCTTTGGTGGCTGGCAAGTGAATCGTCCGACAACCGCTAGCTGGTTGAACTACCTCTTAAATACGCCGACTGATTACATGAATGAAAACAACTGTGTGAGTCGCGTTGGCTGCAACACAACAACAAACAACAACCGAGCGCAGCCTGACAGCTCAGATCATGACAGTATAATACGGCCTTAAATCCAACCAGCGCAGATAAAAGGGGCTGGGCCACACAGTCATTCCTTCGGACATTGTTGTCTACAGAAATGGCGTTGAGCTTTGTTGCTAATGAACTTGAGTTGAATAAATGCACACAGAACTACACCGTTGTTTTTCGTCTGTCTTTTAGATTTCATGATGAACTGCCGCTTTTGAGTGCCACTGTTCAACCTGAAGAACATTAGATTTAGGTTGAAGAAGTGTGCCCCCCACCCCCCAAAAAAATTGAATCCCCCCCTGTAATTTATTTATGTCTGACTGTGGAACATTTGTTGTGTAAATTTGGTACATGATTAGTATACAGAACTAAATACTGTATTATGTAAGTATGCTATATTAAAAGTACACGCATCAAATGTGATGTACTGTATTGGCAATAGAGCATTAAATATGGAATAATGGTGCATAGCTTTAATATTGCGCATTTATTACATAAGTGTGGTATTATTTAGAAAACATTACATATGATGTAAATAAAAAAAAGTGCCCTATCATCTCATTATGCGTACATATATTTAAGTTGATATAAATGTAATGCATTAGTGGTGCATACATTAAATGTGATGTTAATATTGTACATTCGAGGTGTATAGACTAAGTATGATGAACTGTAAATAGGATATATTATTGTATTAATGGTACATTATAGAGATAAATAGGAAATATTATGCAAGCATGGTGGTGGTGTAACAAGCATTAAATATGATGTACTGTAGGCCTACTGTAAATATGGTACATTAGCAGCACAACCATTTAATAGGAATTAAATAGGGCACATTTGGTGTTTAGATGTAACTATGCTGTATTAGAGGTACATACATTTAATTTGATCTATATATTGTATATTAGAAGTAAATAAATTAAATATGGAAATATAGTACAATAAATGCTTGTAGACCATTAAATATGATGTAAATATGCTTCCATAGAGATGTATTGAAAATGAGATACAATGTTATTATGTCAGCGTTTTCAGGCCCGCTCAACTCTCCCTGCGTTCTCTCTCAGGCAGGCGTCGGTGTTTAGCACGCTCCTCACACCGAGAAGAGTCGAGACGTCGTGCTCCAACCCTGCCAGCAGGTTTTTGCGCCGAGTTCAAGGGCGGCGGTGTGCGTCAGTCGGCATTCATGTTTTCTTAGCGGCGGAGTGACAGCACCACCGTGAATTATACGTGTGCGCAGTCGGCATAGAAAGAGAATGAAGGAGTGAGGAGTACTGACAAGTAGTCAGGTCTATTATGGTGCCACTGCGCAAGTCTATTGTGCCCTACTCAAGTGCGTGTCACAATCCAAACCATGAGGTGTCTAAAAAATGGCCATTAAAGTGCCGACCGAGGGTTAAATGTTACGGTAATTGCGGTTTTCTGCAGTGAAAGGCATTGATTGCGGCTGACAAAGGTGATGCCTCGACCTCCGCGGGGTGTTCAACATCAATGTGTCAGAAGATGGGAGAAGACGGCTCTTCGGGGAGACTCTTTGTTGACAATCTACATAATCGCAAAAGACGGCAATTAAAGAGGAAGCGGACTTTTATTGGATGCTGTCAGGGAAGGCTGATGCTACCAAGTTCGTCCTCTGCAAAGCCGCCAAGGGCTAATGCTAATGTAGTATATGGCGATCAGATTGAATTATGAGCACTAGAGTACCATCAAGTTTAACCCTGGAGAACCCAAGAACCCTTTTCTTCTTTGGAAAATTATTGAATTAAACATTAAATGACTGCTATAAGTTCACTGAACACCAAAATATATGTTTTTTCAATTTTAACCCTTTATTCCCTAATTTAGGATTAGGGCGAAATTTGACCCTTTTGGGATTTAGGGGTATCATTTCGAAAAATCTGAATAACAAAAACTGTCAGTAAACTATTTAGAATTTAAGAAAATAATCAATCAAATACACAGCTACATTGAACAATATATATTTTTTGTTTTATTTGTTGCATTTTAGACCTGGATTTTGAATGTACAAACACACTTTGGCCAATGGAAACAAGAACACAGGGACAAAATCACTGCTGGAAAAAAAAAATAAAGGTCTTTGTGTTGTTATTTGAGTAGCAGAATTTATAGGGGCCAAATTTGACCCCGTGGGTTCTCCAGGGTTAAGATATGCACCTCTAATGTACCTTATTGGCAATCATACTTTATGTTATATACACTTCTAATGTACTGTACAAGATGTACATCAGGCTAAATGTCTACACAAATCATATGTACTACTGTGTGTGTCATGGTTTTGGTTGGGTCTTGTTTAATTTCATTTCCTTCTGTCGTGTTTTGGGTTTTGTTTGAGTTTATTTGACCTTAGTTTCAGTCATGATCTGTGTTTTGTTATGTCCTTGTGTGCCTCCCTAGTCTCGTCAGGCATTGTCATGTCCACCTGTGTTTGCC